>NC_072443.2:1932527-2266098 GCF_028878055.3 Symphalangus syndactylus
AAAAAAGAAGATAGAGAGAAATCTTTGTATAGTGGATGTGTGAGCCCCTTTGCAGTTTCATGAGTTGCAAATATTTATTCCAATTTTGGAACTTCTTTTTTTATTGTGGTGTTCTCCTTAAGTTTGGTTTGGATGTTATTAGTGTTTTGGTTTGCTTTGTTTCCATGTAACTTCTCCCCAAATTGATTTATAGATTTCTATTTTCATAATACAATATTTTGGCAGAAATCCTGTGGAAATTGTCTAATCAGTTTAAAAAATTTAAATACATATAAAAAATCAAAGAACTGTAAAAACTGTCCCAAAGAATAACAAAGTTTGTCAGCTTACAATGGCATATATTCGGACTTAGATTAGAGCTATAGTAATAAAAGCTATGTATGGTAGTAATGCAAAAATAGGCACAAAGAAAACTAGAAAAACTCGAGAGTCCAACTCAGACCCACACATTTGGACATTTTGTATGTTACAAAAGAGGCACAGAAGAGCAGTGGAGAGAAGACAGTCATGTCGGTAAATAGCCCTGGGTCAACTGGTTATTTATGTGAGAAACAAATACTCCTATCTTACCTTATTAACAAATTTCAATGACAAGTGGATTTTAAATTTTAAGGTGAAAGTTGAGAACAATATTTCTAGTAGATAATGTAGATAAATATTTCCAGTAGATAACATAGATAAATATGTTCATGACCTTGGCACAGGCCAAAATTTCTTAGGGCACAAAGTGCATTAACCATCAAGACAAAAATATGACAAATTGGATCTTATTAGAATTAAAACCTTCACTTCATAAAAATAAAACCTTCAGGAGAGTAGAAAGGCAAGAACAAAGTGGAAGTCAACATTTGCCATATATTTATGTGGCAAAAGCCTCATATCTAGATTAACTAAATCCCATCAATTAATAAACAAAGATGCAATACACAGAACAAAATTGTCAAACGCGTGACTAGGAGTTCCACATACAGAACCAAAGGGCTAACAAGTAGATAAACATATCCATATCCTTAGGCATCAGAAAAATGCATATTACAAATACAATTTAATACCACTATGCAATAGTTAACATTTTTGAAAACTGATAAAATTAAGTACTAGTGATGATGTCAAGCAACTGGAACTTTCTTATACCGTTCTGTGTGTAAACTGTTATAACCGTATTCAAAACCGCTTGGGTAGTATTTCCTAACTTACACGATGTACATAACCACACTCTAGGACCCAGCAACTCCACTGTTAGGGATATAAACCCCATAGAAATGCCAGCATAGTTTGCAATGAAGAAAAGTGCTCGAAGCAGCATTATTTGGTACTTTTCCAAACTGAAAACAACTCAAATGTAAATCAATAATAAAATAAATAAATAAAATAGCTACATATTCCTTTATAAGGGGACAATATACAGAGATAAAATTAATTACAGGCATATTAAAATGTACAAAAATCTCTCAAACACAATTTAATTAGATTTAAAATCCTAGCCAGAGCAATCAGATAATAGGAAAAAAAGGCATCCAAATAGAAAAAAAAAGTTGAATTATCTCCCTCTATTTGCAATAGCAGTCTCTACGTAGCGAATGCTAAAGCCTCTCCAAAACTCCTTCTGGAGAAAACCTGAAAAGCCTCCAGGAAGGGATAAGCAAATAAAGTTTTAGGACTCAAAACTATTGAACAAAAATCGGTAGCATTTCTATGCACCAATAACATTGAATTCCTGAACATCTTCTATTTTTATATCATTTTCAATTTCTTCCCTCAGTTGTCTACATATTTTTTGTTTTTTTCAGCTAAACTAATTTATTCTTCTGTATAATTTAACCTTGTTAATAAACCCCACGGCCAAAAAGTGAGGATAAAGTACTTGTCTGCATCCCGTTTCCTCATTTTGAAAACTAGTCTAGATGAAACCTATACTTCTTCTAGGGAGTTGGCATAGACAGCATATATTTCCGTTCTCAACAGGGATGTGTGCCAGAAAGAGCGAGGTCCTGAGAGTGAGCCAGGTGCCCCATACATATGGGGAATTCTCAGCCATGTTAAGTGACCACCACAAGCATTTTCACTCTGGTTAGACAGGACTCTGGATGGTTGCATGGGAAAAGAGCCAAACTCTAAGGGAGTGAAATACGACATTGCAAAGATTTATGCATTTACCCAGGGGGCATTTATTGTGTTAAATTATGTGCAAAACACTGCATAAAGGGCAATTAAAATGAAAATTATTAAGGCACTACCTTTTCTTCGGGAAACTCACACTAGTCAGTTTCTCTGAACCCCAAAACTTAACAAGAACCTAGTAAAAGCTTGTTCAGAGTGGAGAGAGGGTTGGGGCAGGAAGGTAAGTTTAAAAATCAGGCTGGATGGATGAGATAATTACCCCTGGTAATGCACTGGAAATATGGATAAGTTTGGGATGGGTGAAGACAGATGAGTCTCAGCAGAGGGTGCAGAAAAAAAGGCGGAAACCCAGGAGGCTTATGCAGGAAGAAGAAGGAGTTTGATGGACTGGGAAGAGTGACAGTAAAAAGCAGAGGATAATAGGCCTCTGTGGTCATCTAGGGACTATGGGGTGGGTTAGTTGGAGGTTACAGAATCAGTGAGGCACCTTTGAACAGTAGGGTGGGTAAATAAGAGCTATATTTTGGAAAAATTATGTATCAATGATGGTTAGGAGAAATAGAAACTCAAAGTATTACATAAATATGCTTTTTTCTTATTATTCCACATAAGACTTTAGCCTTTCCTCTTAAACTGAGAAAGGAGTGGTTTTCTATGATGTTTTTAAATTCTCACAGGCAAGCATTACTCTTTGCTGCCTTTTAGTAAAAGTTTGTTTTAACCAAATCAAAGAAGATCGAATGTATTTTCTTGCTTACAATGGTTCAGTGCAACATCTCATACCTTCTACTAGTTTTCAGAACATTTGACCTGATGCTCCTGATAGCCCAAAAGTATCCCCTTGGCAGAAAGAAACCAGCATTGATGGAAATAATTGGCTGAGCATCAATACTCTATGGAGGGTGCTCCGCTTGCTAAGGCTCCCTCCTCTGGGCTAGGCCTTCTACACCATGGCTGTCTTGCCGCAGCTGGAGCTGGAGCTTGGAAGGACCTCTATGAGTCTTCCTAGCACACAGTACGTGCCCAATTAGCATGGCTGAATCCAGCTGTTCCCTCTCACCATTTTTTCTCCATTTGTCCCTTGTTGGGAATGCAGAGTTTTGCAACTGAGTTCAGCTCAGGGTTGATGTTCAAATCTCAGCTGATACTTGGTGCATGCTGACTTTTTTTGAGGACTTGGGAGAATAAAACATTAAAAAGGCCCTGGCCAGGGATGGTGGCTCATGCCTGTATTCCTGGCATACTGATAGGCCAAGGAGATAGAATTGCTTGAGGCCAGGAATTTGATACCAGCCTTGTCAACATAGTGAGACCCATTTATACAAAAAATTTTAAACATTAAAAAAGTTTGGCCAGGTGTGATGGTTCCCAATTGTAGTCCCAGCTATGTGGGAGATTCAGGCAGAGGATCACTTGAGCCCAGGGGTTCTAGGCTGCAGTGAGCTATGATCACGCTACTGCACTCCAACTTGGACAACCATGCCAGATGTTTCAAGAATAAAACCTTTTATTATTCTTCACCCCTATAATCTCTCCAGATCTTGTGCACTATGTGGCAGAAAGAACCAAACTCCCTCAAGAGTTTGGTTCTTGCTTAAGGTTTAGTTTACTGCTTCTCGCCTGCCCCGTCGCGTCCTCATTTTGTATAAAATAAGAACCCCCACATCAAGTGGAGGTCCTCCCCAGCAGAGGGTCTCACCAAGGCCCCAGGCCTGGCACTTTAGGTGGAGGCTTGCCTTTCAACCTCTGAATAATGAAAGACACTAAAATTGAGAAAAGATTTCCAGACACCAGCTTCTTGAAAGGAGCATCCAGTCAGAAGACAAGATGTGGTCATTGGCTAAGGTGACCCAGGCTGAGTGGGGAAGTCCACCAGCACATCTGAAGACTGAGCTAGGGGAGGGTTTCCCTGATATTCACTCCTGCCCTCCATACATTTCTCTACTTTTCCCAAACTTCCCTCTGACATCCTCCAAATTTTCTAACCTCCCAGGGCTTTCTTGCCAGGGAGCCTAATAAAGTAGAAGCTTTAAAATTGGTTGGATTTTAAAAATAATTTTATTGATTCTTAAAATGTACTGACACAAAATTAGAATATCAGTTCTTGAAATATTTAAAAAGTAAATTAAATGTAATTTGACATTTAATTAACTTATTTGATTCCTAAATAGAATAAAAATGTTTTTCGAAACAAGGTCTTGCTCTGTCACCCAGGCTGGAGTGCAGTGGTGAGATCTTGGGTTATTGCTACCTGCACCTCCTAGTTTCAAGCGATTCTCATGCGTCAGCCTCCCAAGCTGGGACTACAACTACACATCACCAACTGGCTAATTTTTGTGGTTTAGTAGATACGGGCTGTTGCCACGGGCCCATACTTGTCTCAATCTCCTGGTCTCAAGTGATTCACGTGCCTCGGCCTCCCAAAGTGCTGGGATTACAGGCATAAGTCACCGCACCTGGCCTTAAAATTTAAAAAAAAATTATAGGTACATTTAAATTACTCAGAAATAGCCAGAATTAACAATTGAATACTCTGAATCTTTTTCTCATGCATAAGCCTTTCTAATCTTTCTATTTAAATTTAGGATTTGACTGGGTTCTGGTGTTTTAAAATCTGCTTTTTTCCTTCAAGGAAATGCAGACCATCTCACAGGCCAATAGACATCACGGACTTTCTGATGCTTAGTGGCCGCCTGGTTATCTATGGCCTCCCATAATGTACTTAAGTAACACCCTCTTGATGATGGGGTTAAGTTGTTGAAATTACCTTCTTCTTTCTGAAGCACTACGTGGAAAATGTTAGACCTTGAAAGAAACACACAGACCCATAGCACACCCTTCATTTGAAATTCTCTACTGCTTATTTAAAGAGATGTTCATTCCTGACTAAGGTCCTACATGACACTCTCTGTAGAACTTTTGGAAACTATAAAAGTACAAGAGAATCAATAAAGCAATTTAATTTCTCACAGGATCCTGCTTCCCATAAGAAACACCTCAATTCATATAATTCGGCATATTTCCTCTCAGTCGTTTTTCTACACATTTTAAATTTTGAGCTCTAATGTATAAGTTTGGTTATACCTTTTAATGTATGCTTTAATTAATATGTTTAATGGTATATCATCTCATAATCACTTCTCCATGTCATAAAATAGTTCTTTGTACAGCCAATTTTTAATACATATCTGTAGCTCCAAAGAAGAGGCATATCTTGTTTAGTCTTCTAATCCCTGTTATTGAAAGAATTTGTTTTTCCAATTCTTTCAGATAATAAACTGGTTAGGGTTAGTATTTTGGATCTCATTTAAATTTTCTCAGAGTTGCCTTTCTATAAGTGGTTAAGTGACTGTTACAAGGAGAAAAGCCCTCCTGCAGGGGTGTGCTCTGGGGTTGAGTCATCCCTGCAAAGTGCGTCCCTTGTGGCAGGTCCCCATGTGTCCTTCTAACATCAGCACAGTCAGACTGAGGGTGCTTGGAATTCTGCAGCTGTGAACCCTCTCGAATCTTCCTTGAATTCAAGTGCAACTAATCTCCTCCATCATGGATACCAGGAAGTAGGCTGAAGAGCATTCTGTGACCCTGAAGAATGACATGATGTCCTTGATAAAGAAGGTGGAAATTCCTGAAGAAGAAATAATGGTTTCTAAAAAGCAGAAGTAGATGAAGAGTCTATTCAATGACTGGGTCATGGAAAACCCTGTTCTTTAGAGGTAGATGCTCCCTTCCAGGCAAACACCCACCCTAGGTGTATGCCAGAGGCCTCAGAAACACAAAGGAGCTCATGCAAGATGGGTGCCAGGTAGCAATGAAGCCTCAAGAACTTCCACTGGAACTGAAGATAATAACTTACTCTGCAAAATTGTTTACATCTCCCTGCCCATCCCCTAGATACTGAGTGCAACTATGCAACTCAATTGCATGCAAGTACAAATATAGCTACAACTATGAAAAGAGATGAGATTGTAAATCACAAATAGAGACAACTACGAATATAGATGAGATCAAAAACCACAAGCCTTCTAAAGGGTGTGCAACATGTAACAACAGCCCTCATTAACACATGTTTATGTACCAATTAAATAGCGGGAATGTTTTATGTTCACATTCCAAACAAAACCTATTATCATTCATCATCAGTTCATTTAGTCCTGTTTTACTAATATTTGTTTTACTCTATCTTGTAAGCACATATGCTTCTCTGCTAGAATTAGAGAAATGACTTAGCCCACTGATAGTGTCTCAAATTTATGTAAGTCATTCTATCAGAAGCCTGTTTATAAGAGTACTTGGCGCAGTTATTTCTGTGGGTCTGTGAGACATTCTTATTTCATTGAAGACAAATCCCTGTGGCCTGGAACTGACTTGCAAGCACTTTATAAAAACAGCAGAGTACAACCAAAATTATATACTAATGAAAAAGTAAGTCATGCCTGCAGGGTTGTAGTTAGTCGATACGACTAAAATGTTCTTTTATGTGATGCAAACGGCACTAACACTTTGACAAATAGAATTATATTACATAGAGTAAGGGCACTGGAAAATTTTTTTAAAAATTTTAAATAATTTCTGGTTTATGTTAATAACAATTATGTAAAAATTTCACCTAGGAGAAGCTAAGCATATGTCTGATTATTTAATATAACAAAATGCAAATTAGGCAAATTTCCATTTATGATAGTAGGAGAGAAACACTTTGTTCTGATACAAATATCAAACAGAAAATGTAAGAAATAGAAAAAAATGCCGTGTGTATGTTATTTGTATGTGTGTATATTACTATGCGGAATTATATTATTTTTGGTAACAGATTATGTAAATATGTATTATATTTTAGGCAGCAGCAAACATTAACACATTTTTTATGTGAAGCTTAGATAATAGTTGATGATTACAATTTATTAATATTAGCTACTTACAACAAACGGTTAGGCAAAAAGAAATTCTAAAAATAATTTTGTATTGAAAATTTTAAACTCTTTTCTACAGAAGTTTTTAAATTACAGATAATGAAATAGAAAGTTTATAGAAATGAAATGCTATCGAGAAATAGTTGGATTTTGATTCCTTAATTTTTCTGAATATTAGCCCTTGGAGCTTCACTGTTAGTAATTCCAGTAGGTTACACAAATTTTCTCTTCGGTAAGATGGCAAAACAGACGGCATTCAATTTTTAAATACATGAGCAATTTTTTTCTGTATAAAGGACACAAAATTTAGACCAATAAAAGCAGAATTTCTTCCTTGAAATTTCAAGAGCTGAGCTGAGCTGGGAAGAGCTAAACTGCTTGATATCGGAGTTTTAAATTAAAGCAAGAGGCCCACATCAAAGTAATAGGTAAGCCTTTTTGTCTTCCTTTTTGTGATTGTGGTAAGCAACAGGCAATATCAGATGAAGCGCCGACTCCTCATTGTTCCAATTTTTCCTCATGGAAAAGCACCAGGAAAGGGTCAGATTGATCAGCACAAACATGGGGCACTGTCTCACTGCCGAGGTGGCCCCCTCATAAAAAACAGGTCTGCCATTTTATGAAAAAGGGGGCAGGAGAACGTAGAGGAGAATGTATGAGCAAGAGTAGAAAGCATGGAGTATTAATAAGAATGTATAAAAATTATTATCAAAGTTCCATTTCTTCTCCAGAAACAGAGACTTGAACAAAAGTTTCTGAAGAAGGCCCCTGAATCTGGATGCCTGGACTGGGAATGAAAATCTACACGCGAGCCTCAGTGGCCAAGATGGCCGGTATTGTTTATTTCAACCCCTCAGAGACTGCAAAGCACTGACATTTATATGCTTCTCCTAAATGCACATGTCAGCAGCAGTGTGACAACCAGTGATTTCAAAGGTATAATGTGGGTATCAGAATTTCTGGCAAAAGTTTAGATAATCTTATATTTTCAACCTCAAATAACCATATATGTTGAGAAACTTCAAAGGTATGTACCTCCACAAATAATGTTTAAGGAAAGAACTAAAGAAGAACAGCTGTAGAATAAAAATTAGACTGGAAGTTGATGCTACCTGTGGGAATTGCTAGTAATGGAAGCACAGGTTGTTAGAATTTAACATGTCTGATTGGTGAATATAATGTCACAGCAGCACAGGTGCAGGAGTATTCGCATCTGACTATGCCATCTAAAGCTAGAATCCTTACATTTTCAAAAGTTTAGAAAAAATAGGTTAGAATAGTTAGTGGAGGTGGTATTTCTCCTCTTTGGTTGATTTGGGAATTAACACCAATCCTCATATTAGTTTCTGGTTCACATGTACACCATGTGTTTTAATCAGGACAATTTAAGTAAATACATTGACTTAATCATTTTCAGGTGTCTGTAAAGGGAAGATTATTAACATTACAGATAACTTTTCACTGGAATAAAATACCTCAACCCAGACTCTTCAATGGCCCCATCAATTTAGGTCAGTCATTTACAATAAAATGAAACCTACTATTCTTTTAAAAATATACAAAGTCAAAATCATCAAGATCAAAGTTATTCAGAAACAAAATAATGATCAAAACACGACAGTACCATTAGATCTTAATAAATCCCAAAATTGTATGTATAGTGTAGAAATAATATAAGTAGTTATAATGTTTAAATATATTAGATGAAAAGTTTAAAAGTAAGATCAAAATAAAGTATATTATCAAAATAATTAGGTAAAAATTTTAAATATAAAGGATAGAATAGAAAAATTATATAAATGAAAAAGGAAATTATGAATTAGAAGGTAGTAAGAAGTGAATATTTAGAAGTCCCAATAGGGATAAACAAATAAAATATGAAAAATTACAATACATAAAAATCTAGAATAAGTCATATTGTTTAAGTCCAAGTTTAAATAAATAAAATGGAGTCAATGTCAAATAGGGAATAAAAATATATAATTATTAAAATAATTAATTACAAGAGCTTAAAGGCATACTTATAAAAAGAAAAATAATAGTTAAAAGCATAATACCAAAATAGAGAAAATCAAGTAAAGCCATCTAACATCAAATTCAAATTAATTGTAAAGCAATGAAAACAAACCTAATTCTCAATATGTGAATAAGATCAAGAATCCAATAGATTATGGTCTTCAAAGTTCTGAGGGAAAAACATGTAAATTTAAAATTACATATATTTGAAAAGTTATTTTCAGGATTGAGGACAAAATGTAACTTAATACAAAAAAATGTAAACTGAGTATATTTACCTCGGTAAAATGTATTTAAAATTTTCTGAAAATTTAGTTTATGAAGATAAATACTCTTCCTGAGAACAAACACTGAGATAAAATCAACGTGTAAATATCTAAATAGATCTAAACTATATTAACACTGTGTCAAATTATACACAATGTGTGATATATGCATATGAAGCACATTTATGGAAGAATAAAAGAAAATGTTATCCCAAGCGTTATATTAAATAGAAGAGTAAATTTGGTAATAGATGAGTAACTTATTTTATATCAGTATAATGTGTATTTAAGAGATTTCTGTCACTAAATTCTTAAATATTGAGTGCAAATCTTATATACTGTTTGAACAATACTATTATTTTCTCAGCAAAAATCCACACTGAAAGACTGACTCCTGCATAGCCACTGACCACAGCTTCTGGAACAACAAAAGCATTGAATTATTAATCCTGAATGTGGCCAATGAGCATGAGATGAGGAAATCTTCTCAGTTCATGGCCACAAAGCAACTCACCAGCAGCTGGATGGTCTGGGTAGCTTATATCTCTGGAGATAATCTTAGAGGGTGGCTGCTGCTATAGAGATGCTGAGACTGCTTTTTGTGCCTGGAGGAGAGAATTACCACGTGTGATTTGAGAACATCAGTGTTCCTCCAGAAGGGACATTTCTAAATGTTGCTAGTGTGAAAAACAAGCTTATGTTCATGTAGCCCCTGGGGGAAGAAAAACAGTTAAAAACATGAAAAATAATTCTTGCCCAGGTGACATCTGATTTAAGTTTAGTGGGGTAGAGCCAGTCACTGCTAATACAGAAGCTGAGAATCCATGAAAGGAAGGCAAAACATAGTGTATAACTAAGGTGAGTTTGAAACTGGCCAACCAGTAGGTTCTGGGATTAATGGCAATGGCTTGTAGTATGCCCAAAGAGCAGGTGGTGCGTGTGAAGAAGCTGCTCATTACCATGTTAAGGTAGACAGCAGGCTCCTATTTGAGGTGACTCTAGAGAACATCTTCCTAATCTATGTCTATAGAGAACAAGTTCGCCATGGTAGGAGCATCACTATGCAGATGAAGGCCAAGCTACTGATGCTCTGGTCACAGGACCTGGGCCTGCAACCCAAAAAGCAGGCAAAAATCCAGAACACAGGAAGGAATATGACAGAGATTCCAATGCTATGGATTAAAAAGCACTTTTATGGCACTATTATTTGCAGATGTCCTCTTTATCAGAAAAGTAAATGCATATCTGGAAAAACAAACAGGAGAGCAAACAAAGTATCTTCTTAGAAAATCTCTGTGATTATGTCAATCAAGACCACCACTCTCCTCATTGCCAACCATCATGGTTACCTCAATCAAACAGTCCTGAGTCATCCCTAGCAACCGCATGGGCACCATCCCCCCAGCCTGCTCTTCCCTTCACTTCACATAGGCATCAAATCTGCAATGATGCCACCGAAGCCCCTCTTTTTGTGCTTTTATTATCTTCACATTTCCTGAACAATTGTAAGTGCCATGTGTCCTGGAAGTTTTTAGTTTATTTGTATATTTTCTCTTAAACTCCACAAGATCATGGACAATGACTTATGAACATTTTATCTGCACACCTGGTACACTGTTAGGTTAATGTTTTTTTAAAAGGTGAATGACTGGAGATAAGTAGACAATCCATTGGTCAGTTTTTTTCACTCCACTAATTAATATGAGGTGGAGAGAAGCTGTAATGTGTAATTGAGCACACTTTCTTCATCAAACGTTTTAATAAGAGCAGTAATCTATTTATGAGGATAGAACACCCCTGACCTAAACGCATCCCGAAAGACCACACCTCCCAATACTGTTGCTTTGGGGATTAAGTTTCAACATAAATTTTTAAGGGCAACAAAAACATGAAAACCATGCCTCATGTCCCCAATTTAGTTTTTCTTCCACACAAAATACAATCATTTCATCTACTAGATTCTATAATTCTAAGCTCACTCCAGAATCAACTTTAAAATCTAACGTTAAAGTCTTGCCCAAACCTCATATGGGTGAAACTCAAGGTATAATTCATTCTAATGCAAACTTCTTTTTACCTGTGAATCTATGAAATCTAATATGTTATGTGTGTTTGAAATACAATGGTGGGAAGGGCAAAGGACAGACATCACTGTTTCAAAAGGAGAAATAGGAAAGAAGAAATAAATAACAGGTCCCAAGTGTGTTATTAAAAGAGGAAAAGGCAGGCCGTGTGTGGTGTCTCATACCTGTAATCCCAGCATTTTGGGAGGCCAAGGCACGTGGATCACTTGAGGTCAGGAGTTCAAGATCCACCTGGCAATATAGTGAAACCCCGTCTCTACTAAAAAAAAATAAATAAAAATAAAAAAATACAAATACAAAAATTAGCCAAGCTTGGTCGCACTCCCCTTTGGTCCCAGCTACTTGGGAGGCTGAGGCAAGAGGATCACTCTAGCCTGGGAGGCAGAGGTTGCAATGAGCTGAGATTGCACCATTGCACTCTCGTCTGGGCAACAGAGTGAGAATCCATCTCAAAATAAATAAGTAAATAAAGATAATGGAAAAAAACTGCTCAAATTTGAAAAAAGAAATGGACAAACAAACTCAAGAACATTAATGGACTTTGACCAGTATAAATTTAAAGAAAACCAAAGTGAGACACAATATAAAACTGTTAAATATCTCATAGAAAAAATTTCATGAGAAAAAAGATGAAACACATACAATTTAGGCCCACTAACACTATCAACAGATGTTTTTAAAGATATTTTGCAGTTTAGAGTGTGGGATGATATATTCAAGTATAAAAAAAAGAGAAAAATTACCAACCGAGAACATTATATATGGCAAAACTCTTATTGAAACAGGAAGGTGAAATTAAGATTTTTTCAGATAAACTAAAGCTGTAGGAGTTTATGACCACTAGGGTTGCTCTTCAGGAAATGCTAGAAAGTCCTTTGAGATTAAAAAATGAGAGTACTAAAAAAGCCATACAAAACTATAAAGCTCTGTTGTAAAGTAAATATGCAGACAAAGAAATCCACAAAGAAATCAATTCAAGAAAATTAAAATCATACGAAGCATCATTTGCAACTGAAATGGAATGGAACTAGAAATGAATACCAGAAGAAAAATTTTAAAATTTGCAAATGCATAAAAATCAAGTAACATGCTGCTAAACAACATTATCGGTTAAAGAAGAAATCACAGTGAAAATTTCAGCATAACTAGAGACAAAAATCATAACAAAATTGTTGAATGCATCTAAAGCTTGTATTCAATAGTGGTAGTTAATGTGCACATTTAAAAAAATCTATCTAAATCAACTACTAAATGTAACCAAACATAAGTAAAGAATAAAAATTTCAGCAGTTATAAATAAATAAAAATTAAAAGCCATAGGAAAATCATTAAAGTTTGGTTTTACTGAAAAGATCAAGAAAACTGACAGTTAGATTAAAAGAAAAAGAGAAGATATCTCAAGTAATTAAATTCAGAAATAAAAGAGGAGCTATTACTACTGATGCCACAAAAGTAGGAAAAGAAATTATAAAATTTTAAGTCCAAGTATGTGCCAAAAAATGTGATAAGCTAAAATAAATAAACAAATGTCTAGAAATATAGATTTTACTGAAAATAAACCATAAAAAAACTGAATAGACATATAACTAGTAACAACAACCTCCCCTCAAAAAGCTCAGGCCCGGATCACTTCATTAAATATTTTTTTCAAAATGTTAAAGCAGGGTTAACATCAACCATTCTTAGATTACTTCAGAAAAATGAAAAAGAGAAAACAATTTCCAACTTATTTTATAAGCCCAGCATTAACGCAACACCAAACCCCACAAAGACACTAAGAAAAAAAAAATACAACTACAAATCAATTTTCCTGATGACTATTGACATAAAAATTTTCCTCGGAACATTAGAACACCAAATTCAATGACATATTGCATGACCAAGAGGGAGTTATCTCTCCAATATAAGTATTGTTCGACACATGTAAATCAATCTATTTATTATTTTTTTATTATATTTTAAGTTCTAGGGTACATTTGGACAATGTGCATGTTTGTTACATAGGTGTACATGTGCCACTTTGTTTTGCTGCACCCATCAACTCCTCATTTACATTAGATATTTCTCTTAATGCTATCTCTCCTCCACCCCGCAGCCTCCGACAGGCCCCATTCGCTGATGTTCCCCGCCCTGTGTCCAAATGTTCTCATTGTTCAGTTACCACCTATGAGTGAGAACATGTGGTATTTCGTTTTCTGTCCTTGAGATAGTTTGCTGAGAATGATGGTTTCCAGCTTCATCCATGTCTCTGCAAAGGACATAAACTCATCATTTTTTATAGCTGCATAGTATTCCATGGTGTATATGTGCTGCATTTTCTTAATCGAGTCTATCATAGTTGCACATTTGGGTTGGTTCCAAGTCTTTGCTATTGTGAATAGTGCTGCAATAAACGTACGTGTGCCAGTGTCCTTATATTGGCGTGATTTATAATCCTTTGGGTATATACCCAGTAATGGGATTGCTGAGTCAATGGTATTTCTAGTTGTAGATCCCTGAGGAATTGCCACACTGGCTTCTACAATGGTTGAACTAGTTGACAGTCCCACCAACAGTGTAAAAGTGTTCCTATTTCTCCACATCCTCTCCAGCACCTGCTGTTTCCTGACTTTTCAATGATCACCATTCTAACTGGTGTGAGATGTTATCTCATTGCGGTTTGATTTGCATTTCTCTGATGGCCAGTGATGATGAGCATTTTTTCATGTGTCTGTTGGCTGCATAAATGTCTTGAGAAATGTCTGTTCATATCCTTTGCCCACTTGTTTATGGGGTTGTTTGTTTTTTTCTTTTAAATTTGTTTGAGTACATTGTAGATTCTGGATATTAGCCATTTGTCAGATGAGCAGATTGCAAAAATTTTCTCCCATTTTGTAGGTTGCCTGTTCACTCTGAGGGTAGTTTCTTTTGCTGTGCAGAAGCTCTTTAGTTTAATTAGATCCCATTTGTCAATTTTGGCTTTTGTTGCCATGGCTTTTGGTGTTTTAGACATGAAGTCCTTGCCCACGCCTATGTCCTGAATGGTACTGCCTAAGTTTTCTTCTAGGATTTTAATGGTTTTAGGCCTAACATTTAAGTCTTTAATCCATCTTGAATTAATTTGTGTATAAGGTGTAAGGAAGGGATCCAGTTTCAGCTTTCTACCTATGGATAGTCAGTTTTCCCAGCACCATTTATTAAATAGGGAATCCTTTCTCTATTGCTTGTTTTTGTCAGTTTTGTCAAAGATCAGATGGTTGCAAATATGTGGTGTTATTTCTGAGGCCTCTGTTCTGTTCCATTGGTCTGCAGATCTGCTTTAATATCAGTACCATGCTGTTTGGTTACTGTAGCCTTGTAGTATAGATTGAAGTCAGGTAGCGTGATGCCTCTGGCTTCGTTCTTTTTGCTTAGATTATCTTGGCAATATGGGCTCTTTTCAAATTCCATATGAACTTTAAAGTAGTTCTTTCTAATTCTGTGAAGAAAGTCATTGGTAGCTTGATGGGGAGGGCATTAAATCTGTAAATTACCTAGGGCAGTATGACCATTTTCACAATTTTGATTCTTCTTATCCATGAGCATGGAATGTTCTTCCATTTGTTTTTGTCCTCTTTAATTTTGTTCAGCAGTGATTTGTAGTTTTCCTTGAAGAGGTCCTTCACATCCCTTGTAAGTTGTATTCCAAGGTATTTTATTCTCTTTGTAGCAATTGTGAATGGGAGTTCACTCACGATTTGGCTCTCTGTTTGTCTGTTATTAGTGTATAGAAATGCTTGTGATTTATGCACATTGATTTCTTAACCTGAGACTTTGCTAAAGTTGCTTATCAGCTTAAGGCGATTTTGGGCTGAGAGGATGAGGTTTTCTAAATATACAATCATGTCATCTACAGACAGAGACACTTTGACTTCCTAATTGAATACCTTTATTTCTTTCTCTTGCCTGATTGTCCTGGCCAGAACTTCCAACACTATGTTGAATAGGAGAGGTGAGAGAGGGCATTCTTGTGCTGGTTTTCAAAGAGAATGCTTCCAGTTTTTACCAATTTAGTATGATACTGGCTGTGGGTTTTTCATAAATAGCTCATTATTTTGAGATACATTTCTTCAATACATAGTTTATTGAGAGTTTTTAGCGTGAAAGACTGTTGAATTTTGTCAAAGGCCTTTTCTATATTCATGGAGATAGTCATGTGGTTTTTGTCATTGGTTCTGTTTATGTGATGGATTACGTTGATTAATTTGTGTATGTTGAACCAGACTTGCATTCCAGGGACAAAGACTACTTGATCGTGGTGGATAAGCTTTTTGATGTGCTGCTGGATTCCGTTTGCTGGTATTTTATTGAAGATTTTTTTTTTTTTTTTTTTTTTATTATACTTTAGGGTTTTAGGGTACATGTGCACAATGTGCAGTTTTGTTACATATGTATCCATGTGCCATGTTGATTTCCTGCACCCATTAACTCGTCATTTAGCATTAGGTGTATCTCCTAATGCTGTCCCTCCCCCCTCCCCCCACCCCACAACAGTCCCCAGAGTGTGATGTTCCCCTTCCTGTGTCCATGAGTTCTCATTGTTCAATTCCCACCTATGAGTGAGAACATGCGGTGTTTGGTTTTTTGTCCTTGCGATAGTTTACTGAGAATGATGTTTTCCAGTTTCATCCATGTCCCTACAAAGGACACGAACTCATCATTTTTTATGGCTGCATAGTATTCCATGGTGTATATGTGCCACATTTTCTTAATCCAGTCTATCGTTGTTGGACATTTGGGTTGGTTCCAACTCTTTGCTATTGTGAATAGTGCCGCAATAAACATACGTGTGCATGTGTCTTTATAGCAGCATGATTTATAGTCCTTTGGGTATATACCCAGTAATGGGATGGCTGGGTCAAATGGTATTTCTAGTTCGAGATCCCTGAGGAATCGCCACACTGACTTCCACAATGGTTGAACTAGTTTACAGTCCCACCAACAGTGTAAAAGTGTTCCTATTTCTCCACATCCTCTCCAGCACCTGTTGTTTCCTGATTTTTTAATGATGGCCATTCTAACTGGTGTGAGATGGTATCTCACTGTGGTTTTGATTTGCATTTCTCTGATGGCCAGTGATGAGGAGCATTTCTTCATGTGTTTTTTGGCTACATAAATGTCTTCTTTTGAGAAGTGTCTGTTCATGTCCTCTGCCCACTTTTTGATGGGGTTGTTTGTTTTTTTCTTGTAAATTTGTTTGAGTTCATTGTAGATTCTGGATATTAGCCCTTTGTCAGATGAGTAGGTTGCAAAAATTTTCTCCCATTCTGTAGGTTGCCTGTTCACTCTGATGATAGTTTCTTTTGCTGTGCAGAAGCTCTTTAGTTTAATGAGATCCCATTTGTCGATTTTGGCTTTTGTTGCCATTGCTTTTGGTGTTTTAGACATGAAGTCCTTGCCCACGCCTATGTCCTGAATGGTATTGCCTAGGTTTTCTTGTAGGATTTTAATGGTTTTAGGTCTAACATATAAGTCTTTAATCCATCTTGAATTAATTTTTGTATAAGGTGTAAGGAAGGGATCCAGTTTCAGCTTTCTACATATGGCTAGCCAGTTTTCCCAGCACCATTTATTAAATAGGGAATCCTTTCCCCATTTCTTGTTTTTGTCAGGTTTGTCAAAGATCAGATAGTTGTAGCTATGCGGCATCATTTCTGAGGGCTCTGTTCTGTTCCATTGATCTATGTCTCTGTTGTGGTACCAGTACCATGCTGTTTTGGTTACTGTAGCCTTGTAGTATAGTTTAAAGTCAGGTAGCGTGATGCCTCCAGCTTTGTTCTTTTGGCTTAGGATTGACTTGGCGATGCGGGCTCTTTTTTGGTTCCATATGAACTTTAAAGTAGTTTTTTCCAATTCTGTGAAGAAAGTCATTGGTAGCTTGATGGGGATGGCATTGAATCTATAAATTACCTTGGGCAGTATGGCCATTTTCACGATATTGATTCTTCCACCCCATGAGCATGGAATGTTCTTCCATTTGTTTGTATCCTCTTTTATTTCATTGAGCAGTGGTTTGTAGTTCTCCTTGAAGAGGTCCTTCACATCCCTTGTAAGTTGGATTCCTAGGTATTTTATTCTCTTTGAAGCAATTGTGAATGGGAGTTCACTCATGATTTGGCTCTCTGTTTGTCTGTTATTGGTGTACAAGAATGCTTGTGATTTTTGTACATTAATTTTGTATCCTGAGACTTTGCTGAAGTTGCTAATCAGCTTAAGGAGATTTTGGGCTGAGACAATGGGGTTTTCTAGATATACAATCATGTCATCTGCAAACAGGGACAATTTGACTTCCTCTTTTCCTAATTGAATACCCTTTATTTCCTTCTCCTGCCTGATTGCTCTGGCCAGAACTTCCAGCACTATGTTGAATAGGAGCGGTGAGAGAGGGCATCCCTGTCTTGTGCCAGTTTTCAGAGGGAATGCTTCCAGTTTTTGCCCATTCAGTATGATATTGGCTGTGGGTTTGTCGTAGATAGCTCTTATTATTTTGAGATACGTCCCATCAATACCTAATTTATTGAGAGTTTTTAGCATGAAGGGTTGTTGAATTTTGTCAAAGGCCTTTTCTGCATCTATTGAGATAATCATGTGATTTTTGTCTTTGGTTCTGTTTATATGCTGGATTACATTTATTGATTTGCGTATGTTGAACCAGCCTTGCATCCCAGGGATGAAGCCCACTTGATCATGGTGGATAAGCTTTTTGATGTGCTGCTGGATTCGGTTTGCCAGTATTTTATTGAGGATTTTTGCATCAATGTTCATCAAGGATATTGGTCTGAAATTCTCTTTTTTGGTTAAGTCTCTGCCAGGTTTTGGTATCAGGACGATGCTGGCTTCGTAAAATGTGTTAAGGAGGATTCCCTCTTTTTCTATCGATTGGAATAGTTTCAGAAGGAATGGTACCAGTTCCTCCTTGTACCTCTGGTAGAATTCAGCTGTGAATCCATCAGGTCCTGGACTCTTTTTGGTTGGTAAGTTATTGATTATTGCCACAATTTCAGAACCTGTTATTGGTCTATTCAGAGATTCAACTTCTTCCTGGTTTAGTCTTGGGAGGGTGTATTTGTCGAGGAATTTATCCATTTCTTCTAGATTTTCTAGTTTATTTGCATAGAGGTGTTTGTAGTATTCTCTGATGGTAGATTGTATTTCTGTGGGATCGGTGGTGATATCCCCTTTTTCGTTTTTTATTGCATCTATTTGATTCTTCTCTCTTTTCTTCTTTATTAGTCTTGCTAGCGGTCCATCAGTTTTGTTGATCTTTTCAAAAAACCAGCTCCTGGATTCATTAATTTTTTGAAGGGTTTTTTGTGTCTCTATTTCCTTCAGTTCTGCTCTGATTTTAGTTATTTCTAGCCTTCTGCTAGCTTTTGAATGTGTTTGCTCTTGCTTTTCTAGTTCTTTTAATTGTGATGTTAGGGTGTCAATTTTGGATCTTTCCTGCTTTCTCTTGTGGGCATTTAGTGCTATAAATTTCCCTCTACACACTGCTTTGAACGTGTCCCAGAGATTCTGGTATGTTGTGTCTTTGTTCTCGTTGGTTTCAAAGAACATCTTTATTTCTTCCTTCATTTCATTATGTACCCAATAGTCATTCAGGAGCAGGTTGTTCAGTTTCCATGTAGTTGAGCGGTTTTGACTGAGTTTCTTAATCCTGAGTTCTAGTTTGATTGCACTGTGGTCTGAGAGACAGTTTGTTATAATCTCTGTTCTTTTACATTTGCTGAGAAGAGCTTTACTTCCAACTATGTGGTCAATTTTGGAATAGGTGCGGTGTGGTGCTGAAAAAAATGTATATTCTGTTGATTTGGGGTGGAGAGTTCTGTAGATGTCTATTAGGTCCACTTTATGTAGAGCTGAGTTCAATTCCTGGATATCCTTGTTAACTTTCTGTCTCATTGATCTGTCTAATGCTGACAGTGGGGTGTTAAAATCTCCCATTATTATTGTGTGGGAGTTTAAGTCCCTTTGTAGGTCACTGAGGACTTGCTTTATGAATCTGGGTGCTCCTGTGTTGGGTGCATATATATTTAGGATAGTTAGCTCTTCTTGTTGAATTGATCCCTTTACCATTATGTAATGGCCTTCTTTGTCTCTTTTGATCTTTGTTGGTTTAAAGTCTATTTTATCAGAGACTAGGATTGCAACCCCTGCCTTTTTTTGTTTTCCAGTTGCTTGATAAATCTTCCTCCATCCCTTTATTTTGAGTCTATGTGTGTCTCTGCACGTGAGATGGGTTTCCTGAATACAGCACACTGATGGGTCCTGACCCCTTATCCAGTTTGCCAGTCTGTGTCTTTTGATTGGAGCATTTAGCCCATTTACATTTAACGTGAATATTGTTATGTGTGAATCTGATCCTGTCATTATGATGTTAGTTGGTTATTTTGCTCGTTAGTTGCTATAGTTTCTTCCTAGCCTCGATGGTCTTTACAATTTGGCATGTTTTTGCAGGGGCTGGTACCGGTTGTTCCTTTCCATGTTTAGTGCTTCCTTCAGGAGCTCTTTTAGGGCAGGCCTGGTGGTGACAAAATCACTCAGCGTTTGCTTGTCTGTAAAGTATTTTATTTCTCCTTCACTTATGAAGCTTGGTTTGGCGGGATAGGAAATTCTGGGCTGAAAATTCTTTTCTTTAAGAATGTTGAATATCGGCCCCCACTCTCTTCTGGCTTGTAGAGTTTCTGCTGAGAGATCAGCTGTTAGTCTGATGGGCTTCCCTTTGTGGGTAACCCGACCTTTCTCTCTGGCTGCCCTTAACATTTTTTCCTTCATTTCAACTTTGGTGAATCTGACAATTATGTGTCTTGGAGTTGCCCTTCTTGAGGAGTATCTTTGTGGCGTTCTCTGTATTTCCTGAATCTGAATGCTGGCCTGCCTTGCTAGATTGGGGAAGTTCTCCTGGATAATATCTTGCAGAGTGTTTTCCAACTTGGTTCCATTCTCCCCATCATTTTCAGGTACACCAATCAGACGTAGGTTTGGTCTTTTCACATAGTCCCAAATTTCTTGGAGGCTTTGTTCATTTCTTTTTATTCTTTTTTCTCTAAACTTCCCTTCTCTCTTCATTTCATTCATTTCATCTTCTATCAGCGATACCCTTTCTTCCAGTTGATCGCATCTGCTACTGAGGCTTCTGCATTCTTCGCGTAGTTCTCGAAACTTGGCTTTCAGCTCCATCATCTCCTTGAAGCCCTTCTCTCCATTGGTTATTCTAGTTATCCATTTTTCTAATTTTTTTTCAAAGTTTTTAACTTCTTTGCTATTGTTTTGAATTTCCTCTCGTAGCTCAGAGTAGTTTGATCGTCTGAAGCCTTCTTCTCTCAACTCATCAAAGTCATCCTCCATCCAGCTTTGTTCCGTTGCTGGTGAGGAACTGCGTTCCTTTGGAGGAGGAGAGGTGCTCTGTTTTTTAGAGTTTCCAGTTTTTTTGGTCTGTTTTTTCCCCATCTTTGTGGTTTTGTCTACTTTTTGTCTTCGATGATGGTGATGTACAGATGGGTTTTTGGTGTGGATGTCCTTTCTCTTTGTTAATTTTCCTTCTACCAAACAAGACCCTCAGCTGCAGGTCTGTTGGAGTTTACTAGAGGTCCACTCCAGACCCTGTTTGGCTGGGTGTCAGCAGCGGTGGCTGCAGAACAGTGGATTTTCGTGAGACCACAAATTCAGCTGTCTGATAGTTCCTCTGAAAGTTTTGTCTCAGAGGAGTACCCGGTTGAATGAGGTGTCAGTCTGTCCCTACTGGGGGGGTGCCTCCCAGTTAGGCTGCTCAGGGGTGAGGGACCCACTTTAGGAGGCAGTCTGTCCGTTCTCAGATCTCCAGCTGCATGCTGGGAGAACCACTACTCTCTTCAAAGCTGTCAGTCAGACAGGGACATTTAAGGCTGTGGAGGTTCTCGCTGAGTTTTTGGTTGTCTGTGCCCTGCCCCCAGAGGTGGAGCCTACAGAGGCAGGCAGGCCTCCTTGAGCTGTGGTGGGCTCCACCCAGTTCGAGCTTCCTGGCTGCTTTGTTTACCTAAGCAAGCCTGGGCAATGGCGGGCGCCCCTCCCCCAGCCTCGTTGCCGCCTTGCAGCGTGATCTCAGACTGCTGTGCTAGCAATCAGCAAGACTCTGTGGGCATAGGACCCTCCGAGCCAGGTGTGGGACACAATCTCCTAGTGTGCCGTTTTCCAGGCCCGTTGGAAAAGCACAGTATTAGGACGGGACTGACCCGATATTCCAGGTGCCGTCTGTTTCCCCTTTCTTTGACTAGGAAAGGGAACTCCCTGACCCCTTGCGCTTCCCGAGTGAGGCAATGCCTCGCCCTGCTTCGGCTCGCGCACAGTGCGCTTCACCGACTGTCCTGCACCCACTGTTAGGCACTCCCTAGTGAGATGAAACCGGTACCTCAAGCAGAAATGCAGAAATCACCTGTCTTCTGTGTCGCTGGGGCTGGGAGCTGGAGACCGGAGCTGTTCCTATTCGGCCATCTTGGCTCCACCCTCCTTTATTGAAGATTTTCACATCGATGTTCATCAGGGATATTGGTCTAAAATTCTCTTTTTTTGTTGTGTCTCTGTCAGGGTTTCATATCAGGATGATACTGGTCCCATAAAATGAGTCAGGGAAGATTTCCTCTTTTTCTATTGATTGGAATAGCTTCAGAAAGAATGGTACCAGCTCCTTTTTGTACCTCTGGTAGGATTCAGCTGTGAATCCATCTGGTCGTGGATGTATTTTAGTTGGTATGCTATTAATTATTGCCTCAATTTCACAGCCTGTTATTCGTCTACTCAGAGATTCAACTTATTCCTGGTTTAATCTTGGGAGGGTGTAAGTGTCCAGGAATTTGTCCATTTCTTCTAGATTTTCTATTTTATTTGTGTAGAGGAGATTATAGTATTCTCTGATAGTAGTTTGCATTTCTGTGGGATCAGCGATGATATACCATTTATCATTTTTTTATTGCACCTATTTGATTCTTGTCTCTTTTCTTATTAGTCTTGCTAGTGGTCGATCAATTTTGTTGATCTTTTCAAAATATCAGCTCCTAAATTCATTGATTTTTTGAAGGGTTTTTTGTGTCTCTATTTCCTTTAGTTCTGCTCTGATCTTGGTAAACTTTTCCTCACTTTTGAATATTTTTCTCTTGTTTCTCTAGTTAATTGTGATGTTGGGGTGTTGATTTAAGATCTTTCCTGCTTTCTCTTGTGGGCATTTAGTGCTATAAATTTCCCTCTACACACTGCTTTAAATGTGTCCCAGAGATTCTGGTATTTTGTGTCTTTGTTCTCATTGTTTTCAAAGAACATCTAAGTTTTTGTCTTCATTTCGTTATGTACTCAGTAGTCATTCAGGAGAAGGTTGTTCGGTTTCCATGTATTTGTGCTGTTTTGAGTGAGTTTCTTAATCCTGAGTTCTAATTTGATTGCACTGTAATCTGACAGAAGGTTTGTTGTGATAGTGATATCTGTTCTTTTACATTTGCTGAGGAGTGCTTTACTTCCAATTATGTGGCTAATTTTAGAATAAGTGTGATGTAGTGCTTAGAAAAATGTTTATTCTGCTGATATGGGGTGGAGAGTTCTGTAGATGTCTATTAGGTCTGCTTGGTGTAGAGCTGAGTTCAAGGCCTGGATATCCTTGTTAACTTTCTGTCCAGTTGATCTGTCTAATGTTGACAGTGGGCTGTTAAAGTCTCCCATTATTATTGTGTGGGAGTCTAAGTCTGTTTGGAAGTATCTAAAGACTTAATTTATGAATCTGGGTGATCCTGTATTGGGTGCATATATATTTAGGGTAGTTAGCTGTTCTTGTTGAATTGAGCCTTTCACCATAATGTAATGGCCTTCTTTGTGTCATTTGATCTTTGTCTGTTTTATCAGAGACTAGGATTGCAATTCCTGTTTTTTTTTCTTTTTTCTTTTTTTTGCTTTCCATTTTCTTGGTAGGTCTTCCTCCATCCCTTTATTTTGAACCTATGTGTGTCTCTACATGTGAGATGTGTCTCCTGAATACAGCACACTGATGGGACTTGACTCTTTATCCAATTTGCCAGTTTTTGTCTTTTAATTGAGGCATTTCGCCCATTTACATTTAAGATCAATATCGTTATGTGTGAATTTGATCCTGTCATTATTATGTTAGCTCACTGTTTTGCCCATTAATTGATGCGGCTTCTTCATAGTATCGATGGTCTTTACAATTTGGCATGTTTTTTCAGTGGCTGGTACTGGTAGTTCCTTTCCATGCTTAGTGCTTCCTTCAGGAGCTCCTGTAAGGCAGGCCTGGTGGTGACAAAATCTCTCAGAATTTCCTTGTCTGTAAAAGATCTTATTTCTCCTTCACTTATGAAGCTTAGTTTAGTAGGATATGAAATTCTGGGCTGAAAATTCTTTTCTTTAAGAACGTTGAATATTGCTCCCCACTCTCTTCTGGCTTGTAGGGTTTCTGCTGAGAGATCTGCTGTTAGTCTGATGGGCTTCCCTATATGGGTAACCCAACCTTTCTCTCTGGCTGTCCTTAACATTTTTTCCTTCATTTCAACCTTGGTGAATCTGACAATTATGTGTCTTGGGGTTGCTCTTATCCAGAAGTATCTTTGTGATGTTCTCTGTATTTCCTGAATTTGAATGTTGGCTTGCCTTGCTATGTTTGGAAAGTTCTCCTCAATAATATCCTAAGGAGTGTTTTTCAACTTGGTTCAATTCTCTCCGCCACATTTAGGTACACCAAGCAAAGGTAGATTTGGTCTTTTCACATAGTCTCATTTTTCTTTGAGGCTTTGTTCATTTCTTTTCACTCTTTTTACTCTAAACTTGTCTTCTCATTTTATTTTATTAATTTGATCTTCAATCACTGATATCCTTTCTTCCAGTCGATTGAATCAGCTATTGAAGCTTGTGCATGTGTCACAAAGTTCTTGTGCCATGGTTATCAGCTCTATAAGGTCATTTAAGGTATTCTCTACACTGTTTATTCTAGTTAGCCATCGTCTGACCTTTTTGAAGATTTTTAGCTGTGGAATCAGCTATTGAAGCTTGTGCATGTGTCACAAACTTCTTGTGCCATGGTTATCAGCTCCATAAGGTCATTTAAGGTATTCTTTACACTGTTTATTCTAGTTAGCCATGGCCTGACCTTTTTGAAGATTTTTAGCTTCCTTGCGATGGGTTCGAACATGTTCCTTTAGCTTGGAGAAGTTTATTACCGACCTTCTGAAGCCTCCTTCTGTCAACTCATCAAAGTCATTCTCCGTCCAGGTTTGTTCCATTGCTGCTGAGGAGCTGCAATCCTTTGGAGGAAAAGAGGTGCTCTGGTTTTTAGGATTTTCAGCTTTTCTGCTCTGGTTTCTTCCCACCTTTGTGGTGTTATCTACCTTTGGTCTTTGATGTTGGTAATGTACATATGGGGTTTTGGTGTGGATGTCCTTTTTGTTTATGTTGATGCTATTCCTTTCTGTTTGTTACTTTTCCTTCTAACACTCAGTTCCCTCAGCTGCAGGTCTGCTGGAGTTTGCTGGAGGTCCAATCCAGACCGTTTGCCTGGGTATCAACAGAGGAGGCTGCAGAACAGCAAATATTGCTGGCTGATACTTCCCTGGAAGCTTTGTCAAAGAGGGGCTCCTGCCTGTATGAGGTGTCTATTGGCCCTTACTAGGAGGTGTCTCCCAGTTAGGCTTCACGAGGCTCAGGGACCCACTTGAGGAGGCAGTATGTCCATTCTCAGAGCTCAAACATCATGCCGGGAGAACCACTGCTCTCCTCAGCCCCGTCAGATTGGACATTTAAGTCTGCAGAAGTTTCTGCTGCCTTTTGTTCAGCTATGCCCCCCCCACAGAGGTCGAGTTTATAGTGGCAGAAAGCCTTGCTGAGCTGTGAGTGACTCCACCCAGTTCAAGCTTCCTGGACACTTTGTTTACCTACTCAAACCTCAAAAATGGCGGATGCACCTCCCCCTGCCCAGCTGCAGCCTCACAGGTTTATCTCAGACTGCTGCGCTAGCAGTGAGCAAGGCTCTATGTGCGTTGGACCCACCAAACTAGGCACAGGAGAGAATCTCCTGGTCTTCCAGGTGCTAAGACTGTGAGAAAAGGTCAGTATTTGGATGAGAGTATCCTGTTTTTCCAAGTACAGTCTGTCATGCCTTCCCTTGCCTAGGAAAGGAAAATCCCCCAACCCCTTGCACTTCCTGGGTGAGTTGATACCCTGCAGCACTTCAGCTCACCCTCCATGGGATGAACCCACTCTCCAACCACTCCCAATGAGATGAATCATGTACCTCAGTTGGAAATGCAGAAATCACCCATCTTGTGTTGATCACACTGGGAGCTGCAGACCAGAGCTCTTCCTATTTGGCCATATTGGAATGGGAGTTTAGATCAATCAATTTAATATATCATATAACCAGACTAAAAGATACAAACCACACAATCACCTCACATAATGCAGAAAAGTCAATTGACAAAATTAATCATCTTTTCAAGATAAAAAAATTCAATAAACTAGAAATAAAAGGAAACTAACATAATAAAAGACATGTAAAAAACTCATCACCAGCTGGGTGCAACAGCTCATGCCTATAGTCTCAGCACTTTGGGAGGCTGAGGTGGGTGGATGATTTTAGGTCAGGAATTCCAGACTAGCCTGACCAACATGATGAATCCCTGTCTTTACGAAAAATATTAAAATTAGCTGGCCGTTGTGGTGTGTGCTTGTATTCCCAGCTACCAGGGAGTCTGAGGCATGAGAATAGTTTGAACTCGGGAGGTGGAGGTTGCGGTGAGCCCAGATCATGCTACTGCACCCCAGCCTGGGTAACAGAGTAAGATCCTATCTCAGAAAAACAAAAACAACAACAAAAAACACTCATCACTAACATTATACTGAATTCTGAAGTGTGGAAAGTTTATCCTCTAAGATTAATAATAAGACAAGATATTCACTGTTGCCACATCTATTCACAAATAGCAGTGAAAGTCCTGGCAAAACAACTAGGCAATGAAAAAAAGAAAAGATCCACATTGTAAAGGAAGAAGTAAAATTACCTGTTACTTCAGATATGATGTTGTATACAAAAAATCCTATATGCTGAAAACAATACCTGTTAGAACTAATAGTTGCATTTCGCAAAATTGCAGAATACAAAATTAAGTGTGTTTCTCTTCACTACAATGCACAATCCAAGTTTAAATAATTCCATTTAAAAGAGCATTAAGAAGAATATACTTTGGAATAAACAAGCAAAGAGATGTAACACAAGTATACTAGAAATTAAAAGATGTTGCTGAAGAAAAGTCACAATTGGGAAGATAATCTATATTTATAGACAATTGAAAAGATATCCCATATTCATAAATCAGAAAACAATATTCTTAAGTCTATACTAATGAAATCAATAACAGATTAAATGCCATAGCTATATAAATCATAACAATATTTATTTGCAGAAATAAAAATTCTAAAACATGAAATTTCAAGACTGAAAATAGCCAATTAAACTTGCAAAAGAATGTCAAGTGTGGAGCCCTCACAATTTTTAAATCAAAAACTAGTTGCAGTGCTGTTGAACTCTTTTCAAATGTGGTATTTTGAGGCCAGGTTCTATGGCTTACACGTGTAACCTCAGCGCTTTGTGAGGCTGAGGTAGGAGGATTGCTTGAACCAAGTAGTTCAAACCACACTGGGCATCATAGTGAGAACCCCCATCGCTACAAAAAAAATAAAAATAAAAATTAACCTGGCAATGTGACATGCGCCTGTAGTCTCAGCTATTCCAGAGGCTGAGGTGAGAGGATTGTTTAAGCCTGGGAGAGCAAGGCTGCAGTGAGCCATGGTCGCACCAGTGCACCCCAGCCTGTATGACAGAGAACCTGTCTCAAAACATAAAAAGGAGAAAATCCGAAAAGAAATGTATAAAATCAAGACATGCAGACAAAGTAAATAATAGAGACCCCCCTCTCCACAAAAGCCTGGTATATATGGTCAAAATGGTCTTCAACAAGGGTGCAAAGGCGAAATTATGGAGACGGAATAGCCCCCTTTAACAAACAACGGTGGGAAGACTTGCTATCATGTAAAATATCGAAGTCAGAATTGCAGTTTATACTATATTAAAAAAACTCAAAATGTATTAAAGACCTAAATGTAAGGCTGAAAGCAGTAAATCTCCTACACAAAAATATAGGGGAAAAAATCCAACATTATGCCATTGAATTTGGCCATGGGTTCTTGACTGCCAGCAGCCCCACAGCCCTGGAGCATCCATCGGCTCATGGCTGCCTGGTGCTGGGTCCTTCCACAACTGTCGCGCTGCTTTGGGCGGGGCTCTGAGGGACACCAGCCAGGACACCACGCTGAGCACAGGGCACAGGCCGGGCGTTCTCGGGCTATTTGCTGGCAGGCTGTCCCCATGCCCACTTCAGGTGCTGGAGGGACGATGGCCTGAGTCTGCGGAAGGTGGAAGAAGCTCATTTCCTGAGCCAGCTGGGACACAGAGGCAGATGCGGGACACAGGGACACAGGGGTGGATGCCATAAAAATATATGGCATATATATATATATTTTTAAATTTTATAATATATTTTTTATTTTTATTTTCATTATTACACTTTAGGTTTTAGGGTACATGTGCACAATGTGCAGGTTTGTTACATATGTATCCATGTGCCATATGGGTTTGCTGCACCCATTAACTCGTCATTTAGCATTAGGTATATCTCCTAATGCTGTCCCTCCCCACTCCCCCCACCCCACAACAGTCCCTGGAGTGTGATGTTCCCCTTCCTGTGTCCATGAGTTCTCATTGTTTAATTCCCACTTATGAGTGAGAACATGCAGTGTTTTGTTTTTTGTCCTTGCGATAGTTAACTGAGAATGATGGTTTCCAGTTTCATCCATGTCCCTGCAAAGGACATGAACTCATCATTTTTTATGGCTGCATAGTATTCCATGGTGTATATGTGCCACATTTTCTTAATCCAGTCTATCATTGTTGGACATTTGGGTTGGTTACAACTCTTTGCTCTTGTGAATAGTGCCACAACAAACATACATGTGCATGTGTCTTTATAGCAGCATGATTTATAGTCCTTTGGGTATATACCCAGTAATGGCTGTGTCAAATGGTATTTCTAGTTCTAGATCCCTGAGGAATCACCACACTCACTTCCACAATGGTTGAACTATTTACAGTCCCATCAAAAGTGTAAAAGTGTTCCTATTTCTCCACATCCTCTCCAGCACCTGTTGTTTCCTGACTTTTTAATGACTGCCATTCTAACTGGTGTGAGATGGTATCTCGCTGTGGTTTTGATTTGCATTTCTCTGATGGCCAGTGATGATGAGCATTTTTTCATGTGTTTTTGGCTGCATAAATGTCTTCTTTTGAGAAGCATCTGTTCATGTCCTTCACCCACTTTTTGATGGGGTTGTTTTTTTCTTGTAAATTTGTTTTAGTTCATTGTAGATTCTGGGTATTAGCCCTTTGTCAGATGAGTAGGTTGCGAAAATTTTCTCCCATTTTGTAGGTTGCCTGTTCACTCTGATGGTAGTTTCTTTCGCTGTGCAGAAGCTCTTTAGTTTAATTAGATCCCATTTGTCAATTTTGGCTT
Source organism: Symphalangus syndactylus (assembly GCF_028878055.3). Classification (NCBI taxonomy): domain Eukaryota; kingdom Metazoa; phylum Chordata; class Mammalia; order Primates; family Hylobatidae; genus Symphalangus; species Symphalangus syndactylus. The sequence continues at coordinate 1,961,534 of NC_072443.2, forward strand.
TTGTTACCATTGCTTTTGGTGTTTTAGACATGAAGTCCTTGCCCATGCCTATGTCCTGAATGGTATTGCCTAGGTTTTCTTCTAGGGTTTTTATGGTTTTAGGTCTAACATGTAAGTCTTTAATCCATCTTGAATTAATTTTTATATAAGGTGTAAGGAATGGATCCAGTTTCAGCTTTCTACATATGGCTAGCCAGTTTTCCCAGCACCACTTATTAAATAGGGAATCCTTTCCCCATTTCTTGTTTTTGTCAGGTTTGTCAAAGATCAGATAATTGTATATATGTGGCATTATTTCTGAGGGCTCTGTTCTGTTCCATTGATCTATGTCTCTGTTGTGGTACCAGTACCATGCTGTTTTGGTTACTGTAGCCTTGTAGTATAATTTGAAGTCAGGTAGTGTGATGCCTCCAGCTTTGTTCTCTTGGCTTAGGAATGACTTGGTGATGTGGGCTCTTTTTTGGTTCCATATGAACTTTAAAGTAGTTTTTTCCAATTCTGTGAAGAAAGTCATTGGTAGCTTGATGGGGATGGCATTGAATATATAAATTACCTTGGGCAGTATGGCCATTTTCACAATATTGATTCTTCCAACCCATGAGCACGGAATGTTCTTCCATTTGTTTGTATCCTCTTTTATTTCATTGAGCAGTGGTTTGTAGTTCTCCTTAAAGAGGTCCTTCACATCCCTTGTAAGTTGGATTCCTAGGTATTTTATTCTCTTTGAAGCAATTGTGAATGGGAGTTCACTCATGATTTGGCTCTCTGTGATTGGTGTACAAGAATGCTTGTGATTTTTGTACATTGATTTTGTATCCTGAGACTTTGCTGAAGTTGCTAATCAGCTTAATGAGATTTTGGGCTGAGACAATGGGGTTTTCTAGATGTACAATCATGTCATCTGCAAACAGGGACAATTTGACTTCCTATTTTCCTAATTGAATACTCTTTATTTCCTTCTCCTGCCAGATTGCCCTGGCCAGAACTTCCAGCACTATGTTGAATAGGAGTGGTGAGAGAGGGCATCCCTGTCTTGTGCCCATTTTCAAATGGAATGCTTCCAGTTTTTGCCCATTCAGTATGATATTGGCTGTGGATTTGTCATAGATAGCTCTTATTATTTTGAGATACGTCCCATCAATAACTAATTTATTGAGAGTTTTTAGCATGAAGCATTGTTGAATTTTGTCAAAGGCCTTTTCTGCATCTATTGAGATAATCATGTGGTTTTTGTCTTTGGTTCTGTCTATATGCTGGATTACATTTATTCATTTGCATATGTTGAACCAGCCTTGCATCCCAGGGATGAAGCCCACTTGATCATGGTGTATAAGCTTTTTGATGAGCTGCTGGAATCGGTTTGCCAGTATTTTATTGAGGATTTTTGCATCAATGTTCATCAAGGATATTGGTCTGAAATTCTCTTTTTTGGTTGTGTCTCTGCCAGGCTTTGGTATCAGGATGATGCTGGCCTCATAAAATGTGTTAGGGAAGATTCCCTCTTTTTCTATTGATTGGAATAGTTTCAGAAGGAATGGTACCAGTTCCTCCTTGTACCTCTGGTAGAATTGGGCTGTGAATCCATCAGGTGTGGGACTCTTTTTGGTTGGTAAGGTATTGATTATTGCCACAATTTCAGAACCTGTTATTGGTCTATTCAGAGATTCAACTTCTTCCTGGTTTAGTCTTGGGAGAGTGTATTTGTAGAGGAATTTATCCATTTCTTTTAGATTTTCTAGTTTATTTGCGTAGAGGTGTTTGTAACATTCTCTGATGGTAGATTGTATTTCTATGGGATCGGTGGTGGTATCCCCTTTTTCATTTTCTATTGCATCTATTTGATTATTCTCTCTCTTCTTATTAGTCTTGCTAGTGGTCTATCCATTTTGTTGATCTTTTCAAAAAACCAACTCCTGGATTCATTAACTTTTTGAAGGGTTTTTTGTGTCTCTATTTCCTTCAGTTCTGCTCTGATTTTAGTTATTTCTAGCCTTCTGCTAGCTTTTGAATGTGTTTGCTCTTGCTTTTCTAGTTCTATTAATTGTGATGTTAGGGTGTCAATTTTGGATCTTTTCTGCTTCCCTTGTGGGCATTTAGTGCTATAAATTTTCCTCTACACACTGCTTTGAACGTGTCCCAGAGATTCCGGTATGTTGTGTCTTTGTTCTTGTTGGTTTCAAAGAACATCTTTATTTCTGCCTTCATTTCATTATGTACCCAGTAGTCATTCAGGAGCAGGTTGTTCAGTTTCCATGTAGTTGAGCGGTTTTGAGTGAGTTTCTTAATGCTGAGTTCTAGTTTGATTGCACTGTGGTCTGAGAGACAGTTTGTTATAATTTCCGTTCTTTTACATTTGCTGAGGAGAGCTTTACTTCCAACTCTGTGGTCAATTTTGGAATAGGTGTGGTGTGGTGCTGAAAAAAATGTATATTCTGTTGATTTGGGGTGGAGAGTTCTGTAGATGTCTATTAGGTCCACTTTGTGCAAAGCTGAGTTCAACTCCTGGATATCCTTATTAACTTTCTGTCTCGTTGATCTGTCTAATGTTGACAGTGGTGTGTTAAAATCTCCCATTATTATTGTGTGGGAGTTTAAGTCCCTTTGTAAGTCACTCAATACTTGCTTTATCAATCTGTGTGTTCCTGTGTTTGGTGCATATATATTTAGGATAGTTATTTCTTCTTGTTGAATTGATCCCTTTAACATTATGTAATGGCCTTCTTTGTCTCTTTTGATCTTTGTTGGTTTAAAGTCTATTTTATCAGACTAGGCTTGCAATCCTTGCCTTTTTTGTTTTCCATTTGTTTGATAGATCTTCCTCCATCCCTTTATTTTGAGTCTATGTGTGTCTCTGCATGTGAGATGGGTTTCCTGAATACAGCAAATTAATGGGTCTTGACACCTTATCCAATTTGCCAGTCTGTGTCTTTTAATTGGAGCATTTACTCCATTTACATTTAAAGTTAATATTGTTATGTGTGAATTTGATCCTGTCATTATGATGTTAGTTGGTAATTTTGCTCATTAGTTGATGTAGGTTCTTCCTAGCCTCGATGGTCTTTACAATTTGGCATGTTTTTGCAGTGGCTGGTACAGGTTTTTGTTTTCTATGTTTAGTGCTTCCTTCAGGAGCTCTTTTAGGGCAGGCCTGGTGGTGACAAAATCACTCAGCATTTGCTTGTCTGTAAAGGATTTTATTTCTCCTTCACTTATGAAGCTTAGTTTGGCTGGATATGAAATTCTGGGTTGAAAATTCTTTTCTTTAAGAATGTTGAATATCGGTCCCCACTCTCTTCTGGCTTGTAGAGTTTCTGCCGAGAGATCAGCTATTAGTCTGATGGACTTCCCTTGTGGGTAATCTGACCTTTCTCTCTGGCCACCATTAACATTTTTTCCTTCATTTCAACATTTGTGAATCTGACAATTATGTGTCTTGGAGTTGCTCTTCTCGAGGAGTATCTTTGTGGCATTCTCTGTATTTCCTGAATCTGAATGTTGGCCTGGATTCCTAGATTGGGGAAGTTCTCCTGGATAATATCTTGCAGAGTGTTTTCCAACTTGGTTCCATTCTCCTCATCAATTTCAGGTACACCAATCAGACGTAGGTTTGGTCTTTTCACATAGTCCCATATTTCTTGGAGGCTTTGTTCGTTTCTTTTTATTCTTTTTTCTCTAAACTTCCCTTCTTGATTCATTTCATTAATTTCATCTTCCATCAGCGATACCCTTTCTTCCAGTTGATCGCATCAGCTACCGAGGCTTCTGCAATCTTCACGTAGTTCTCGAAACTTGGCTTTCAACTCCATCAGCTCCTTTAAGCCCTTCTCTCCATTGGTTATTCTAGCTATCCATTCGTCTAATGTTTTTCCAAAGTTTTTAACTTCTTTGCTATTGTTTTGAATTTCCTCCCATAGCTCGGAGTAGTTTGATCATCTGAAACCTTCTTCTGTCAACTGGTCAAAGTCATTCTCCATCCAGCTGTGTTCCATTGCTGGTGAGGAACTGCATTCCTTTGGAGGAGGAGAGATGCTCTGCTTTTTAGAGTTTCCAGTTTTTCTTCTCTGTTTTTTCCCCATCTTTGTGGTTTTATCTACTTTTGGTCTTTGATGATGGTGATGTACAGATGGGTTTTTATTGTGGATGTCCTTTCTGTTTGTTAGTTTTCATTGTACCAGACAGGACCCTCAGCTGCAGGTCTGTTGGAGTTTGCTAGAGGGCCACTCCAGACCCTGTTTGTCGGTGTCAGCAGTGGTGGCTGCAGAACAGCGGATTTTCATGAGACCACAAATTCAGGTGTCTGATAGTTCCTCTGGAAGTTTTGTCTCAGAGGAGTACCTGGATGAGTGAGGTGTCAGTCTTTCCCTACTGGGGGGTGCCTCCCAGTTAGGCTGCTCGGGGCTTGGGGACCCATTTTAGGAGGCAGTTTGCCCATTCTCAGATCTCCAGATGCGTGCTGGGAGAACCACTCCTCTCTTCAAAGCTGTCAGACAGGGACATTTAAGTCTGCAGAGGTTCCTGCTGACTGTTTGTCTGTGTCCTGTCCCCAGAGGTGGAGCCTACAGAGGCAGGCAGGCCTCCTTGAGCTGTGGTGGGCTCCACCCAGTTCGAGCTTCCTGGCTGCTTTGTTTACCTAAGCAAACCTGGGCAATACAGGCGCCCCTCCCTCAGCCTCGCTGCCGCCTTGTAGTTTGATCTCAGACTGCTGTGCTAGCAATCAGTGAGACTCTGTGGGCATAGGACCCTCTGAGCCAGGTGCAGGACACAATCTCCTGGTGTGCTGTTTTCCAGGCCCATTGGAAATGTGCAGTATTAGGGTCGGACTGACCCGATTTTCCAGGTGCCATCTGTTACCCCTTTCTTTGACTAGGAAAGGGAACTCTCTGACCCCTTGCACTTCCCGAGTGAGATAATGCCTCACCCTGCTTCGGCTCATGCACAATGCACTGCACCGACTGTCCTGCACCCACTGTTTGGCACTCCCTAGAGAGATGAACCCGGTACCTCAAATGGAAATGCATTAATCACCCATCTTCTGTGTTGCTCACACTGGGAGCTGTAGACCGGAGCTGTTCCTTCTTTGTCCATCTTGACTCCACCCCGTGGGTGAATTCTAATAGATGTTTAGATATGATTGAAAAAATGCAAAGTCCTAAAGGTTTTCTAAAAATTCAATTTTCTATAAGGCTTCAATTTTTCTATGAGAGTACTCCCACAGATTAATGAGAGGAGAAGGTGGTATACAAGCATAGATATTTTCCAAAACTTTTGGTATCAAGAGCTCAATAAATCCATCTGTGATAAACTGAATATTTGTGTCCCCTAAAAATTCATGCATTGAAATCCTAAACCCCTGTGTGATGTTATTAGGAGATGGGGCTCTTGGATGTAATTAGGTCATGAGGGTGGAGCCTTTATGAATTTGATTAGTGCTGTTATAAAAGAGAATCTGGAGAGCTCTCTAGCTCTCCACCATGTGAGTATATGAGAAGTTGGCTATCTGCCCCCTGCAAAAAGGCCCTCACCTGTGCAGGCACCCTGGTCTGACTTCCAGCCTCCAGAATTGTGAGAAATTAATTTCTATTCTTCATAAACTGCCCAACCTATGGCATTTTGTTATAACAATGTGAACTAAGTCACCAAAATTTTGTCAATCATCATCAAATTCTATAGAAAATCTGTTGTTGATTTCTTTTAGAAGTTGAAGAAGCTAAATATAGAAAATGTGGATAGATTAAGCTTTCACTGATAGTTAAAATAATCCAGATAAGCAGTGGATATATCAATGTTATTCTCAACTGATTTGGCTGATAAGATAGATATATAAATAGAAAGAGAGAGACAGACAGAGAGAGAGAGAGAACATCCAAAAAGCAGGGAGGAGAAAGTTGGCCAACTTAAACTATAATATAAAATAGTGAAACGTATTCTTAGGCAATTTAGCTTAGGAAATCAACTAAACATTTGTAAAGGCTTGCTTACAATGTACAATCTTGCAATAAGAGTGAGACCACATCCCTCACTAAATCCATGTTAAATTTCTTAGCATCTGTATTTGACTCCAACAAGAGACCTCTGGGCATTTAAACTAGCTTTTATTGACATTATTAAAGACTAAAAGCATTTCATCAATTATATATTATTACCCAAAATAAAGTAGTAGATGGAGTACCCCTGAATTTGGAAGGCTTTGTAAGGACACAAGCATATCTTTCATTTGGGAGGATAATTTTGGAAAAACTAAATTCTTACTTTATATTCAAGTATATATTATAATTGCTAAACCAAACAAAATGCTTTAGTACCTATACTTTAGAAAACATTTTGTTTGAAGCTATTATTATCCAAAGCATTTAGAAGCAAATGGAAGGCATAATCATGATATGTTAGGCAATTTGGTGAAGCCTGCATTTTGAGATGTTTTGTGTCATCATATTCAACATGAATTGAAAGAATTACAGCCAATGGGTAGGAAAAGCAATTTTAAAGATCAAATTTACTGGTTCAATTCAAATTGCACAAAGGCCTAGACTAACATAGTGAGAGGAAAGGAGAGAAGAGAAGATAAATTTGATTCAAAGACAGTAAAGGCAGCAATAATTGAACAGAGAACTTCTTAAGAATAAGGGCAAAAAGATAATATGTGTCTGATTTTTCTAGCTGGAAGCACTGACATAGGTGCTGTTTATAATAAAAATGGAGAAAGTTTATGCAATATCTATGGGCACCTATATGAGAGCTGGGCATTTGTTGTTGGGCTATCTCACATCCTAGAAAATATTATTTCATTCATAGCAAAAAATGAGAGGCAGAGATTTCTAAACAGATTACAGAATTTTTCTTTGGAAAGACTTTGTAAAAGCTTGAACCCTTTGAAAGAAATTTCATTTACTCAGATTTTTTTCATGTAAAATTTACATATAGAAAAGTTCACCATTTTTAGATATAAAGGGCAATGTGTTTTGAAGAACATAAAATGTTACACAACCATTGCATTAGTCCTTTCTCACACTGCTATAAAGAAATACCGGAGACTGGGTAATTTATGAGGAAAAGAGGTTTAATTGGCTCACAATCTTACAGACTGTACAGGAAGTATGGTGCCAGTATCTGCTTGGCTTCTAAGGAAGCCTCAGGAATGTTGCAATTATGGTGGAAGGCAAAGGGGGAGCAGGTACATCTTACATCTTATGTGGCAAGAGCAAGAGGAACGGACAGTAAGGAGGGAGGTGCCACAGACCTTTAAGCAACCAGATTTTGTGAGAACTCGTTCACTATCATGAGAACAGCACCAAGGGGATGGTGCTAAACCATTTAAGAGAAACAATTCCCATGATCAAATTACCTCCCACCAGGCCCCACCTCCAACACTGAGGACTAAAATTCAACATGAGATTTGAGCAGGGACGTGGATCCAAACCATATCAATCACTAACACAACTGAGATATAGATCACTGCCATTTCTCCAAAAAGTTTATTTGAGCCACTTTGTAATCAGTCCCCTTCCCTCACCTTTAGCACCTGATAAATGATCATCTGGTTTCTGTCTCTATGATTTCTCTGAAATGTCAATAAATGGAATAGTGTACCATGTAGTTTTTGTGTTTGGCTTTTTCCATTATAATGATTTTGACCTGAGCCCATGTTTTTACATGTATCAGTAGTTTTTACTTTAATTATACTATAGGAATACACCACAATTTGTTTATCTATTCATCAATTAATGGATGTCTGGGCTATTTACAATTTGGGGCAATTATGAATAAAGCCACTGTAAAAATGTATGCCTAAGACTTCATACAGATAAATGTTTTTACTTCTTTTGAGTTAATTCCTAGAAGTGAGATTGACAGATCATATGCTAAATATCTTTGCTTGACTTATCAGAAACTGCTAAATTATTTTCTAAAGTGATAGAAAAATTTCACAAGCCTAATTCTAAAGGCTGAAACTATAAAACCTCTAAAACTTCTAGACAAGAACAGAAGAGAGAATCCTGTAACTTTAGGTTAGGCAAATATTTCTTTTTTTTTTTTTTTTTTTTTTTTTTGAGACAGAGTCTTGCTCTTTCGCCCAGGCTGGAGTGCAGTGGCGCAATCTCGGCTCACTGCAAGCTCCGCGTCCCGGGTTCACGCCATTCTCCTGCCTCAGCCTCTCCGAGTAGCTGGGACTACAGGCGCCCGCCACCACGCCCGGCTAACTTTTTGTATTTTTTTTTTTTTTAGTAGAGACGGGGTTTCACCGTGGTCTCGATCTCCTGACCTCATGATCCGCCCGCCTCGGCCTCCCAAAGTGCTGGGATTACAAGCGTGAGCCACCGCGCCCGGCTAGGTTAGGCAAATATTTCTTAGAAGAAGAAAAGCATCCACCATAAAAATATATATATAAATTGAAATCACTCAAAATCTTTGGTTCTTTGAAAGGCACTGCTAAGAAAATGAAAGGACAGACCACAGACTAAAAGGGAGACAAAGTTGAAACCCCTCTTACATATAATTCCATTTACAGAGATTGAAAAAAAAGCCTCAGGACAAACAAGGCCATTAACCCTTCCTATTTCAATAAAATGCTTAACAAATTGCTCTCCATCACTAAGGAGCCACAGATTCTGAACAAACTCTACTGTAAGTCTACAGCTTTCAGTAAAAGTGGCAAAGTGCATGGGTGACATTTGAGAGTTCAGAATGCCCTAGAAGGAAATTATTGGAAGAAGAGACACATGTGGAAAACTACTAATTGTTAAATGAACCCAATTACAAATGCCAATTTCTTGATGACATTTATCTGGATACATTTTTTTCTTTCCCAAATATTGTTTTAATTACAAACAAAAATTGCATGTAAGAAAAGTGAAGAGAAAGAAAGGCATTAGCCAGAGACATGTACTATCAATGGACAAGAAATTGAAGAAATTCTCCTTTTTTTTTTGGAGAGACAGGGTCTCACCATGTTGCCCAGCCTGATCTCTAACTCATGGGCTCAAGTGATTCTCCCACCTCAGCCTCCCAAAGTCCTGGGATTACAGCCATCAGCCATCAAATCAGCTAAAAAATTTCTTGATTATGACAAGTAGATATCACTCATAAGTGAACTCAAGCAAAGGAAGGCTTTTTGAAAAATTAGAAATAATAATTTTTCAGTAAAATAACCCACAAGTCAGAGTTGAAAGAGGAAGTGATGAGGAAGATCTGTGGAATACAGCAGCGTGACTTTAAGAACTGTGCCTTCCCTAAACACAGAATGCATTTAACTGTAGCATTCACACCATGTGGAAGTTTAGCTTAATCGATAGAAAATTGGGACTTTGGCAAAGTAGACTTTGATTACTGGCATTATAAGAGAGAGAAAAGATAAATAGTTCTCCAGCCAAATTTCAGCCCCAAAACACAAAAAGGATAAATGACTCAGCACAGCAATAGAACCCCTGGAAACTTTAATTTCTACAGTAATTCTTTCCCTACACACTTACCATCTTGGCATCTAAAATCCAGGCCAGAAACAGACACTCTGAATATTCTGCCATCAGAGGATTAAAAACTTGTTGGTTTAGAAAGTTGACCCTGGAGATCAAGCTAAACAACTTGAACAATTCCACCACAGACAAGAAAAGAATGTCTTTTTAGTATGAGTGTGTACTGTCTCCCTAGTAAAGAAAATAAAGATAAACAAAAACAAAGCAAAAAACCCACAGAGTGTTGTCATGGTCAAAAAATATGCCTGCAGCAATGTGAATTGACTTTGTAACCCAGAGAGGAAGGTAAGCATACTTACCTGTTGGCATGGCTGTATAGACTCCTGGCTCAGTGCCTTACTGAGGAAGTCCTCATCAGTTGCAAAGGATAGATCTACACCCTCCATTGTAAAAATTGGCACTATTGGCAAATAAGATAACACAGGAACATACTCAGTATTCTGAAAAAAGCTAAAAGGCAGTAAGTGTCATTTTTCTAACGAAACAGAGTTAATACAAGAAAGAAAAGAGTTAGTATTCTCCATGGAAATTGAGACCATATGGTATCCATAAATCAAAAGCAAGCTAATATGATAAATGAATCAAAGAAGAATCAAAAGAATTTAGAAATATAAGTGCTAAAATTTTAAAATATTCTAAGGAGTGAAATACCTAATGAACTCAGACAATTTTTTTTTCTTTTCAGTAGAGTGAGTCATCAATTTTATCAAGAAACTATGCATCCACATGTACTCATAGTCAGTCTTCTCTCAGAGAAAGTTAGATAGCAGAAGGAATAAAAGGAAAACAGAAATTAGTACTTTATTTTTTTTTATTGTACTTTCAGGGTACATGTGCACAATGTGCAGGTTAGTTACATATGTATACATGTGCCATGTTGGTGTGCTGCACCCATTAACTCGTCATTTAGCGTTAGGTTTATCCCCTAATGCTATCCCTCCCCCCTCCCTCCACCCCACAACAGTCCCCAGAGTGTGATGTTCACCTTCCTGTGTCCATGTGTTCTCATTGTTCAATTCCCACCTATGAGTGAGAACATGCAGTGTTTGGTTTTTTGTCCTTGTGATAGTTTACTGAGAATGATGATTTCTAGTTGCATCCATGTCCCTACAAAGGACATAAACTCATCATTTTTAATGGCTGCATAGTATTCCATGGTGTATATGTGCCACATTTTCTTAATCCAGTCTATCATTTTTGGACATTTTGGTTGGTTCCAAGTCTTTGCTATTGTGAATAGTGCCACAATAAACATACGTGTGCATGTGTCTTTATAGCAGCATGATTTATAGTCTTTTGGGTATACACCCAGTAATGGGATGGCTGGGTCAAATGGTATTTCTAGTTCTAGATCCCTGAGGAATCGCCACACTGACTTCCACAATTGTTGAACTAGTTTACAGTCCCACAAACAGTGTAAAATTGTTCCCAATTCTCCACATCCTCTCCAGCACCTGTTGTTTCCTGACTTTTTAATGATAGCCATTCTAACCATTGTGAGATGGTATCTCATTGTGGTTTTGATTTGCATTTCTCTGATGGCCAGTGATGATAAGCAATTTTTCATGTGTTTTTTGGCTGCATAAATGACTTCTTTTGAGAAGTGTCTGTTCGTGTCCTTTGCCCACTTTTTGATGGGGTTGTTTTTTCTTGTAAATTTGTTTGAGTTCATTGTAGATTCTGGATATTAGCCTTTTGTCAGATGAGTAGGTTGCAAAAATTGTATATATAGAAACCCCATTGTCTCATCCCAAAATCTCCTTAAGCTGATAAGCAACTTCAGCAAAGTCTCAGGATACAAAATCAATGTACAAAAATCACAAGCATTCTTGTACACCAATCACAGACAAACAGAGAGCCAAATCATGAGTGAACTACCATTCACAATTGCTTCAAAGAGAGTAAAATACCTAGGAATCCAACTTACAAGGGATGTGAAGGACTTCTTCAAGGAGAACTACAAACCACTGCTAAATGAAATAAAAGAGGATACAAACAAATGGAAGAACATTCCATGCTCATGGGTTGGAAGAAACAATATTGTGAAAATGGCCATACTGCCCAAGGTTATTTATAGATTCAGTGCCATCCCCATCAAGCTACCAATGACTTTCTTCACAGAATTGGAAAAAACTGCTTTAAAGTTCATATGGAAGCAAAAAAGAGCCCACATCACCAAGTCAATCCTGAGCCAAAAGAACAAAGCTGGAGGCATCATGTTACCTGACCTCAAACTATACTACAAGGCTACAGTAACCAAAACAGCATGGTACTGGTACCAAAATAGAGACATAGATCAATGGAACAGAACAGAGCCCTCAGAAATAATGCCACATATCTACAACTATCTGATCTTTGACAGACCTGACAAAAACAAGCGATGGGGAAAGGATTCCCTATTTAATAAATGGTGCTGGGAAAACTGGCTAGCCATATGTAGAAAGCTGAAACTGGATCCCTTCCTTACACCTTACACAAAAATTAATTCAAGATGGATTAAAGACTTACATGTTAGACCTAAAACCATAAAAACCCTAGAAGAAAACCTAGGCATTACCATTCAGGACATAGGCATGGGCAAGGACTTCATGTCTAAAACACCAAAAGCAATGGCAACAAAAGCCAAAATTGATGAGTGGGATCTATTTAAACTAAAGAGCTTCTGCACAGAAAAAGAAACTACCATCAGAGTGAACAGGCAACCTACAAAATGGGAGAAATTAGTATTTTAAATGAGCATAATTGATTAAAGTAAGCTTCCTTCTTCAAAATAGTATTAAAATAAAAGCTTCTTGCAGATATTCCCAAGAATAAAGAAACAAGATTAAAAAAAATTTACCATAGAGACACAGATTAAAGGCTAACATTCGAGGTCAAAGTGTCATACAGGAATAAAGTATAAATTTATACCAATAAACATAAACATAATAATAATTATTATTATTATTTTAGAGACAGGATCTCATCCTTTCACCCAGGCTTGAATGTAGTGGCACTGTCACAGCTTTCTATAGCCTCAAACTCTTGGGCTCAATCAATCTTCCTATTTCAATCTCCCAAATAGCTGGGACTACAACAGCATGCCACCATGGTTAGCTAATTTTTTTAAAAATTTTGTAGAGATAGAGGCTTGTTATGTTGCCCAGGCTGGTCTCGAGCTCCTGACTTCAAGTGATCCTTCTGTCTCAGCCTCCCAAAGTGCTGGAATTACAGGTGTGAGCCACTGTGCCTGGCCAATACAATTATTTTATTGGAAAATATAAATGACCAACTTCACAAAATATTTCAAAATCCTGAATAGACAATAACAAAGGCACAAGATTCATAAATTTTAGCAAAGGGTCAAGTTTTTAATTTTGCTTCAAAGCATAGAAAGACATGAGATCTTTCAAACATTATTCATAAACCTGCTGTATCTTTAATATTCAATGAACAAAGCATAAAAATTACAATAGATAAACATCACTTATGCATATACTTTATTAATATCATAAAGGTATATATCAGCCATAAAGTCCGGCAGAAGTAAAATAATATTGTTCCAAGAGAAAAATAGTGTTCATTGCTTCCAGAAATAAAAAATAGTTTAATACTGAGGAAATATAATAATGTAATTCATTGCATTACACACTAATGGACAAAAATGATACATGTTAAAGTAAGTCACTTAATAAAGTAAGCATTAATTACTAAGCAATACCTACACTTATCACTTCTATAGTGTAAGCCTTTGTCAGTACAATTTAAGTTAAACATGTAAATATAAAATGAAAGAATTAAGATTATATGAAAATTGTCTACCTGGAAAGCCTAAAAGTATTGAGTGAAAATTCTTACAATAGGTGAATTTTACTAGGTTACTAGATTTTTTAAAAATATACAAAATCAAGAGCACTTAATTTAACTAAAAGTAATCAGTGATACAACATTAAAATATTTTTAATTTTACATAATATCTAAGGATAAATCTCACATGAAATATATAGTTCCAAGGTAAAGAGTATTTTTAAAAGGTATACATTTAAAAACACAAATGAATAAATGGAAGTATAAATCCTGTACAATCAAAAGACTAAATATTATAAAGATACCATTTGATAAAATATTTCAATAAATTCAGCATGGTTCAATCAAAATTCCTCCTTTTTGTTTTTTTTTTTGAAAAACTTTTAGCTTTTCTGTTCTAGAGTTAACATCTAAGAGTAAATTATTGTATTGAAAATTAAAGTGTTAAAAATAGACATTTGAAAATTTACATCAAATCATAGTATGGCCCTGTTAAAAACCCCCATGGCTGCTTTTCACTTAAATCTAAACTCTTTGCCATAATAAAAAAAGACCATAGCTTCCATCTCCAGCTCATCCTAGTTTTCCTCTCACACACAGCACTACAATTCTCTCTCCTCTTGCAGGTGGCATAACAGTGAGCCTCCGGAAATGTCCACGGCCTCATCCCTAGAACCTGTAAATGTGTTCTGTTACGTGATAAAGGGGAATTCAGCTTGCATAAGAAATAAAGACTGCTCATCAGCTGACCTCTTTCAAGGGCACTCTGTCTAGTTCAGTCTTGTGACACTCCGTCTTAATCCTTTTACAGAACTTTAGCACAATTTGTGATATGTTTTGTTTGTGTGCTTGTTATGGTCTAGATTCTTCACCAGGTTCTATGTAAGCAAGGGCCTTATCTTAAATTTTGTTTCATGTTATATGCCCAGGCCTTCACATGGAACCTAAAACAGACAAATGACTAAGCAAATGTATGAATATACTATGAATTCACAATAATAAAATTATATAATAGCACATAAGAGTATATATCAGTAGACAACATGAGATCCCAAAGATTCATGAAATTCCAACATATAATACAGATTACCTTTTAAATCTCTGAGCAATAGGTAGACTACTTAATATGTTTTGTGTGCAGAAATTGGAGTCACTATGTATTTTAAGGTATTACACAACCTCTTGTTATGCTCAAAAGTAAAATCAAGACAACTTGAAGATTAAAATGTAAAAACAAAAATAATATTTTATAATTTTAAAATGAAAAGATCTTTATAATAATATGAACCCAGAAACTATAAAGAGAAAAGATCAATACATTTGACAACTTAGTCATTTAAATGTTTCATAACAAATAATGCCATAAACCAAATTATAAAACACTATAAGCAAATTTTAAAGTAATGGAAAAATTTTTTTCAATCCATTCGAAATAGGTTACTATGCAAAATAGCAAAAATATCTGCAAATTAATATTAAAATAAACAGACCTATCTTTGTAAATAAAAAAGAATAAAAATAATTTACAAATTTTATAAACAAACATGAAAAGACTTGCAAAAAGCAATTCACAGAATTGACCAATAAACAAATAATAAGATCTTGAATCTTAATAATCAAATAAATACAAATCAGAACGATGATTTTTTTTTAGGCATCAGATTGGCAAAAATTAAAATACTTAATACTCATTTGAATGAGGAAGAGACCAGGCGTTCTCAACCATTTAAGGAAGGTCCAATGGTACAATATATTTTGTAATACCTATCTTGCATTCCCTTTGAAATAACAATTCCAATTTTAGTGATTACACACAAATTTATCCAAAGTTGTTATGCAGATAGAATAATCATCACAGTAATGTGTGTAATTACAAGAAGAAAAGAAGGAAAGACAGAAACAGGAAGAGAAAGAAAGAAAAACGAAGGAAGGAAGGAAGAAGGGGGGAGGGAGGAAGGGAAGGAAGGAAGGAAAGAAGGAAGGAAGGAAGGAAAAAAAGAAAGAGAAAAGAAAGCTAGCTAGCTTAAGAGACTAGGTACAGAGCAGGGAATATAGAAAAGTTTCTCTGGGTGTAAGTTTGCACATAAGTTGCATAAAAATTGGAAGAATATGTACCAAACTTTTAACCATACTTATCTCTGAAGAGTTGATAAGGGAATCAAAAAGCCTTGACTAAGCATGTTTTTATGTGTTATTTTGTTTTCTGGCCATTGTTTCCTGTCCAAGCAATAGTCTACTATAGAACATGTTTTATATACTATCTTAAGAGATACCTACCCTAAGGGGTAGGAGACATTGGTAAATGACATTTATCAAATTCAAAAACAAAAAACAGTTTAGAACTTTTAAAAGTGATGAATTAAAATAACTACCAAAGCTCTTTGGGATCTCTAGGAACAACGCTATTTCCCGAAAAAGTCTCTTCTATTTGGTGTCTATCACTTAGAAAATTAGGGGGAAAGTTTGGGGAAAATAACTTTAATTGATTATGCATCATACTTGCCATTTTTCTGTTTACTTCCTTTTCTCCACTCTAGCGCTCAAAATGCTTGAGGGGAAAAAGAGTCAAAATGCAGTCTCAACTTTAGCAAAGAGCTGATTCTATTATGTAAAAATTTCATAAAACAAATAAGGACTATATAAGAAAGTCGTGAGATATTTTTCACTTGAAGATGGTACAATTGAAGCAGATTGAAATAAGTCCTCCCTGACATTTAGAGATGTCCTGGAACCCAGTTGACAGTCAGGCATATTCAATCTATAAGCTTAGAGAGGCACTCTTTGTGGAACCTATCTCAGACCAGTAAGAGACAAATCTGTCACATAAATTATCTTCCTTCCTCTCTCTAGAAGGACTGTCATAAGACCAATAGATCATGCAGTCTCCCCAGCAATAGTCTTAACAAATTAAACAGTCATTATACTAGACATCAAGCGGTGGCTAACTCAGTAACTCACCCCCTCATATTCGCTTTCTTTACTTCCTGTCCCACTCCCTTTTCCCTCTCTCCCACATCTCAAAGACTACACTCCCCAGGAAAGTCTTAAAACATAAATATTTGCCTAACACTACTTTCTTGGAAACTGTTGCCTGGCATGAGTTTTCTCTAAGATGCAAAAACTAAAATTTTGAAAATTAAACTACGATTTCAAAAACATGTAGAATTTCAGTTCTATGACTTGATTATGATGATTTAGCCCTGTGTCCTTAGAGAAGTCAATTCGTTTCTCAGAACTCAACTTTCCAATTTGTAAAACTCCTTTTCTTCTTAATAGCCATTTATTTCACTTATGCTATGTCCCAGATGTTTTACTAAATACTAGTGATAAAATGATAAATAATACTAGTCAAGATCCTCAGTACTCCAGATAGACAAGTACATTGGATATTATGGTAAAATGTACTAAATGCAATGACAGAGTTATTAAAAAAATTATGGGTGCAAGAGAAGAAGCAGCTAACTCATCCTTAGTGCTTTAAAAACAAGAAAGTCTTCCTGGATGAATCAGTATCTGTAAAGATTCTTAAAGGATATGTAATTTTAGGTAAGAAATCATGTTAGAAAGGACATTCTAGGCAAGAAAATAGCATGGAAAAAACACCTTGAGAGAAATATATTTATAAAATACAAAACAGATTACTGAAGCAAAAAATCATAGAGCCAAAGATGAGTAATGAATGAAGAAAAGTAGACAAGGCTGTGTTTGCACCATTAAGACTTTGGGCTCTGCTGAAAGTGACAGGGAGGCCATAAAGATTTCTCAGTAGAGGCCGGGCGTGGTGGCTCATGCCTGTAATCCTAGCACTTTGGGATGCCGAGGCGGGCGGATTGCCTGAGGTCAGGAGTTTGAGACCAATCTGGCCAACATGGTGAAACCCCGTCTCTACTAAAAATACAAAAAAATTAGCTGGGTGTGGTAGCATGCGTCTGTAATCCCAGCTACTTGGGAGGCCGAGGCAGGGGAACTGCTTGAACCAGGGAGGTGAAGGTTGCAGTGAGTCAAGATCACGCTACGGCACTCCAGTTTGGGTGACAGAGTGAGACTCTGTCTCAAAAAAAAAAAAAAATTCATAATAGAATGGCACAGTTGCATAAACTCTTCCCAATAGTTTTTTCTCTCTCAAATTCTGTGATTCTATAACCCTACATTTTGTAATGAAAAAGAGTTTAAAAGTGGCAGGTTAAACTCCAAAAGTGGAGGTTAAAAAAAGAAGTTATATAAATTCTATGGCAGTGTGCTAGCAACAATATTTAAAGTTATTAATCATTTGATAACCCAAGATCAATTCCATATGCATGATTTCATCAGACCACATCTGGAATGCTTTTATTATTTATAGGAAATATATTTTAGAAAAAAATTTTGAATCTGACAATATCCAAAATGTATCCAAGATTATGAAAGATTCAGAAAACCATTTCTTGGGGAAAAAAAGAAGTACTTTCTGTCTTCAAATTTCAGACAGCTGTCATGTGAAAAAAACAAAAGAAGAAACAGACCTATGCAATGTTGCTGAAGCCTACAGATTTAAGACATAACTGTAATCTGTGAAAAAGTTTTAGGAAGCAAAATTCCAGCTTAATATATAAAAACAGAATATGACATAATTTAAGTTTTTCAAGAAAACATAAATCATCTTTGACCATAAAACTTCAAACAGAGCTTACAAACAATCTGTTTTTTAAAAAACAGGTGCTGGTCCCTGGACATGAAATAATAACTTACCCTACCACCATTTAAAAATACTCTAAAAAACTGAAAAAAATGTTTAAAAGTTGAGTTTAGACATTGGGCATTAGACAGTAGAATACTGCAATATCTGAGAGAAGAGGGAAAAAATGAGACCTTGGTCACTTTAGATTTCTACCCGGTATGTTTTCTAGACCATGGAGTAGGGGGAAGAAAGCCAAGCAGAACACCATTGCCTCAGTGGTTTGAAAAGACAGATTGAGTTTAGAAAGGCTGAGATACCTGGAGTTTTCAAGACAGAGCATAGGAAAAGGATGCTACTAAGAAAAGGAGTTCCAAAAATACACATAGGCATTCCCTTAAATATGTTGCTGAATACTAAGATACATATGCATAGGGCGAAACTTTATGAGGCAAAGAATTAAAAAGCTGAATAATTTCCAGGACTCACATTGGTTTGGGAAATGTTTGAGTTTCAACTAAGAAGAATAGAGACACTTTGTTGAACATCCTAACCATTGTGTAGAGCATAATTATAGACATACACCAGCTCCTGTATTAAAGCTTATTTAAGGGTAAAGGCTAATTTAAGTCCACTCTAATAAAGTTTATACATAAGTTACAAAAGGATCAAGCTTACCCACAATAACTTAATTGTCCACCAAAACAAAATTCAACACTCTTTAAAAGAAAAATACAAAATCCAAGTATTCAACAACATGCTATTATAATGCCCTGCTTCCTATAAAAAGTGCTATATATTACAAGTAGAAAGATGTGACACATAAACATAAGAAAAATCAATAAATAGAAACAGATTCAGAAATGAAAGGGAAGATGAAATTAGTAGACAATAACTTTGAAAAAGCTCTCATAAATTTTCTGAAACATTTAAAGGAAAACCTGATGATAATGAGGAGGAATGGAAGATAAAAATAGAACAAATCAAAATTTGACCTCCAGGTACTGGAAAACCTAGTGACTAGTGACTGGACTGGGACCCCAACATACCGAAGCAGCCCTACAGAAAACTGGCCAGACTGCTACGTGGGTGTCCATTATCTTCTCGCCAGGCAAGTCCTTCAGACCTGGGCCTCCAGCCAGCCCCCCACCAGCTATCAAGCCAGGACCAACTCAGCAACTCCCTGCACAGAGCCTCCAGAGGCAACTGAAAGCCTCTCTGCCACTGCCTATCCAGTGGATCTACCCTTACTACTCTTAGACTAATGAAGGAATAAAGACCCTAAATGCATTATCTACACCTCCAACAAGCTTCAGTAGACCCAAGGAAAGGAGGTCACTCCATTTTTGATGGGTCTCACACAACTCCCACTGCTTGTCACCATGTAGGGAACCCCTGGCTTGGGCCCATCCTGGGCTGACTGCACTGAGCAATTGCTGATCTACATCTCACTGAGGTGGAGCCCCCAGGAGACAAGCAAAATACACTTGGCCACAAGCACTTACTAAGGTCCCTTCCTCTGCTGCCTCCAAGTTGGGGAAGGAATAAAAACCCTGAGATTGCCTGAGAGCTGCACTGGACAGCCCAGGATTGCCAAGTCACAATCTATGCCAGCACTCTAGTGGGAGAGGAATTCACACTTTCAGAGCATTGAGAGGGAACACAACAGCCACTGTGAGGAAAGACAAGGGAGCTACACAACTAAGCAACAGTCTACCAACTGACCAATAAGCCTAAGTACCACCTACTGAGTCACACCCTAAACCATCAACAGCAAAATGCTTCACTAATATACCCACCTCTGATACCAGAGACAAGAATTCAGCTTCAAATAAGAGTTGTTGAGTTGAGCCCTTTACCATTATGTAATGCTCTTCTTTGTCTTTTTTTATCTTTGTTGGTTTAAAGTCTGTTTCATCTAATATGAGCATTGTAACCCTGCTTTTTTCTGTTTTGATTTGCTTGTTAGATTTCCCCCACCCCCTTATTTTGAGCATATATGTGTCATTTCATGTGAAGCCTCAGCCCAGTGAACATATCAAAAAAAGGTCTATTGACTGTACTCAATCTACTCTGCAGTTAAAGGAACACCTACAAACAGAGATGAGTAAGAACCAATGCAAGAACTCCAGTAACTCAAATGGCCAGAATGTTGTATGTCCTCCAAAAGACCACACCAGTCCTCCAACAAGAGTTTGTAAGCAGACTGTACTGGCTGGAATGACAGAAATAGAATTGATACTATGGACAGAAACAAAATCATCAAGATTCAGGAGGATGGCAAAACCCAATCCAAGGAAAATAAGAATCACAATAATGCAATACAAGAACTGAGGGATAAAATAGCTGGTGTGTGTATATGTGTGTGTGTTTGTATCTATATATACACATATATATGACATATATGAAACATGTATATTATATATTATTTATACATTATTGTATATATTATATATGAAACTGAATATGTAAGTATATATTATATATATACATATATATATGAAAACTGAATGGGTCTGACAGAGCTTAGTAACACCATACAAGAATTTCAGAATGCAATTAGCAGTATTAAGAGAAGAATAAGCCAAGCTGAGGAAAGAATCTCAGAACTTAAATACTAATTCTCTGAAATAAGACAATCATACAAAAATAAAGAAAAAAGAATAAAAAGAAATGAACAAAACCTCCAAGAAGTATGGGATTATATGAAGAGATCAAATCTATGAATTATTGGCACCCCTGAAAGGGAGGAGGAGAAAGCGAACAACTTGGAAAACATGTTTCAGGATCTTATCCATGAAAACTTCCTCAACTTTTTAGAGAGACCAACAGTCAAAATCAGAAAACGCAGAGAATTCTTGGAAGATTCTGTACAAAAAGATAAATCCCAAGACATGTAATCATCAGATTTTCCAAGGTTGAAATGAAAGAAAGAATGTTAAAGGCAGCTGGAGAAAAACAGTGTGTCACCTACAAAGAGAATATCATCAGACTAACAGTGGACCTCTTAGCTAAAACCTTACAAACAAGAAGAGATTGGGGGCCTATATTCAACACTATTAAAGAAAAAATTTTTCAACCAAAAATTTCATATCCAGCCAAACTAAGTTTTCTAAGCAAAGGAGAAATGAGATCCTTTTAAGATAAGCAAATTGATATGGTTTGGCTCTAGGTACCCACCCAAATCTCACCTTGAATTGTAATCCCCATAATCCCTATGTGTCAAGAACAGGACCAGGTGGAGGTAATTGGATCATGGGGGCAGTTTCTCTTTTGCTGCTTTCATGATAATGAGTGAGTTTTATGAGATCTAGTAGTTTGATAAGTGTCTGGCATTTCCTTTGCTTGTACTCACTCCATCCTGCCACCCTTGAAGAAGGCGCCTGCTTCTCCTTCACCTTCTGCCATGATTGTAAGTTTCCTGAGGCCTCCCCAGCAATGCAGAATTGTGAGTCAATTAAATCCCTTTTCTTTATAAATTATCCAGTCTCAGGTATTCCTTCCTAGCAGTGTGAGAATCCACTAATATGGTAAATTGGTACCAGGAGTTGGGTGCTACTATAAAGATTCCTGAAAATATGGAAGCAACTTTGGAACTGGGTAACAGTCAGAGGTTGGAACAGTTTGGAGGGCTCAAAAGAAGACAGGAATATGTGAGAAAGTTTGGAACTTCCTAGAGACTTGTTGAATGGCTCTGATCAAAATGCTGTTAGTGATATGGATAATGAAGTCCAGGCTGAGGTGGGCTCAGATGGAAATGAACTTCTTGGGAACTGGAGTAAAGGTGATTCTTGCTATGCAAAAAGAAAAACTGGCAGCATTTTACCTCCACCCTAGAGATCTGTGAAGCTTTGAATTCAGAGAGATGATTTACAGTATCTGGCAGAAGAAATTACTAAGTGGTAAAGTGTTCAAAAGAAAGCAGAGCATAAAAGTTTGAAAAATTTGCAGACTGATAATGCTATAGAGAATAAAAACCCATTTTCTGGGGAGAAATTCTATCAAATCCACATATATCAATAAAAACCTTTAATGTAAACAGGCTAAATGCCCCCACTTAAAACACACAGAGTGGAAAGGTATATAAAAAACTAGGGCCTAATGGTATCCTGTCTCCAAGAGACTCATCTCACATGAAATGACACATATATGCTCAAAATAAGGGGGTGGGGGAAAATCTAACAAGCAAATCAAAACAGAAAAAAGCAGGGTTACAATGCTCATATTAGATGAAACAGACTTTAAACCAACAAAGATAAAAAAAGACAAAGAAGGGCATTACATAATGGTAAAGGGCTCAACTCAACAAGAAGACCTAACTGTCCTAAATGTATATGCACCTAACACCGAAGCACCTAGATTCTCAACCAAGTTCTTAGAGACCTACAAAGAGATATAGACTCCCACTCAATAATAGTAAGAGACTTCAACACTCCACTTACAGTGTTGGGCAGATCAATGAGGCAGAAAATTAACAAAGATATTCAGGACATGAACTCAACATTGCACCTAATGGATCCAATAGATACCTGCAGAACTCTATATTCAAAAACAGAATATACATTTTTCTCATTGCCATATGGCACATACTCTAAAGTTGACCATGTGATTGGACATAAAACAATCCTCAGCAAATGCAAAAGTATGGAAATCATACCAAACACTTTTTCAGACAAAAGTGGAATACAAATAGAAGTCAAGACTAAGGAAATTGTTCAAAACAATTCAAATACATGAAAATTAAACAACATTCTCCTGAATGACTTTTGGGTAAATAATGAAATTAAGGCAGAATTCAAGAAGTGCTTTGAAACTAATGAGAACAAAGATACAACAAACCAGAATCTCTGGACACAGCTAAGGCAGTATTAAGAGAGAAATTCATAGCACTAAAAACCCATATGGAAAATTTAGAACGATCTCAAATTAACAACCTAACATTACAACTGAAAGAATTAGAGAAGCAAGAACAAATCAACCTCAAAGCTAGCAGAAGACAAGAAATAACCAAAATCAGAGCTGAACTGAAAGAAATCAGGACACAAAAAAACATTCGAAAGATCAATGAATTCAGGAATTGGTTTTTTGAAAAGATTAATAAGATAGGTCACTAGCTAGACTACTAAAGAAGAAAAGAGAAAAGATCCAAATAAACAGTTACTAACTATATATTGTCGGTAAGCAAATACATGCTATCTGTATATCACTTTTAAAATTTTATTGATACATAATAAAGGTACACATTTTCAGGATGCACATGACAATTTAATACATTAACATAATTTGTAAAATTAAGTCAATGTAATTGGGATACCTACGACCTTAAATATTTTCTTTTCTTTATGCTGGAAACATTCTAATTATTCTCCTCTAGCTATTTTGAAATACAATTGATTATTGTATAGTCACCCTACTGCTCTATTGAACACTAGACCTTATTCCTTCTATGAAAATATATTATTTGTACCCATTAATCAATTTCTCTTTCCACTTATTTATAAAGTGGCCAAGAGTTTAAATGACAAAGAATGGAAAAACTTATATCATGCAATCATCGATTATAAGAAAGTTGAAATGTCTATAGTAATATTTGAGAAAGTAAACCTCATAAGAAATATTACCAAAAGAAAAAAGGGACAGCCACAATACAAAAAAAGTTTAATTCATCAAAGAGACATGACAATCCCAAGTATGTATGCATTTAATAACAGAGCTGCTCAAGTAGTGAAGCAAAACAGACAAACTTCAAAGAGAAGTAGAGACTTTTCAATTACATTTAGAGATTTCAACATTCTTCCAGTAATTTCAAGTAAACATAAAATCAGTAAATATACAGAACATTTGAATGCTACTGACATACTTGATGTAATTCATATTTTTAAATACCTATTCCTTTACTGCCTAATACAGTCTGTTCAAACGCACATGAAAATGTAACTGTTATACCATTTTCTGGGTCACAATACAATTCCCAATGAATTTTAAAGTATTGACACTTTACAGAATTTGTTCTTTGACTATAATAAAACTAAATTAGAAATAAAACACAACAATATGAGGGAAAAAAAAATGTCTGGAAAACTGGCAAGTATTTGAAAATTAATTATCACACTTCTAAATACTCCATGAGTCAAAAAAGAAAACCCAAATCATTTTAACTGAAGGAAAATAAAATTAAATCATCAGAATTTTGAAAGTGGAGATAAAAGAGTGAGTAAAGAAAAATACATAGCTGTAAATACTCATATTAGAAAAGGGCTAAATCAATGGTCTAAGTTTTATTTTAAGAAACAAGCAAGCCAGTTAGATCCACGTATATAGAAGAAAGAATATAATAAAAATCTGAGCAGAAATCGGTAACATAAAAATCTGGCAAACAGGAAAATAAGTAAAAAATCTAATTTGAAAATGTAGATGAACTGATTAATTTCTAGCTGTAATGATCAAGTAAAAATGAGAGGAAGCAAATTAACAGTTTTAAGAATAAATGAGGTAGTACTACTATAGATCCTACAGATATTAAAAAAATCCTAAGGGACTATTAGTTTAATTAATTCAAAGATTTAACTAAAATAAACAATTATGTGAAATGTAAAAACAGACAAGAGAATTTAGAAAGTGTGAAATGCTCTATAATCATTAAATAATTCAAACTTTAGTTTAGAACCTGCTCACAAAGAAAGGTACAGGTTAAGATAACTTCATTGGTGAAATCTGTTGAACATTTCTGGAAGAAGTAATGCAAAATAACAAAAATTTTTTAATAAAATTTAACAAGACAGAACACTTTTTAGCTCATTTTATAAGGCCAGTATTACCTTGATAAAAAAATAAGAAGAAAACTACAAGAAACCTACTAACAAATATCTTTCATGAACATTGTATTAGTTTTTTGTTGCTGTTACTGGAACAAATTTCCACAAACTTAGTAGCTTAACACAGATTTATTATCATATAGGTCTGTAGGTCAGAAATCTGACACACTGGAATAAAATCAAGGATTGGCAGGGCTGCATTCCTTTTTTGGTGCTCTAGTACAGTATCCATTTCCTCGCCTTTTCCTGTCTCTAGAGGCCACCCACATGTATTGGTTTATAGCTGTTTTCCTCCGTCTTTAAAGCCAGCAACCCCACGTCTCTCTGACCTCGCTTCTGTTGACATATCTCCCCAACCACCACCAGGAAAGCTTATCTACTTTTAAAGACTCTTGTCATTAGATTGGCCTCACTCTGATAATGCAGAATAATCTCCAGCTCATGGTCTTTAACTTGAAACACATCTTTGAAGTTCCTTTTTCCATGTGATGTAGCAAAGTAACAGATAAAGTGGATTAGGGTGTGGACATATTTGGGGGAGCCAGTATTGTGACTACCACAAACATGGTATTAAGAAGTAATATTCTTACTATTAAGAAGAATATTACTAATAAGAAAATTAATAATATTTTATTATTGAGAAGCAATATTCTTAATACAATATTTAGAAACCACATTCAACAACATCAAGAAAATGAAACCTGAAAAAGTGAAATTTGCTTATCCCAGGAATGCAAAGTTGATGTGTAATTCATGCCATTAACATAAGAATGTGGGAATTTTATATAATCATCTCAGTAGATATAGAACAAACATTTCAAAAAATTTGAAACCTCTTTTGATTAAAAAAATTATATGAAAATATTGATTAAAGGAAATGTTCTCAACTTAATAAAAAATATCTCTAAAAGTCCCACAGCTCACATAATGTTTAATGATAAAAGCCTGAAAATTTTTTCTCAAAGAATGGAAGCAAAGCAAAGTTCTTGCTTTCATCACTTTTATTCAGGATTGTATCACCAGTGCAAAAAAAAAAAAAAAAAGGCATACTTTCAAAAGGAAGACATAAATGTGCCTATCACAGATAAATTGATCACATACATAGAAAACAATTAACAAATTATACTTCATAAAATTGAAATCTTCTGTTATTCAAAAGACTCCTTTGGGAATAAGAAGAGACAAACAGAATGAAAAAAAACTCATAAGCATGTCGAAGCTTGTATCTGGAATATTTTTAAAACTCAGAACACAATAAGAAGAAAAATAACCCTATTAAAAATAGAAAAACAATTTGAACAGATACTTCAAAAAAGAATAGATTCAAGAATAGCCAATATGCACATAAAAATACACCTGATTTTAATAGTGATCAGCTAAATGAAAATTAAAACCTCAATGAAATACAACTACACAACCAGTAGACTAGGTAGATGGAAAAGGCTGACCATACTCAGTGCTGATGGGGATGTAGAGCTTCCAGAATTATTATTAGTGGAAATGTAAAATAATCCAATAATATATGAGCTCCCTCGCATATATTATTAGTGGAAATATAAAATAATCTGACCACTTTGGAAAACAATTAGACATAGTTTTGTAAAGATAAACATATACTTGTTATATGATGAAGCATTTTTACTGATACTAAAAGAAATGAAAGCGTATGTCATAAAATTATACACGGATTTTTTCATATTAGCCCCAAATTGGAAAAATCCAAATGACTATCAGCATGTAAATGAATAAAAAATGCTATGCATTTAAAGGAAGTAAAACGTAACAGAATAGGAAAGGCCAAGATGGCCAGTTAGAGCCTATGTGTATCTTTACACATGAGATGGTCTTTTGAAGACAGCATACCAATGGGTATTAGCTCTATCCAACTTGCCATTCTAATTTACCATGGCCAATTAGAAGCAGCTGCAGTTCATGGCTGTCATGGAGAGGAATGAAAATGGCAGTGAATTGAAAAGTTTCAACTGAAATATCCAGGTTCTAACATCAAGACTAACAAGGTAAAAATCTCAACCCACAGAGAACAAAGAAAAGCAGGCTGGTGCAACAGCACACCCAGGAGTGGCACAGAGCTGAAGGAACTTCCACCCCCAGCCACAGAAATCCCTGAGTGATTGTGCAACCCTGCCAAGGAAACCATGCTTCTCCCATAGATCTTTGCAGACCATGGATCAGGAGAGACACACGAGACCATGCAATCAGGGCCTTGGATTCATTACACAGAGCTGTGCACAGTCTCTTCACAGAGACCCAGGAGTTTTACACACTCTGGCTCTGGGAATCCTGGCAAGACAGTCCCGATGAGGAGGAGTCCCCCGTGTCACAGCACAGCTGGTTTGTCACATCACGGCCAGACTGCTTCTTTAAGTAGGACCATGATCTATCGCTCCTCACTGAGTGGGGTCTCCCTGTGAGAATTTGAGAAACTCCAGCCGGGGTTATATGGAGAGAACTCTGATCTCTCTCTGGGACAGAGCCCCCTGAGGGAGAAATGACCGATGACCTGTGGTTTAGTCGACTCAGCCTTTCCAGCTTGCTGACTCCAGAGAGTCCAGGCTATCTGGACAAGGAAGGAAAGAGTTCCCCCCGATGCAGTACATCTGCTCTACCAAAAAGCAGCCAGACTGCTTCTTTCAGTGGGTCTCTGATCCTGTCCCTCCTGACTGGGTGAGACCTCCCAACAGGGGTCTCCAAACACCTCCTACAGGAGCTTCCAGGCCAGCAACAGGTCAGTACCTGCCTGAGTTGGAGCTCCCAGAGGTAAGAGAAGACTGCCACCTTTACTGTTTTGTAGCCTTCACGGGTGATACCTCCAGGTAAGGGAAAAGTTGAGGCAACTGAGTATGGAGCAGACACAGTGCTCCATACCCATATACCAAAGAATGGCCTGACTGTTAAAAGACAAAGAAACAGAAAGAAACATCAAAAAAAGTCCCCAAAAACCGCATTAAAAGGTCAGCAACTCTAAAAATTGAAGGTTGATAAGCCCACAAAGATGAGAAAGAATCAATACAAAAATGCTGAACACTCAAAAAGCAAGAGTGACTCTTCTCCTCCAAATGACTGCAACACCTCTCCAGCAAGGGCACAGAATTGGCTAAGGCTGAGACGGATGAATTCACAGTATTAGGCTTCAGCAGGTGGGTAATAACGAACTGCACCGAGCTAAAGTAGCATATTGTAACCCAATGCAAAGAAGCTAAGAATCATGATAAAATAGTACAGTAGCTGATAACCAGAATAGCCAGTTTAGAGAGGCACATAACTGAACTGATGGAGCTGAAAAGCACAGCATGAGAAATTTACAATGCAATCACAAGTATCAATAGCAGAATAGACCAAGTGGAGGAAAGAATCTCAGAGCTTGAAGACTATCTTTCTGAGATAAAATGGGCCGACAAGAACAGCAAAAAAAGGAATGAAAAGGAACAAATAAGACCTCTGATAAATATGGAACTACGTAAAATGACCAAACCCACAACTGATTGTGGTACCTGAAAGAGATGGGTAGAATTGAACAAAGCTGGAAAACATACTTCAGGATATCATCCAAGAGAACTTCCACAACCTAGCAAGACAGGCCAACATCCAAATCCAGGAAATCCAGAGAACCCCAGTAAGATACTCCATGAGAATATCAACCCCAAGACACATAATCTGAGGTTGAAAAGAAAATAAAATATCAGGGCAGCCAGAGAGATAGGCCAGGTCACCTACAAAGGGAAACCTATCAAACTAACAGTGGCCCTCTCAGAGGAAACCCTACAAACAAGAAGAGTTTGGGGGCCAATATCCAACATTCTTTTTTTTTTTTTTCTTTTTTTTTTGGTTATTTTATATCTGTATTTAATGATGAAGTAATTGGTATACTTCAACTTCTTTTTTTTTTTTTTATTATACTTTAGGGTTTTAGGGTACATGTGCACAATGTGCAGGTTTGTTACATATGTATCCATGTGCCATGTTGATTTCCTGCACCCATTAACTCGTCATTTAGCATTAGGTGTATCTCCTAATGCTGTCCCTTCCCCCTCCCTCCACCCCACAACAGTCCCCAGAGTGTGATGTTCCCCTTCCTGTGTCCATGAGTTCTCATTGTTCAATTCCCACCTATGAGTGAGAACATGCGGTGTTTGGTTTTTTGTCCTTGCGATAGTTTACTGAGAATGATGTTTTCCAGTTTCATCCATGTCCCTACAAAGGACACGAACTCATCATTTTTTATGGCTGCATAGTATTCCATGGTGTATATGTGCCACATTTTCTTAATCCAGTCTATCGTTGTTGGACATTTGGGTTGGTTCCAACTCTTTGCTATTGTGAATAGTGCCGCAATAAACATACGTGTGCATGTGACTTTATAGCAGCATGATTTATAGTCCTTTGGGTATATACCCAGTAATGGGATGGCTGGGTCAAATGGTATTTCTAGTTCGAGATCCCTGAGGAATCGCCACACTGACTTCCACAATGGTTGAACTAGTTTACAGTCCCACCAACAGTGTAAAAGTGTTCCTATTTCTCCACATCCTCTCCAGCACCTGTTGTTTCCTGATTTTTTAATGATGGCCATTCTAAGTGGTGTGAGATGGTATCTCACTGTGGTTTTGATTTGCATTTCTCTGATGGCCAGTGATGAGGAGCATTTCTTCATGTGTTTTTTGGCTGCATAAATGTCTTCTTTTGAGAAGTGTCTGTTCATGTCCTCTGCCCACTTTTTGATGGGGTTGTTTGTTTTTTTCTTGTAAATTTGTTTGAGTTCATTGTAGATTCTGGATATTAGCCCTTTGTCAGATGAGTAGGTTGCAAAAATTTTCTCCCATTGTGTAGGTTGCCTGTTCACTCTGATGATAGTTTCTTTTGCTGTGCAGAAGCTCTTTAGTTTAATGAGATCCCATTTGTCGATTTTGGCTTTTGTTGCCATTGCTTTTGGTGTTTTAGACATGAAGTCCTTGCCCACGCCTATGTCCTGAATGGTATTGCCTAGGTTTTCTTGTAGGATTTTAATGGTTTTAGGTCTAACATATAAGTCTTTAATCCATCTTGAATTAATTTTTGTATAAGGTGTAAGGAAGGGATCCAGTTTCAGCTTTCTACATATGGCTAGCCAGTTTTCCCAGCACCATTTATTAAATAGGGAATCCTTTCCCCATTTCTTGTTTTTGTCAGGTTTGTCAAAGATCAGATAGTTGTAGCTATGTGGCATCATTTCTGAGGGCTCTGTTCTGTTCCATTGATCTATGTCTCTGTTGTGGTACCAGTACCATGCTGTTTTGGTTACTGTAGCCTTGTAGTATAGTTTAAAGTCAGGTAGCGTGATGCCTCCAGCTTTGTTCTTTTGGCTTAGGATTGACTTGGCGATGCGGGCTCTTTTTTGGTTCCATATGAATTTTAAAGTAGTTTTTTCCAATTCTGTGAAGAAAGTCATTGGTAGCTTGATGGGGATGGCATTGAATCTATAAATTACCTTGGGCAGTATGGCCATTTTCACGATATTGATTCTTCCACCCCATGAGCATGGAATGTTCTTCCATTTGTTTGTATCCTCTTTTATTTCATTGAGCATTGGTTTGTAGTTCTCCTTGAAGAGGTCCTTCACATCCCTTGTAAATTGGATTCCTAGGTATTTTATTCTCTTTGAAGCAATTGTGAATGGGAGTTCACTCATGATTTGGCTCTCTGTTTGTCTGTTATTGGTGTACAAGAATGCTTGTGATTTTTGTACATTAATTTTGTATCCTGAGACTTTGCTGAAGTTGCTAATCAGCTTAAGGAGATTTTGGGCTGAGACGATGGGGTTTTCTAGATATACAATCATGTCATCTGCAAACAGGGACAATTTGACTTCCTCTTTTCCTAATTGAATACCCTTTATTTCCTTCTCCTGCCTGATTGCTCTGGCCAGAACTTCCAGCACTATGTTGAATAGGAGCGGTGAGAGAGGGCATCCCTGTCTTGTGCCAGTTTTCAGAGGGAATGCTTCCAGTTTTTGCCTATTCAGTATGATATTGGCTGTGGGTTTGTTGTAGATAGCTCTTATTATTTTGAGATACGTCCCATCAATACCTAATTTATTGAGAGTTTTTAGCATGAAGGGTTGTTGAATTTTGTCAAAGGCCTTTTCTGCATCTATTGAGATAATCATGTGGTTTTTGTCTTTGGTTCTGTTTATATGCTGGATTACATTTATTGATTTGCGTATGTTGAACCAGCCTTGCATCCCAGGGATGAAGCCCACTTGATCATGGTGGATAAGCTTTTTGATGTGCTGCTGGATTCGGTTTGCCAGTATTTTATTGAGGATTTTTGCATCAGTGTTCATCAAGGATATTGGTCTGAAATTCTCTTTTTTGGTTATGTCTCTGCCAGGTTTTGGTATCAGGACGATGCTGGCTTCGTAAAATGTGTTAGGGAGGATTCCCTCTTTTTCTATCGATTGGAATAGTTTCAGAAGGAATGGTACCAGTTCCTCCTTGTACCTCTGGTAGAATTCAGCTGTGAATCCATCAGGTCCTGGACTCTTTTTGGTTGGTAAGCTATTGATTATTGCCACAATTTCAGAACCTGTTATTGGTCTATTGAGAGATTCAACTTCTTCCTGGTTTAGTCTTGGGAGGGTGTATTTGTTGAGGAATTTATCCATTTCTTCTAGATTTTCTAGTTTATTTGCATAGAGGTGTTTGTAGTATTCTCTGATGGTAGATTGTATTTCTGTGGGATCAGTGGTGATATCCCCTTTTTCGTTTTTTATTGCATCTATTTGATTCTTCTCTCTTTTCTTCTTTATTAGTCTTGCTAGTGGTCCATCAATTTTGTTGATCTTTTCAAAAAACCAGATCCTGGATTCATTAATTTTTTGAAGGGTTTTTTGTGTCTCTATTTCCTTCAGTTCTGCTCTGATTTTAGTTATTTCCAGCCTTCTGCTAGCTTTTGAATGTGTTTGCTCTTGCTTTTCTAGTTCTTTTAATTGTGATGTTAGGGTGTCAATTTTGGATCTTTCCTGCTTTCTCTTGTGGGCATTTAGTGCTATAAATTACCCTCTACACACTGCTTTGAACGTGTCCCAGAGATTCTGGCATGTTGTGTCTTTGTTCTCGTTGGTTTCAAAGAACATCTTTATTTCTGCCTTCATTTCATTATGTACCCAATAGTCATTCAGGAGCAGGTTGTTCAGTTTCCATGTAGTTGAGCGGTTTTGACTGAGTTTCTTAATCCTGAGTTCTAGTTTGATTGCACTGTGGTCTGAGAGACAGTTTGTTATAATCTCTGTTCTTTTACATTTGCTGAGAAGAGCTTTACTTCCAACTATGTGGTCAATTTTGGAATAGGTGCGGTGTGGTGCTGAAAAAAATGTATATTCTGTTGATTTGGGGTGGAGAGTTCTGTAGATGTCTATTAGGTCCACTTTATGTAGAGCTGAGTTCAATTCCTGGATATCCTTGTTAACTTTCTGTCTCGTTGATCTGTCTAATGCTGACAGTGGGGTGTTAAAATCTCCCATTATTATTGTGTGGGAGTTTAAGTCCCTTTGTAGGTCACTGAGGACTTGCTTTATGAATCTGGGTGCTCCTGTGTTGGGTGCATATATATTTAGGATAGTTAGCTCTTCTTGTTGAATTGATCCCTTTACCATTATGTAATGGCCTTCTTTGTCTCTTTTGATCTTTGTTGGTTTAAAATCTATTTTATCAGAGTCTAGGATTGCAACCCCTTCCTTTTTTTGTTTTCCAGTTGCTTGATAGATCTTCCTCCATCCCTTTATTTTGAGTCTATGTGTGTCTCTGCACGTGAGATGGGTTTCCTGAATACAGCACACTGATGGGTCCTGACTCCTTATCCAGTTTGCCAGTCTGTGTCTTTTGATTGGAGCATTTAGCCCATTTACATTTAACGTGAATATTGTTATGTGTGAATCTGATCCTGTCATTATGATGTTAGTTGGTTATTTTGCTCGTTAGTTGCTATAGTTTCTTCCGAGCCTCGATGGTCTTTACAATTTGGCATGTTTTTGCAGGGGCTGGTACCGGTTGTTCCTTTCCATGTTTAGTGCTTCCTTCAGGAGCTCTTTTAGGGCAGGCCTGGTGGTGACAAAACCACTCAGCATTTGCTTGTCTGTAAAGTATTTTATTTCTCCTTCACTTATGAAGCTTAGTTTGGTGGGATAGGAAATTCTGGGTTGAAAATTCTTTTCTTTAAGAATGTTGAATATCGGCCCCCACTCTCTTCTGGCTTGTAGAGTTTCTGCTGAGAGATCAGCTGTTAGTCTGATGGGCTTCCCTTTGTGGGTAACCCGACCTTTCTCTCTGGCTGCCTTTAACATTTTTTCCTTCATTTCAACTTTGGTGAATCTGACAATTATGTGTCTTGGAGTTGCCCTTCTCGAGGAGTATCTTTGTGGCGTTCTCTGTATTTCCTGAATCTGAATGCTGGCCTGCCTTGCTAGATTGGGGAAGTTCTCCTGGATAATATCTTGCAGAGTGTTTTCCAACTTGGTTCCATTCTCCCCATCATTTTCAAGTACACCAATCAGACGTAGGTTTGGTCTTTTCACATAGTCCCAAATTTCTTGGAGGCTTTGTTCATTTCTTTTTATTCTTTTTTCTCTAAACTTCCCTTCTCTCTTCATTTCATTCATTTCATCTTCTATCAGCGATACCCTTTCTTCCAGTTGATCGCATCTGCTACTGAGGCTTCTGCATTCTTCGCGTAGTTCTCGAAACTTGGCTTTCAGCTCCATCATCTCCTTGAAGCCCTTCTCTCCATTGGTTATTCTAGTTATCCATTTTTCTAATTTTTTTTCAAAGTTTTTAACTTCTTTGCTATTGTTTTGAATTTCCTCTCGTAGCTCAGAGTAGTTTGATCGTCTGAAGCCTTCTTCTCTCAACTCATCAAAGTCATCCTCCATCCAGCTTTGTTCCGTTGCTGGTGAGGAACTGCGTTCCTTTGGAGTAGGAGAGGTGCTCTGTTTTTTAGAGTTTCCAGTTTTTTTGGTCTGTTTTTTCCCCATCTTTGTGGTTTTGTCTACTTTTTGTCTTCGATGATGGTGATGTACAGATGGGTTTTTGGTGTGGATGTCCTTTCTCTTTGTTAATTTTCCTTCTACCAGACAAGACCCTCAGCTGCAGGTCTGTTGGAGTTTACTAGAGGTCCACTCCAGACCCTGTTTGGCTGGGTGTCAGCACCGGTGGCTGCAGAACAGCGGATTTTCGTGAGACCACAAATTCAGCTGTCTGATAGTTCCTCTGAAAGTTTTGTCTCAGAGGAGTACCCGGTTGAATGAGGTGTCAGTCTGTCCCTACTGGGGGGGTGCCTCCCAGTTAGGCTGCTCAGGGGTGAGGGACCCACTTTAGGAGGCAGTCTGTCCGTTCTCAGATCTCCAGCTGCGTGCTGGGAGAACCACTACTCTCTTCAAAGCTGTCAGTCAGACAGGGACATTTAAGGTTGTGGAGGTTCCCGCTGAGTTTTTGATTGTCTGTGCCCTGCCCCCAGAGGTGGAGCCTACAGAGGCAGGCAGGCCTCCTTGAGCTGTGGTGGGCTCCACCCAGTTCGAGCTTCCTGGCTGCTTTGTTTACCTAAGCAAGTCTGGGCAATGGCGGGTGCCCCTCCCCCAGCCTCATTGTCGCCTTGCAGCGTGATCTCAGACTGCTGTGCTAGGAATCAGCAAGACTCTGTGGGCATAGGACCCTCCGAGCCAGGTGCAGGACACAATCTCCTAGTTGGCCGTTTTCCAGGCCCATTGGAAAAGCGCAGTATTAGGACGGGACTGACCTGATATTCCAGGTGCCGTCTGTTTCCCCTTTCTTTGACTAGGAAAGGGAACTCCCTGACCCGTTGCGCTTCCCGAGTGAGGCAATGCCTCGCCCTGCTTTGGCTAGCGCACAGTGTGCTTCACCGACTGTCCTGAACCCACCGTTAGGCACTCCCTAGTGAGATGAAACCGGTACCTCAAGCAGAAATGCAGAAATCACCCGTCTTCTGTGTCACTGGGGCTGGGAGCTGGAGACCGGAGCTGTTCCTATTCGGCCATCTTGGCTCCACCCTCCCCAACATTCTTAAGAATTTCTAACCCAGAGTTTTATATCTGACCAAACTAAGCTTCATAAGCAAAGGAGAAATAATATCCTTTTGAGACAAGCAAATGCTGAGGGAATTTGTCACCACCAGGCCTGCCTTGCAAGAGCTGCTGAAGGAGGCACTAAATATGGAAAGGAAAAACTGGTAGCAGCCACTACAAAAATACACTGAAGTACACAGACAAGTGACACTATGAAGCAGCCACATAAACAAGTCTGCAAAATAATCAGCTAGCATCACAATGACAGAATCAAATTCACACATAACAATATTAACCTTAAATGTAAATGGGCCAAATGCCCCCAATTAAAAGAAACATAATGGCAAGTTGGATAGAGCTAATATTCATTGGTATGCTATCTTCAAGAGACCAATCTCATGTGCAAAGATACACATAGGCACAAAACAATAGATGGAGGAAAATTTACCACACAAATGGAAAATAGAAAAAAGCAGGGGTCACAATCCTAGTTTCTGACAAAATAGACTTTAAACCAACAAAGATCAAAACAGAAAAAGAAGGATATTACATAATGGTAAAGGGTTCAATTCAACAAAAATAGCTAGCTATCCTAAATGTGTATGCAGAGATTTAGACTCCCACACAATAATAGTGAGAGAATTTAACACCCCACTAACAATGTTAGACTGATCATTAAGACAGAAAATTAACAAATGTATTCATGACCTGAACTCAGCTCTGGATCAAGCAAACCTGATAGATATCTACAAAACTCTTCACCCCAAAACAGCAGAATATACATTCTTCTCATCACCACATGACAGTTACTCTAAAATTAATCACATAATTGGAAGTAAAACACTCCTCAGCAAATTCAAAAGAACTGAAATTATAAGCAACATTCTCTCAGATTACAGCACAATCAAATTAGATCTCAAGACTAAGAAATTTACTCAAAACCACCCAACTACATGGAAATTGAACAACCTGCTACTGAATTCATCCTGAATAAATAATGAATTAAGGTGGAAATCAAGAAGTTCTTTGAAACTAATAAGAACAAAAAAAGACAGTGTACCAGAATGTCTGGGACACAATTAAAGCAGTGCTAAGAGGGAAATTTATATCACTAAATCCTTACATCAACTCAAATTAACAACCTAACAACACAACTAAAAGAACTATAGAA
Source organism: Symphalangus syndactylus (assembly GCF_028878055.3). NCBI lineage: Eukaryota > Metazoa > Chordata > Mammalia > Primates > Hylobatidae > Symphalangus > Symphalangus syndactylus. The sequence goes on from NC_072443.2 coordinate 1,997,502, forward strand.
CCAAGAGCAAACAAATCCCAAAGCTACCAGAAGACAAGAAATATCCAAGATCAGAGCAGAACTGAAGGAAATAGAGACACAAGAAACCCTTAAAAAAATCAACAAATCCAGGCACTGATTTTTTGAAAAAATAAAATAAAATAGACCACTAGCTAGACTAACAAAGAAGAAAAGAGAGAAGACTCAAATAGACACAATAAGAAATGATAAAGGGGATATCAACACTGACGCCACCGAAGTACAGACAACTATCAGAGAACACTGTAAACACTTCTACACACATAAACTAGAAAATCTAGAAGAAATGGATAAATTCCTGGACCCATACTCTCTCCGAAGACTGAACCAGGAAGAAATCAAATCCCTGAGTAGACCAAAAATGAGTTCTGAATTGAGGCAGTAATAAATAGCCTACCAAACAAGCCCAGAACAAGACAGATTTACAGCTGAATTCTACCAGAGGTACAAAGAAGAGATAATACCATTTTGACTGAAACTATACCAAACAATTGAAAAGAAGGGTCTCCTCCCTAACTCATTTTATGAGGCCAGCATCATCCTGATACCAAAACCTGGCAGAGATACAAAAACAAAAAAGAAAACTTCAGGTCAATATCTCTGATAAAGTTTAATGCAAAAATCCTCAATAAAATACTGGTAATCAGAATCCAGCATCACATCAGAAAGCTTATCCACCATGATCAAGTTGGCTTCATCCCTGGGATGCAAGGTTGATTCAACATATGCAAATCAATAAATGTAATTCATCACGCAAACAGAACTAATGACAAAAACCACATGATTATCTCAATAGATGCAGAAAAGCCCTTTGATAAAATTCAAGCTCCTTTGTGTTAAAAACTCTCAGTAAACTAGGTATTGAAGAAACATACCTCAAAATAATAAAGTCATATATGACAAACTTACAGCCAATATCATACTGAATGGAAAAAAGATGGAAGCATTCTCCTTGAAAACTGGGACAAGACAAGGATGCCCTCTCTCACCATGCCTATTCAACATAGTACTAGAAGTTTTGGCCAGGGCAATCAGACAAGAGAAAGAAATAAAGGTATTAGAATAGGGAGAGAAGAGTCAAATTACCTTTGTTTTCAGATGACATGATCCTATATATCTAGAAAATCCTATTGTCTCAGCCCCAAAACTTCTTAAGCTGATAAGAAAATTCATCAAAGTCTCAGGATACAAAATCAATGTGCAAAAATCGCTAGTGTTCCTATAACACCAACAACAGACAAGCCAAGAGACAAATCATGAATGAACTCCCATTCACAATTGCCACAAAGAGAATAAAATACCTAGGAACACAGCTAACAAGTGAAGTGAAGAACCTCTTCATGGACAACTACAGACCACTGCTCAAGGAAATCAGAGAGGGCACAAACAAATCGAAAAACATTCCATGTTCATGGTTTGGAAGAATCAATATCATGAAAATGGCCATACTGCCCTAAGTAATTTATGGATTCAATGCTATTCCCATTAAACTAACATTGACATTTTTCACAGAATTAGAAGAAACCATTTTAAAGTTTATATGAAACCAAAAAAGAGCCTGAATAGTCAAGACAATCCTAAACAAAAAGAACAAAGCTGGAGGCATCATGCTACCTGACTTTAAGCTATACTACAAGGCTTCAGTAACCAAAACAGTATGGTTCTGGTACAAAAACAGATGCATAGATCAATGGAACAGAATGGAGAACTCAGAAATAAGACCATGTACCTACAAGCATCTGATATTCAAGAAACCTGCCATAAACAAACAATGGGGGAAGGATTCCATATTTAATAAATGGTGCTGGAGAACTGGCTAGCCATATGCAGAAAATTGAAATGGGACCCCTCCCTTACACCTTATATACAAAAATTCACTCAAGATAAATTAAAGATTTAAATGTAAAACCCAAAACTATAAAAACGCCAGAAGAAAATCTAGGTAATGCTATTCAGGACATAGGCACACGCAAAGATTTCATGACAAAAATGCCAAAAGCAATTGTAACAAAAACGAAAATTGACAAATGGGATCCAATTAAACTAAAGAGCTTCTGCACAGCAAAACAAACTATTATCGGTTTGAAAAGACAACCTACAGAATGGGAGAAAATTTTTGCAATCTATCTGACAAAGGTCTAATATGCAGAGTCTGCAAGGAACTTAAATTTTCAAGAAAAGAAAAAACATTAAAAAGTAGGCAAAGAACATGAACAGACACTTCTGAAAAGAAGACATTTATGTGGCCAACAAATATATGAAGAAGAGCTCAACATCACTGATTATTAGACAAATGCAAATGAAAACCACAATGAGATACCATCTCATACCTGTCAGAAAGGTTATTATTAAAAAGTCCAGAAAGAACAGATGCTGGCAAGGTTGTGGATAGAAAAGAACACTTTTATACTGCTGGTCAGAACGTACATTAGTTCAACCACTGTGGAGGACAGTGTAGCAATTCCTCAAAGATCTAGAGGCAGAAATACCATTTGACCGTACAATTCTGTTACTGAGTATATACCCAAAGAAATATAAATTATTCGATTATAAAGATACTTGCACGCATATGTTCATTGCAGAAGTATTCACAATAGCAAAGATATAAAATCAACCCAAACGCCCATCAGTGATAGACTAGATAAAGAAAATGTGGTACATATACTCCATGGAATACTATGCAACCATAAAAAGGAACAAGATTATGTTCTTTGCAGGGACATGAATGGAGCTGGAAACTGTTACCCTCAACAAACTAACACAGGAACAGAAAATCAAACACTGCATATTCTCACTTAGAAGTGGGAGCTGAACGATGAGAATGCATGGGCATGTGGTGGGCAATAGCACACACTGGGACCTCTCATGGGTAGGGAGAGGGAGAGCATCATGAAGAATAGCTAATAGATGCTGGTCTTAATACACGGGTGATGGGTTGATCTGTGCAGCAAACCACCATGGTACATGTTTACCTATGTAACAAGCCTGCACATCTTGCACATGTATGCTGAAACTTAAAAGTTAAAGAAAAAAAAGTAACAGAATACTCATTCACACAAAACATGGATGAATCCCAACAATGTGCTGATTAGAAGCCAGAACACAAGAGCATTTACATTATGATTACATTTATATACAATCATAGAAAAGGAAAACTAATATATTGTGACAGAAAGTACATCAGCAGTTAGCTGGAGCTGTGGATGACACAAAGGAATTTTCTGTGATGATGGAAATATATATCTTGATTATAGTCATGGTTACAGGGGTGTCTACACTTGTCAAAATGCGCCAATCTATATTCTTAGAATGGGATATTTTATTGGTTGTAAACAATAGCCCAATAAATTTAAAAAATGGCCGGGCATGGTGGCTCACACCTGTAATCCCAGCACTTTGGAAGGCCGAGGCAGACAGATCATTTGAGGTCAGGAGTTCAAGACCAGCCTGGCCAATTTGGCAAAACCCCATCTCTACTAAAAATACAAGTGAGTTGGGCATGGTGGTGGGCTCCTATAATCCCTGCTATTGGGGAGGCTGAGGCAGAAGAATCGCTTTAACTTGGGAGGCAGATGTTTCAGTGAGCTGAGATCGCACCTCTGCACTCCAGCCTGGGCAACAAGAGCAAAACTGCATCTTTAAAAAAAAAAAGTTTCTTCCACCCCAAAATCCATCTTTTAGGATATTTTGGAAGAGGATACCTAAATTGAATGGACAATTCAAATAAATATTCTATTCCCTAGATGATCCCTTCTATGGGCCTATGTGTGTCATCTTCATTCTCTGCTTGATTAAAATGCTTAAAAGAATCAAGCAGTAGATATCTTTACAGATGTGAGTTTATATTATAAATTTTATAAGAAGTGACTGTCAGTGATAGTAGATCCAGTTTTAATTTATCTTACATATTTTAAATATTTGGTAAAATTTTAAATACCACTTAAATTACTATAGTTTTGGCTTATACAAATTTTTTTGCATGTATATAAATAAGTGTGTGGCCGTGTGTGTGCACTTTGACAAATGTAGACATCGGTGCAATCACCACTACAATCCCACAATCAAGATAGGTATTTCCATTATCACAAAAAATTCTTTCATGTCACTCACAATTTCAAATAACATTTAAAATGGCAAAAACTGCAATTACTTTTGCACCAACTTTAATATACATATAGAGAGATATATAGATATAGATACACACACACACACACACACACACATATATAACTCTTGAGAGAATGGAAAGACTACATCTTTTTTTCCAAACATGTAGTCTTTCCTGGTAGTTTTAGAATAAATGTATTTCTGTTCATTTAGTTCTCTTTTTAAATATTTTGCTTGGAAACTTGTATTTGACCAATATGCACAAATGATTTGTGTTATTGAAAAGTAAAGAGGGGAGAACAGGAAAGTCTAAGTCAACATTCTGTGTGACTATGCATGGGAAACACAATATTGCTAAGCATTAAAGAATCTTGTATTACAAATCTCCAAATTCCTTTAACAATGATAAATAAGAGACACTGAAATGATTTAGAAATTTTACCTAAGTGAGCTTTAATCATGCTAACTGAATTTTTCTTTACACTTAGAATTCTTTTTCACCTCTCAGTGAGGTTTTGGTTTTGTTTTGTATAGGGACGGGGAGGCAAGGGGTTGGTCATGATTCTCTGACAAACTGCCTTCTAAGAACCTCATTTTGAAAAAGGTCTTACTAAGAAAAAAAATCTTACAACTAAATTGCTTTTACACAATGAGTTGAAATATTATTAACCATTTACATGCATAATAGTGTCAAGGCAAACTTTGTTAATAATAGTGAGACATATTCAGAAATTATCCCACCCCTTTTACATTTCAGAATAACTTCAAATATGAATGTACGCCAGAAAGAGGGAAGAAATTTGATAAACATTGAGTACCTACATAGCTTAAAAGCAAATCATATAGTATTTTATTATAGTTTATTTATAAACTAAGAAAATGCTTTGAAGTGTGTTCTACTTATGTTTGTGTAATACACTTGAAAATTTCTCACAGAAAAGATGGAGAAATATGCTATGAATGGCAATACAATTTTGCAGATATGTTATTGAATTAATGACCCTTCCCAAAGGTGATGATTGATTTAACATATCTTGTGACTTCTCTTTCGTGGTGTCTATGCATTTTGGTCAATAGTTGTAAAATTGCTGTCATACTTATGAAATTCCAAAGTGGCAGGAAGTACAAGACATAGCTTATACTAATGCTAATATAATGGATGGTGGAAATTCCTGAATTTATCTAATAAAATAAACTTAGAACAGATGTGAATACCTATACCTAGGTTAATTGCGTGTATAGGACAGAACAGGAGGAATTTTATTACAAATAGCGCATGTGAAAAACTCTTAGTGGATTCAAATTCCACAATGCTTGAATAGGACAGCTGAAATATTCTTGAATTTTATTTGACTAAATCCAAACTCTTCATTTGGTTTTCTACATGCTCAGTAGGAATCAACAGAGTGATAAAACTGCCCAAAATGTTAATGCCATCCTGAAATGCATTAAGAAAACATTGTACTCAGAATACAAGAACTGACAATGCATGCAGTTCTGTGTTGTTCAAACAGTCCTGGGAAATGTTTTTCCTACATGGTGCATCACTTAAGAGGAACATTGAGAGGCTGGAATGCATCTGGAAGACAAAGGTCTGCAAAGCGCTACATGTATATTAAAGACTGATTATCTGAGAATATTTAGCCTGAAAAAGAACACACTTGGTGTGTCTGAGTCCACCAAGAAGCAGATAGCCAGATAGGAATGGATGCAAAAGAGATTCATTAGAAAAATATCTATGATGTATACAAGGATAAAGGGGGAGAGAGGAGTAATAGATAGGAAGAGTCTTAATGCTCTGGCACAGCTCTGACTCCTGTGGAAAGAATTGAAGGATTGTATATGAAGAGCTTCAAATCATAGCAAGGTTCTAAAAAAAAAAAACATCTTGGCCAGACCCATGGAAAGTTGGCAAGCTAAAGTTAGCTGTTAGATGAATCTCCCATAGGACAGGAATCGCTTTGTTCTAGAATTGCAGCTGTGCTCAGTCATGGGGTAGAAGCAGCCCAAAGGAAGTATGGCCTGGCTTCCATACCCCTAAGCATCCAAAGGTGCAGCCACTGGAGGCTGTCAATCAAGTACGCTCCCTCAGTAGGTCTTTTGAAGTCAAAACTCCACAGCCGCCAAACTTGGGAGACATAACGGCTGTTTTTAATTTTACTAAAGAGCTGTAATATGGATAAAGGTTGAGATTTCTTCTACATGACTTCAAAGGACAGAAGTAGAACAAAGAAATGGATGTTTCACTCAGACTGCATCAAAATATAAAAAAATTCTAATAATTAGAGTTCAAAGATAAAGTGAACAGTTTCATAAATACAGTTGGAAAGAGTCAGAAGGTAGACACACCTGTGAGCCTCTCTTCTCAATCTTGAAGTCTAACGAGACTAGCAATAAAGGAAGTAGAATAGAAGGAACTCAAGAAATAGAGTTTGCTGAAATGATTATAATAAGATTAGATTAAGAAGCTTTTATTTTTTCTTCTGTAATAATGCTACATTTTGTGCCTCAGTAGGGAAGAGTAAGGATATACTAAAAATCCTTTCATTAATGTGAATTGATTTTTGCCCTCTATGGAGTTAGAATCAGAGAAGTATAAATTGGACTTAAATCATAACCCTTGTGAATTGTCCTGAAAAACAACAATGATTTTCTTCTCTTTAATTATTAAAAGCAAAAATCTCCTTTATTTTCCTTCTCAACACAGTATATGTCCTGGTAAAAGAGTATTTCTAGATTTGTCACCTGATAGCTTCTCCTTCCCTTGGGATAAAAGCTGTATTGGTTACTGTAGCCTTGTAGTATAGTTTGAAGTCAGGTAGTGTGATGCCTCCAGCTTTGGTTCTTTTTGCTTAGGATTGTCTTGGTTATACAGGCTCTTTTTTGGTTCCATGTGAAATTTAAAGTAGTTTTTTTCAAACTCTGTGAAGAAAGTCAATGGTAGCTTGATGGGAATAGCATTGAATCTATAAATTACTTTGGGCAGTATGGCCATTTTCATGATATTGATTCTTCCTATCCATGAGCATAGAATGCTTTTTTCATTTGTTTGTGTCCTCTCTTATTTGCTTGAGCCGTGGTTTGAAGGATGAGATCATGTCCTCTTCAGGGACATGGACGAAGCTGGAGGCCATCGTTCTCAGAAAACTAACACGGGAACAGAAAACCAAACATTTAATGTTCTCACTCATAAGTGAGAATTGAACAAAGAACATATGGACACAGGGAGGGGAACAACACACACCAGGGCCTGTCAGGGGGTCCGGAGCAAGGGGAGGGAGAGCATTAGGACAAATATCTAAAGCATCCAGGGCTTAAAACCTAGATGACAGGTTGATAAGTGCAGCAAACCACCATGGCACATGTGTACCTTTGTAACAAACCTGCACATTCTGCATATGTATCCCAGAACTTAAAGTAAAATTAAAAAAAATTAAAAAAGCTTTTGCACTCCATTTATTCTCAGGCCAGTGAAAGGGTTAAGTAAGCTACAGTGGAATCCTGAATTTGAGTATTGAAAATCTGGCAACCAGCCCAGAGGTCCCTTCCAAAAAGAAGCAGCCACCCTGAGCCCTTACATAGGAGGTGGTTGCCCTAGCAACAGTATCTGATAAAAGAAAATATGGCCGCCAGGTACACATACAGATTGCACATACAGAGAGAGGAAAACTGCTCAGCTGCTGCTGCACTCAGTGTTAAGGACTCATTTAGCAAATCTGGAGTTTTAGAGCTGAATCTTCTAACTTACAATGGTGGAAATTTTGGGGGTGGTATTTATTTAAGTCATGCCCAATATATTTCAAAATTTGGCACGTTGTAGTGATTGCTGAGCATAAATATGCCTCCCAACTTAAACAAAAGCAACCACCACAAATGACTGTCAAGATACACCAGCTAACTAGAAAGACCATTTTAAAGAAAGATTTGCTCAAAATAAGCATCAATTTTGCCCCAAAGTCTTTAATAGGATTCTTTAATCATGTCTCCATTTTTTTATCTTTATGCAGAGTATGATTCCATAGGAAACATTCAAACTGCTCAGAGCCTTCATTATTTTTATCTAACATAATTACTTGTAATTGACGCCCTCATCCATTTATTAAAAGACTAAATATTTACCAATCTCCTGTGTGTACTGACTGCCTTTTTTATCATTGAATATTTTCTGGTAAATATTTTATTGTGGAATCAACTTTAGCGATTTTTGTAAGAGGCTTTAAAGCAGTTATGATAGTTAGTACTGTTTTCTTGATGACAAAGGATGGGCACTTACTAGAGGACCACTTTTCCTAAATGCACACTTCAGATTGATCATAATTTGTGAGTAGGGTGTTGACTTATTCAATAATATAGCAATGAGAATGTGCACAAGAGAGGCATAGGCCACTGCTCAGTGAACCAGTTTTTAATACAAATGTTTTCACTCCCCACTTCCACCCCAAATAGACAGTTCCTTTTTTTAGGTATATGGTACTAGGAAAAAGACCCATAATCTTCTGGACATCCGGGTCCCAATCCTTATATTTCTATAAGCTTATGAAATGGCCTTCACAGGCCACTTAGCCTCCAGAAGTCTGTTTCCTGGAGACAACATGATGGCCTCTAAGACTTCTCTTGACTGTGCTGTTCCATGAAAATGGGTTATTGCCTACTGCGAGGAAAAAGCAAAGTTCTGTTTGAACAAATCCATTAGATTTCTATTAGAGATTAATCAAGTTTCATTTACAACTCTTCCTGCATAAAGACAAATACTTAAATTATTAATAAGTACTACCAGCTTTAAAACTTTAATGTAAACACTTTATTGTATACACTGAATAAAAGACTGCAGCAGACACTACTCAGAAACTTCAGTGTCTTTTGATCTGTTTCCTGAGTTGGAGTATGAAATCCCCGGGCAAAGCCTAAAAGACACATAGGAAGAGTATATTCATTGCTTTTTAAAATGTGGACTAGCAAAGACAGAGTAGGGCAGAAATAGACATTTTTAATTACTCTTGACATGAGGGCAGGCAAGGGTAATTTTAGGGTCTTCCATGACTAAATTGAAAGGCCCTCTAATACAATGTGGCTAAAATTTGAACAGAATCTTTTTAAAGAAAAAAATATTAACTCATATACTCAGTGTTGACTTGTATTACTTTCACTATACTCTTAAATGCTTATAAATATAAAAATAGGTATAAACATCTTATGCTCACAGGACTTGGCTATAAGAAACAAATTTGCAAATTATAAGCCAAACTATTATGCCAACAAAATTAATGTTTTTAATTTAATATGATGAATCATCTTGACATGCTGAATCTTAATCTGTTTGAAATTTGAATATCATACTGCCACATCATGGTTTTGAAGGCATTTAGCATGCCTATGCTACTGTGTGCCATCTGGTAACTCAGTTCACTTATCACTTTACTCAAACTCACGTGAAACCTTTATTTGCACAGTGCTTCATGACATCATTTGGACTTCACTTCTGGGAAAGAATGGTGTACTTTTTTTTTTTTTTTTGGAAACAGTCTCACTCTGTCACCCAGGCTGGAGTGCAGTGATGCTATCTCGGCTCACTGCAACCTCTGCCTCCTGGCTTCAAGTGATTCTCCTGCCTCAGCCTCCTGAGTGGCTGGGATTACAGGCACATGCCACCACATCCGGCTAATTTTTTTTTATTTTTAGTATAGACAGGGTTTCATTATGTTGATCAGGCTGGTCTCAAGCTCCTGACCTCATGATCCACCAGACTCGGCCTCTCAAAGTGCAGTGCTGGGATTACATGCGTAAGCCACCACGTCCGGCAAGAATGGTGTACTTTCTTTATCACGTTCTGCTATCTTTTCATTAGCTGGTCACCACCAAAGATGTACTATTGATGTCAATGTGATCTAAACATCAAGCAAATATAGGGGTAGGTTCTAGTCCAGTCACCCATGTGATCCAACATGGTCGTATGATCCAACATCAAGTTTTTCTCTGTGATCATAAAAATCGAAACAGAAAACCAAGAAATTATTGTAGAATATTCACAAAACCCCAGTTGGATAAACAGAAGCCTGGTGCATAATTTTGTCCAAAATAAACGTTGCCTGTCTTGGTTTCCAGGGAAAGTGTTGTCATAACCCAGTCTTTTCAGGCATTTGCACTGTTGATTAAATAACCAGGCAGCACCGCCTCTGCTTTCTCCCTTTTCCACTTTCTACTGAAGGTCTGAGACATGCCAACTTCTCATGTTCACAGCTCCCTGCCAGGTAGAGGTAGTGGAAATATTATTGTTTTTTGGCCAATGAGACATTAGTGAAGGACTGCCTTGGATTTGTTGGGAAAGTATTTTGCTTTCCTGATTAAAATTAGAGGTAGAAAATCATAATTTGCACTCCCTCTTCTCCTTTCTTTCTACTTTGGACATAGATTTTCCCTTATTTTTCTTGTTCTCTGGAGGTATATCAAACATCTAATAATCATGAGAGGTCAAGACATTAGGCATGGCAGGAAAGAAAGGTAACAGGAACTTTATGCTTGGTTATTTCAAAAAATTTTTTCTACATTTCGTGTTAGGTAAACAGTAAATGTCCATATGGTTTAAGGCACTGTTAATCAGGAGTTCTGCTTTTTACAGCCAGAGGCATTTCTGATACAGAGATACCATCTCCTCTTCCAAATCACCAAAATTTTTGTTAAATGAAAAATCATCATGGAATATCATATTGGAAACTTAGTTGGTAAAATATATCCATTTGCTTCCTGTGATATTTCACATTATACTTAATGTCCTATTTTCCAAATTTCACCTTATATTTGCTGTATTTTGTTCCAAAATTAACTATCTGTACTCACATACAATGTCGATACTAACTTACAGTAACAAAAATGGGTTCGTTTGGCAGAAGTCATTGAAATGGTTTGTAATGTTTGGTCCTGTTCCTGAGTACGTTTCCACCTCCAAACCACAGGACTCTCCATTTTATCTTGATATTCCAACCATACAATTGCTTTCTTTGTGTCTTGTTTGTGACATATTTTCTCCTACCTGGGTTTTGCATGTGCTGTGCCCTTGCCTGAGTGCTCCTTCTGACTGGCTCCTCCCCTCATTTCCCCTCTTAATTTCAATTTGCCCCTCAGATCCAACCTAAAGCTTCACTTCTGTGGAACCCCCTAGCCTAAACCATGCCTTTGTTATAACTCACAAAGAGTCATGGGCCTTTCCTTCTGAGCACTTTCATCAATATGAAACGACCCACTTAATACTCTTCTGCCACACTCTTTGCTTGAAACCTTACCTTTTTGCTTATTAGTGCATCTCTGTACCTAGCCCAGTTTCAGGCAAATGGTAGGTATATAATACATCTTAGTTTAATGAAGTAAGGAATTAATAAAAAATGGGAATAATTTAATATTTCAAAGGAAGTAGGTTCTCAGAACTGAAAACCTCCATTGGTAGCAAAAAATTTTTATTTCAGTGTGTATATATTAGGACTGCTGAGCCTCAGATTAATTCTTTGCATACTTATATTCCTGTTCCTTTGATGATCCAGCATCAGTGCCTTGGAAATTCAGCAAAGCATATAAATTAAATTATGCTTTTTTATATTAATGTACAGAACAGTTCTCTGGGAGGCATAATAAATTTTCTATTACTTACAGATTAAATTTGTCTTTTTCTCGTTGTTCTTTGCTAGAGTTAATCGTGTTTACCTTTCCAATGGTCTTATGCATCGAAAAATAATAATTAAATATCCTACTTTAGATAATGTAAATGCCAAAAGAAGTTTTGTTTTCATTGAAACCCTGAATCTCATAAAAATAATGCTGCTTTTAAAAATCACAGTTACCAATACAAAGAATTCACACTATAAGTTCTTTCTTAAGTGTGACTTTTTTTTTTTATCAGTTTGCAGGTTTTAAATGAAAGTCAAATATACCATTGTCTAACTTTTTCTATTTACAGATAATTCTGAGATCCTTTGCCTAATTACTGGAATGAAAAGGACATTGAAATCACTTCCTCTAATCTCTTCTTAATGCGGAAATCAGAAGGAATACGAGGTAAACTAGGAAAGTTGAAAAATAAAAAAGTTAAGATGTAAAACTGAAGACAAAAAGCAGCAAAATTTTTTTTGGTTAGTCCTTTTAACTTTTATTTTATTTTTGGGGGCACATGTTCAAATCTGTTATATAGGTAAACTGCATGTCACGGGGGTTTGGCATACAGATGATTTCATCACCTGGATAATAAGCACAGTACCTGATAGGTATTTTTTGTGATCCTCTCACTCCTCCCACCCTCCACCTTCAAGTGGGCTCCAGTGTCTACTCTTTCCCCTCTAGTATTCACCTGTCCTTGTTGTTTAGCTCCCACTTATAAATGCAAACATGTGGTATTTATTTTTCTGTTCCTGTGTTACTTTGCTTAGGATAATGGCCTCCAGCTCCAATCATGTTGCTGCAAAGGATGTCTTTTTCTTGTCTTTTTCACAGCTGCATAGTATTTCATGGTGTATGTAACATTTTCTTTATCCAGTCTGTCACTGATGGGCATTTAGGTTGATTCCATGTTTTTGCTATTGTAAATAGTATTGCAATTAATATATGCATCCCTGTATCTTTATGGAAGAGCAATTTCTTTTCCTGTGGGTATATACCCAGTAATGACATTGCTGGGTCTGATGGTAATTCTGTTTTAAGTTCTTTGAGGAATTGTCACAGTGCTTTCCACAATGGCTGAACTAATTTACATTACCACCAGCAGTGTAGAAGCATTCCCTTTTCTTCACAGCCTCCCCAGCATCGGTTATTTGTTGACTTTTAGTAATAGCCATTCTGACTGGTAGGAGATGGTATCTCATTGTGCTTTTGATATGCATTTCTCTAATGATCAGTGATGTTGAGCATTTTTTCATGTTTGTTGGGCGCATGAATGTCTTCTTTTGAGAAGTGTCTGTTTATAATCTTTGCCCACTATTTTTTTTTTGGAGACAGAGTCTTGCTCTGTCTCCTAGGCTGGAGTGCAATGGCATGATCTTGGCTCACTGCAATCTCCACCTCCCGGGTTCAAGCAATCCTCCTGCCTCAGCCTCCCAAGAATCTGGGACTACAGGCACCTGCCACCATGACTGGTTAATTTTTATATTTTTAGTAGAGAAGGGGTTTCACCATATTGGCCAGCCTGGCCTCGAACTCCTGACCTTGTGATCCGCCTGCATCAGCCTCCCAAAGTGCTAAGATTACAGGCTTGAGCCACCATGCCTGGCCCGGCCTTTTGCCCAATTTTTAATGGGATTCTTTTTCATCTGTAAAATTGTTTCAGTTTCTTAAAGGTTCTGGATATTGGGCCTTTGTCAGATGCATAGTTTACAAATATTTTCTCTCATTCTGTAGTTTGTCTGCTTATTCTGCTGATAATCTGTTTCATTTAATTAGATCACATTTTTCGATTTTTGGTTTTGTTGTTTGTTTTTTGGTGTCTTCATCATGAAATCTTTGCCAAGTCCTGTGTCCATAATGATATTTCCTAGGTTATCTTCCAGAGTTTTTATAGTTTTAGGTTTTACACTTAAGTCTTTAATCCATCTCGAGTTGATTTTTATATGTGGTGTAAGGTATGGGTTTAGTATCAGTCTTCTGCAAATGACTAGCGAGTTATCCCAGCACCATTACTTATTGAATGAGGAGACCTTTCTTCATTGCTTGTTTGTGTCAGCTTTGTCCAAATTCAGATGGTTGTAAGTGTATGGCTTCATTTCTGGGTTGTCTATTCTGTTCCATTGGTCTATGTGTTGTATCTGTACCAATGACTTGATGTTTTGGTTACCATATTCCCATAGTAGAGTTTGAAGTAGAATAGCATGATGCTTTTGGCTTTGTTCTTTTTGCTTAGAATTGCCTCAGCTATTCAGGCTCTTTTTTGGTTCCATATGAATTTTAAAATAATTTTTTTCTGTGAAGAACGTTCGATATGGTTAGTCTTTGTCTCCCCACCCAAATCACATCGTGAATTGTAACTTCCATAATCTCAAAATCCCCACATGTCAAAGGTGGGACAAGGTGGAGGCAACGGGATCACGGAGTCAGTTTCCCTCATGCTGTTCTCATGATAATGAATGAGGTTCTCATGAGATCTGATGGTTTTATAAGGGGCTCAACCCCTACACTCAGCATTTTTCCATCCTGCCGCCTTGTGAAGAAGGTGCCTGCTTCTCCTTTGCCTTCCACCATGATTGTAACTTTCCTGGGGCTTCCCCAGCAATGTGGAACTGTGAGTCAATTAAACCTCTTTGCTTTAAAAATTACCCAGTCTTGGGTATTTCTTCCTAGCAGTGTGAGAACAGACTAATATAATGTCACTGATAGTTTACTAGTATAGCATTGAATCTGTAATTTGCTTTGGGCAGTATGGCCATTTTAACAATATTGATTCTTCCTATCCATGAGCATGGAATATTTTTCTACTTGTTTGTGTCATCTCTGATTTCTTTCAGAAGTGTTTAATAATTGTTGTTGTAGAGATCTTTCACCTCCCTTTTTAGCTGTATTCCTAGGTATTTTATTCTTTTTGTGGCAATTATGAATTAAATTGTATTCCTGATTTGCCTATTTGGACGTTGTTGGGGTATAGAAATGCTACAGATTTTTGTGTGCAGATTTTGTATTCTGAAACTTTACTGAAGTTGTTTATCAGCCCAAACAGCTTGGGCAGAGACTATGGAGTTTTCTAGATATAGAATCATGTTGTCCGCAAACAGGGATCCCCTGAGTTCTCTTCTTATTTGGATTCCCATTCTTTCTTTCTCTTGCCTGATTTCTCTGGCTAAGATTTTCAATATCATGATGAATAGGAGTGATGAGAGAGGACAACCTTGTCTTATGCCAGTTGTCAAGGGGAATACTTCCAGTTTTTCTCCTTTCAGTATAATGTTGGCTGTGGGTTTGTCATAGATGACTCTTATTATTTTTGAAATATGTTCTTTCAGTGCCTAGTTTGTGAAGAGTTTACAACGTCAAGGAATGTTGAATTTTATTGAAAGCCTTTCTGCATCTACTGAGTAATTGTAGTTTTTGTCTTCAGCTCTGTTGATATAATGAATCACATTTATTGATCTGCATATGTTGAACCAACCTCATATTCTGGGGACAAAGCCTACTTGATTGTAGCTGATTAGCCTTTTTATGTGCTGCTGGATTCAGTTTGCTTTTATTTTGTTGAGGATTTTTGTATCTATGTTCATCAAAAATATTGGCCTGAAGTTTTCTTTTTTTGTTGTGTCTCTGCCAGGTTTTGTTATCAGGATGATGTTAGCCTCATAGAATGAGTTGATGATTTCTTCTTCCTTAGTGTTCTGAAAGCTTCAGCAGGATTGGTACCAGCTCTTCTTTATGCATCTGGTAGAATTTGGCTGTAAATCCATCTGGTCTTGGGCTTTTTCTGGTTGGTGGGCTTTTTGTTACTCATTCAATTTCAGAACTCATTGCTGAGTTCAGGGATTCAATTTCTTTCTGGCTCAGTCTTCAGAGGTTGTGTGTGCCCAGGAATTTATCCATTTCTTCTAAATTTCCTAGTTTGTGTGCATAGAGGTGTTCATAATAGTCACTGTTTGTGTATGTGTGTGTAATTCCGTGGGGTCAGTGGTAATGTCTTAATTTTTAAAGATGAGTTTACATTTCCTTCAACATAAAATAATTTAGGGGACAGAGTCCAAATAGATTTGAAATATATATATATTTATATATATTGTTATATATTAATATATATTTATATATTATATAATATATAATAATATATTTATATATTTATATATTATATAAGTATATAATAATATATAAATATAAGTATATATAACTATATAATAATATATAAATATATATAAGGCATAATTGATGCCAAAAAACAGCATATTCATTTATTTATTTGTTTGTTTATTCTATTTTAGCCTCTATGACTTTAGCATTGACTGAGTTTATTGCTGTTAATTAGACCATACTTTGGGACCATAATGATAGCTAATAAATCTCTTCATCATTTCCTAATAGACTTCTTGTTTATTTTAGATTTTATTGGTCTTTATTAAAAAAGTAAATTAACCATGTATTTTTGTTGTAAGAATAATCCATCACTATAACATTGGAAAGATATCTCCATAGTATTAAAATTATTTAATGTCGATAGAGTATTAAATCATCAAATTGTATAACAACAAATTTTTTAACATTAAGGAAATGGAATTGACCCATCAAAATATATAAGCACTAATTCGGATTAAGTCAACAATACATATTGACTTGCAAGAAAGTTGGCTTGCTAGGAAATGTTATTCCTTGAGATGATATAATGGTGGATGTGAGGGAAAAATATACCCCCATGAACATGAATGCCATGAGCCTTATTATGCAAAAGCTTAGTGGATTTTGCCTGGCGCAGTGGCTCATACCTGTAATCCCAGCACTTTGTGAGGCCGAGGCAGGCGGATCACAAGGTCAGGAGTTCAAGACCAGCCTGACCAACATGGTGAAACCCCGTCTCTACTAAAAATACAAAAATTAGCCAGGCATGGTGGCACGTACCTGTAATCCCAGCTACTCAGGAGGCTGAGGCAGGAGAATTGCTTTAACTTGGGAGGTGGAGGTTGCAGTGATCTGAGATCACGCCATTGCACTCCAGCCTGGGTGACAGAATGAGATTCTGTCTCAAAAAAAAAAAAAAAAATGAAAGCTTTGTGTGTTTTAAGATGACTAAATTTGAGATAAAGAGCATAAGAATTATGAACTGGATGACAGGGTAAAAGAATTCATAGCAAGTCTAATCAGTTGCAGACCAACCATCACATTAATGTTCTACTAATTTGATATAAAGTATATCTCCTACAATTAAAAAAAAGTCACCTCTTCCCTTGTCATTGTAGTTTTACTTTTTCTTTTGCAGTTTCTTTATGACATTGTTTTGGATTGCATGGAAATATTCTATTCATGCAGTGATTGCTAAGTTGGCCAAAGAACTCAATGCAGTTAGAAAAAAGCAAACAGCTGAGAGAAACTGTCTTTGCTCTGCATAAGGATGGGAGATTATGTTATAGCAAGCACTGATGAGGCTACAAAAGGAATCACTTGTTCTTCTTTGTGATTTGAGAGTGTATGTGAAATGAAATGGTCTATTGGCTAACTCACCTGATGTTTCTTGTTATTTGCAAAAATATGGTAGAACCAGCAAAGAAGAGAAACATTCCCAAGAAGGGCACTCTGAAGGTCAGGCAAATTTTTCTTCATGGCCTGAAGTTATTTCCAAGGAAAAATGTTTCAAAGGTGTGAAAAACAGCAATTTTTGTATGAATTATTACTAAGTGACCTAGTCATAGAATAAGAACAGTCTAAGTTTCATTCCTTTAGACATT
This sequence comes from Symphalangus syndactylus, assembly GCF_028878055.3. NCBI lineage: Eukaryota > Metazoa > Chordata > Mammalia > Primates > Hylobatidae > Symphalangus > Symphalangus syndactylus. The sequence continues at coordinate 2,015,006 of NC_072443.2, forward strand.
AGGGAGATTTTTAAAGATACTATGGTTGTTTTGTCATCCTATCTTCTGATATTTTTCCAGCTTTCATTGTTAAGGTATTAAGCCCTGATCCTGCTGTCAAATATCATTTCTATATCTCAAGAATATAGCGTTTTGGCTAAACTAAATAATATCAGCTAATTTAACAAGAAATCACGAAATTCATAGTGATATATTATAATAAACAATTGCAGGCATTCAGTAAGCAACCTCCCATGCAATGATTAACAGCCCAGAGTTCTTGCAGTCTACTGTACTTGAATCTCTGCTCAAAATAGGACTAATAACCTAGGGAAAATGTTGGGGAGGGTCTTGCAGAAAGTTTTTTTGAGCAAAGTCCAGGGGTGGTATATGTAACACTTCAGTGCCCATGCCATTGGCCATAACTCATGGTTAGAGTGTTGTAATGGAAGCTAGTGGGTTAGCTTCTATCTCACAATTTTGGGGAAATCAGGAGTCTAGGCACAGCTTACCTGAGTCCTCTGTTGAGAATCTCACAAGGCTGAGATAAAGGTTTTGTCTAGAATCCATTTTCATCTGGAAATTCAACTAGGTCAGAATCTGCCTCAAAGCTCTCTCATGTTTGTGCCAGAATTCATTTCCTTAAGGATGTATGACTGAAGACCCCAACATATTTTTCTGGCCAGCAGCTGGAGCCTGCTCACAGCTTCTAGAAGCCACCTGCAGTACCTTGTCAGACGGACTGTCTCAACATGGTTGCTTACTTCATAAAAGCCAGAAAGACAAATACTCTTTCTCTCTGTGTCTCCCTCTTTCTCTCCCTCCCTACCTCCCTCCCTCCCTCTCTGTCTCTCCCTCTTTTTCCCTTTCTCCCCCTCTCTCAGTTGCTAAGTGAGAATGATGTGACACAATCATGGAATCACAGGAATGTAATCACAGAAGTGGCATCTCATCATCTTTGTCATATTCTATTGGTCAGTAGCAAGTCATAGGTTCTACCAAGGAGTTTTCACTAATAACAGTGAAATACACAGAGTAGCGACCAAATTAAAAGAAATGGCCATGAAACAAATATTCAAAAGAATAAGAACATCATACAAACTCTTGATACAGAAGGAAAGAATAAAGTGTTATCAGGACATGTAATAGAGGGAGATGTCTGGTAGCATTGAAGATCCCCCTGACAAGGATGAGATTTGAGCTGAAATATGAAAGAAGAGAGAGAGTTTAATTAAACAGTACAGGGAAGGAAAAAGTGAAAAATTCTAAGAGGGAACTATATGTTCCAAAGCTCTATGGTAGGATAAAAGCATGGCACATTTAAGAAATGGAAGGAAAGCCCACGTTTCTGAAGGAGAGAAACAGAGGAAGAGGAAGGGCAAGGCATTGGATAAGAAGAGCAGACCCCAGGTATTTCAAGGCTTTCTAGACCTGCTGGCTTGATGCTAAGAGTAATGGGAGGTCATTGAAAGATTTTAAAAAGGAGAGTGACCCAATCAGATTGTATATACATACAGATTATTGTGCAATTATTATACTAAAAAAATGCACTTTTGAGCATTTAATCCCAGAGATAGGAAAGTTTAGTCACACAAAAACTTGTACATAAACATTGATAGCCAATTTATTTGTAAGACCTCAAAACTGAAAACAACCCAAGTGCAAGTGGCCCTCGATGGGTGACTGGCTAAACAAACTGATGTATTCATACCATCGAATATGATGGGACATTAGTCAGCAATTTAAAAAATGTGAGCTATTGAGACACACAACTATTTGAATGAATTTCAAGGAAATTATGCTAAATGACAAAAGCCAATTCCAAAATGATTTCATTTATATAATCTCCTTGAAATGAAAAAATTATAGAAAAGTAAGACAGATTAGTGGTTGCTGGGGTTTAGGGATGGGGAGAAGCAGGTAATGGGAAAGAGGTGGGTAATTATAAAAAGGCAAAAAGACGGATCATTGCGGTGATGGGGCTGGTCTGTATTTTGACTGTGGTGGTAGATATAGAAGCCTACGTATGTGACAAATCTGCATAGAAATAAATAGACACACGTATACACACACACAAACACGTGTTCACACACACACAGGAGCAGAAGTCAAACTGGAAAAATCTAAACCGGATTGGTAGATGGTATCAATGTCAATATCTTGCTACTGAAATTGTTCTATAGTTTTGCAAGATATTGCTATTGAAGGAAGCTGGGTAAAGAGTACAAAGGGTCTCTTCATGGTATTTCTTACAACTGTGTGTAAACCTACAGTTATTTAAAATATGTATTTTTTAAATCTAATTACAGTCATTGCAATGGGCAAGAATGGATACTAGGAGAAGAGTCAAGGGGTTTTTTTAGTGGTTCAGTGGAAAAATGGTGATAGCTTAGAGCAGGAGGCGGAAGAAATGGGGACAAATTAATACATTCAATCATGATTTAGGATGAAAAATATATTTGGTTTAGTAATTTGGGAGCCGGAATGAGAGAATTATCAGAAGCTACCCTAATTTCTTAAAATATAGCATTCAAAGTTTTCTCACCTTCATGATTTTGACTAGGATCTCATTGAAAAACTGTCTTCGCATCTCATGCTGGCGGAAAAGACTCTCTCTAAATACCGGGATTTAGTGTGTACCAGTCTCATAGCCCTTATCACTGTGACTTTGTATTTTACATCTTTGTATACCTATCTTAGCTCTCTGATGATAGATAGTAAATTTCTTAAGAGATTATGTCCAGTGAAAATGTATAGTCCCTATGACAGCCAGCACCGGGCCTTAGAAATCAGTAGCATATTTTTAATGAAATACTGTATGTATGTGCACATGCTAGGAGTCCATGTCCCTGCATAAAAATTTTATTTGATGCTAATTAACTGCAACAAATAAAATTACAGAAGAAATTAGGACTATTCTTCTGGCTGTTGTGTCTGACTTTTGGTGGTCCGCTAAAGTGTTTATTTAGATCAGAGTTCATTGACCCTAAAGTTGAAAAGGTGTTTTCGGGAGACCTTGTCATTTATTATCTCATTTATGTTTACAGAGTAAAAGTGCCATGCGGCCTTCCTGTAGACCTGCGTGCCAACAGTGACAGAGAAGGAAATAGTGACTGGGTTGCCCAAGAGGTGATTTACTTTGAAGAGCATCTGGTTAGGAGGAACTCATCTAAGCGAGGGATAAAAGTTGTTTCTAACCGACTGAAAGCAAATCATTCAGGATTTTCTGGTAGAAAACAATATGAATTTATTAGCAGATCGATGGTAAGTTTGAAAATACGTGAGGACCCTGATACAAAGTCCTGATAAGACCAAAGAAGCCAAAGCCAAAGAAATCATCGCCATCCCTGCATATTTGAGCCACGCTCATTCCATGTCATGAAAACACATTGTGAGAGAAATTACATACCCACAGTGAAGTCTGTTCTTTATAAAAAGCATATTTTTCTTATTTTAACATGAAAGATGTTTGAGAAATGCCAGAAGAATGTTGCAAACACTGTGAGCAACTAAGAAAACTATGAAAAAATTGTTAAGAAAATATTAAAGGGCAATATCAGAATATGATGGGGTGTTGCTACATAGACCAGTGGTTTAAATCAGGCTGTGTATTAGAATTACTTAAGGGCTTTAAAAATCAAAACAACCAGACACAAACCCCATATTTGAATCAGAGTACTTCAGATAAGACCTTTGTCTTTATCATTTATTAATATTGTTATTATTATTAAAACACCCCAGGGATTTCTAGTGTGCAGTAAGGTTTGGGAAACACTGACTTGGACCAACGGGCAGATTAAGAATTTTAAAATGCTGCATTTGGTCCAGAAAAATATTTTCCTCCATTTATCATTCTCTCATCTTTCTTAAATAGTAAGTTTCCTGTAGATCAAATGTCATGAATTGCTACCTTTTCTCTTTGCCAAGAATTCCAGAAGTTCAAGATGAAGAATACATCTGTCCATAATTGTTATTTGACTCAAGACAAGGAAATTGTTAGAAATATAAGTATTCCAAAGAAAGCCATACCATCAGATGCAGAAAAAGAAAAAGAAACCCAAACTTCAATTTTTTTTTGTCTGCTCATAGTACTAGATCCCAACATGAATATGTCCCATCAAATGGATTTGTCAGCCTGGTTCAAAAGTGAGAGCATAGTCATAAGGATAGAGCTCATCTTAACCCACTTTTTTGGAAAATGATTGTAAACACAGATGATTTAAGGAGGTGCTGGGTACATCACTTTCCAAATAATGTAAACATTGTCTTTTAATGACATCCCTAGACAATATTCCAAAGAGCACTCCATCACATAGTGCCATTATAGATTTGCCTCCAAATGATGGAAAAGACCAAATCTTTTAAACAAAAGAATCAACCAGCATCAGCGCATGGTGAGACCACAAGCAAATAACCAGAACACTCCCAAGATAAAAGGCAGAATGACAATCTTTGAATCACTAGACACCAGATGCATTCTGAGTAGTACTAAATTCCTCCGATGTGAACTAGATTAATACCATGAGTAATCACTACCAAGGTTAGCCATTTATCTCTTCTATGTTGCTTGGGAAAGCTTTGAGATGTGAGAGAATAGAGGTAGCCTGAATAAACTTGGTAGCAGTAAAATGGAAAAAGCTTAGGAATTTATTATACCTTTGATATGTCTGCATTCCTCCTTAGAAGCATGACTCATAGTTAAAAGTTAATTCATTTAGTATCTCTTGAATCCTAAATAAATCCCTTGGTAGGATAGGTGTGTGGGGAATACTACGATCATTTACAAAGATTCTGTGACCTTAAATAACTCACATTCTGGTGAAGAAGTGAGAAAAAAATTGATCGTGAAAGTATCTGCATGATTAAACCTTGGATATAGAAGTGGAACTAGAGGTTGCCAGGTGTCAGCCCCAGCTGAATGAGGAGGAAGGAACCATGAAATGTGATAGTCTTGGAATTGCCTCAACCATTTGTTGTGATATAGTGTTCCCTGAGTAATCTTAATCAATGTTACACAGTTCAATTTTATAGCAAGGAAGTCTCTATATCAAAAACTAAACACAGGACAGAAACATTACCCACACTGTGTGTGTTCTCTCAACAAAATGCTGGTCAGTGTGATTCAAAAAGGAAGAAAGTTAGAACTGTGAGTAAACATTTGGAGGTCAGAAGTTAAGCCACAGAATCTGGTCACATGCCTTATCCAAGAAGTCTGCTTTTGAATCAGTTTGGCCTATTACCATCATCACTTGAGGAAGGGCTTCTGCCCTAATTGTCCAAGTTACAGAATATATTATCCATCCAGTTCTGGTCAAATATGAACAATTGCCGGGCTCGGTGGCTCATGCTTGTAATCCCAGCACTTTGGGAGGCCGAGGCGGGCGGATCACGAGGTCAGGAGATCGAGACCACGGTGAAACCCCGTCTCTACTAAAAAGACAAAAAAAATTAGCCGGGCGTGGTGGCGGGCGCCTGTAGTCCCAGCTACTCAGAGAGGCTGAGGCAGGAGAATGGCGTGAACCCGGGAGGCGGAGCTTGCAGTGAGCCGAGATGGTGCCACTGCACTCCAGCCTGGGTGACAGAGCGAGACTCCGTCTCAAAAAAAAAAATAATATGAACAATTTGCCTACTGAAAAAAAAAAAAGCAAATACGAACAAATATTGTTGATATATTTGAAACAAGAGGACTAGATTTTTTTTTTTTTTTGAAAAAGCATGTCTAAGGCAAGAGTGGAAGAGGAAATTGGTTTTTGCAGGAAATTTCATATCCTTGAAGAGATTCTTGCTAAGCATTTTAGTAGTAGAGGTATCACTTAAAGAAAGGTGATATTTCATATTTCATCTAGCAGTGATAAAAAAATGACGACTGGCTGGGCGAGGTGGCTCACTCCTATAATCCCAGCACTTTGGGAGGCCAAGGTGGGTGGTTCACAAGGCCAGGAGTTCAAGAACAGCCTGATCAACATGGTGAAACATCTCTACTAAAAATGCAAAAATTAGCCAAGCGTGGTGGTGCACACCTATAATCCCAGCTACTCAGGAGGCTGAGGCAGGAGAATCACTTGAGCCTAGGAGGCAGAGGTTGCAGTGAGCCAAGATGGTGCCACTGCACTCCACCCTGGGCAACAGAGCGAGACTCCATCTCAAAAAAAAAAAAAAAGAGTGACTACTAAGTAGTTAATCAAGAAGTAAAACCCAAATCTGTTTTCAATACTAAGAAAATCCCCTTTAGAGAGATGATGGATTTCTGAAGTCTTCATTATTCCTGGTAGCTGCAGCACAAGATCCCAAGATATGGATAAGGACCTGGAGAGCAAGCAATGGCAAGAATCTGATCGCCTATCAAATTAGCAGACACTTTAAAAGAATTTTTGGCAACAGTGCAGAAAGAAAGTAATAATCTTGGAAACTAATGGCAGAAATGTGGCAACATACATTAAAATGTTAACCTTCCTATTTTTGACCAGAAAGTCCACATCTGAGAATGTATGCTATGGAAATAATCAGCAAATGTGCAAAGATATTTGTAGAAATGTACCCATCCTAATGTTATATGTAATTTAAAAAATTGGAAGTAACTCAATGACCATAAGGAGATTAGTTACATAAATTATGGAAGAGCCAAGAGAAAACCAGGTGACCATCAAAGAGCACGATGAAAATCTTAACCTATTGTGTACATTAAAAGATGTAGATTATATCTTTATAGTCAAATAAAAATGCTTATACTAGATAGTATGAAGAGTAAACAGAGAAATCTCCAGAGGGCACCAATTTAAATATTAAAGCATATATAACAGACTGAGTGTGGTGGCTCATGCCTGTAATCCAACACTTTGGGAGGTGGAGGCAGGAGGATCGCTTGAGGCCAGGAGTTTGAGACCAGCCTGGCAAACTATCCAGACCTTGTCTCTACTAAAAATTTTTTAAATTGCCCAAGTGTGGTGGAGAGCAACTGTGGTCCCATCTACTTGGGAGGCTGAGGAAGGAGGATCACTTGAACCCCGGAGATCAAGGCTGCAGTGAGCTATGATTGCACCACTTCACTCCAGCCTGAGTGACAGAGCAAGACTATGTTTTAAAATAAAAAAAGCCCAAGGGGGGAAAAAGGAGAGGAAAAATAAAAGATGTATAATAAAAGGTTAGCAATAATTATCACTGGGTATAGGACATATAATCTTGAGATATTTTATGTCTTTCAATATGTATTTCTATATTTATTTTCTTCATTTTATATTTCTATATTTTCTTTAAATTTTTAATAAAAATGTAACATTTTATCACTAAAAAATGAAAGGACTATTCCCATTTTGTTAACTCTTAAGTTAACAGGCTGAAATTTCAGATGTTTTTATAATGGCTGTATTAATTTATCAGTGCTTATCTGAGGTCAGAAACAAGGGGTTAGAAATCCTGAGTGCTCCATCAGTTGGGAATCAGCAATCAGATTGTGAGGTTAAGAATTTCACAGAACTTCAAAAGCACAGGCAACGAAAGTAAAAATAGAAAACTAGGATTGCAATAAACTAAAAGGCTACTGCAAAGCAAAGGAAACAGAGTGAAGAGACAACCTATGAAATGGGAGGGAAAATTCAAAAAAAAAACACACATGTGATAATGGGTTGATATTCAACATATATAAGAACTCAAAACAACTCTGTAACGATGAAACAAACATCCCAATTTAAAAATGGGCAAAGAACCTGAAGACATTTTTCAAACGAGGACATACAAATGGTCTACAGATATATGGAAAAATATTCAGTCTCTCTAATCATCAGATATATGCCAATTAAAATGACAATGGGATATCACCTCACACCTATTAGAATAGTTATTGTGAAAAAGATGAGATAACAAACATTGGCAAGGATGTGGAGGAAAGGGAACTTCTGCACACTGTTGGTGGGAATGTAAATTAGTACAGCCGTTGTGGAAAATAGCATGGAATTCCTCAAAAAATTAAAAATAAAACTACCATATGATCCAGCAATTCCACTTCTGGGTATATATTCAAAGAAAATAAAATCAGTTTTTTGAAGAGAGATCTGCCCTCTCGTGTTCATCGCAGCATTATTCACAACAGTCACAATATGAAATCCACCTAAGTGTCCATCAATGATGAATGGTTAAAGAAAATGTAGTGTACATACACAATGGACTATTATTCAGCCTTAAGAAAGAACCTGCTTTTTGCAAGAACATGGATGAACCTGGGGGATATTATGCTAAGTGAACTAAGCTAGGCACAAAAAACCAAATACTGCATGATCTTACTTATGTGTTGAATCTAAAAATGAAACTTACAGAAGCAGAAATTAGAATGATGGTTACCAGGGGCTAGGGGTGCAAGATGGAGATTAGGAAAATTTGGGGAAAAGGATAGGAAATTTCAGCTGGGTAAGGGGAGTATTTCAGGAGATCTATTGCACAACATGGTGACTACAGTTAATAGCAATGCATTGTACATGTAAAACTTGCCAAGAGAGTAGATTTTACCACACACACAAAATGCTAAGTGTGTAAGGTAAGGCGTACATTAATTTGCTTGACTCATCCATTCCAAAGTCGCAGCATCAACATCCCCAAGCCTTCAGAGTCAGCCTCAACTCTCTCCCCCGTTACTCCACCAGTACTATAAATTCTGCCTCCTGAACATTTCACATATTTCTTCTCCACTTTCCACCTTTACTGCCACTCCCTTGGTTTTATTTATATTTCTTTAGGTTATTTCACTAGCCCTTCAATGGCCACCAAGTCTTACACCAAGCTAACCTCCCTCCTGATATGCATATCTAATCACGTCATTCCTCTGTTTAAAATTCTTCATGGGGTTCTCATTGCTTTCAAATTCTTCATGGCCTGTTCTCACCTTTTCAGACTCAGCTATCCTTACATGCACACATATACTGCACTCCTGTGTCTCCTAAAAGTATTTCCTTCCTTTTGCCTCCATTCATTTGTTCATGCCTCTACTGTCAAGATTCAGCTTATTAAAGACCCACTGCAGAGCCAGTGGAAAATTAACTGAGAGTTCCTCACACAGAAGACAGCTCTATAGTAGGAGAGTCACTCTATGGGAAGCTGTAAGTCATGTAATCCTGTAGAGGACAGGAATCATTTCTGAGTAAAATCAAGATCAATGAAGCCATATGGAAGTTTATGGCAAAACAATATTACTCATAAAGAAAACAAAAAAAGGGCAGAAATAGAAGTTAATGGTGGCGCTGGTGGCCCTGGGGCTGTGCTAGGTGGCTCATGCCTATAATCCTAGTGCTTTGAGAGACCAAAGCAGGACGATTGCTTGAGCTCAAGGGTTCGAAACCAGGCTGGCCAATGTAGTGAGAATGAGATCCTGTCTCTATTTATATGTTATATATATAACAAAATAGATATATAAATATTATATATAAATAGATATTTACATATTATATATAACATATAGATATATAAATAGGAAGGAGGATTACTTGAGCTCATGAGTTCCAAACCAGGCTGGGCAATATAGTGAGAGTGAGATCCTGTCTCTATTTATATATTTTATTTATATATATATATATATATGTATATCTCCTTTATGTTATCAGGATCACTATTTTTTTTTGTGTGTATATATATATACACACACACATGCACACATAGATACACAAAAAATATGTGTGTGTGTATATATATGTATGTATATGCATACAAAATATAGTGACCTTGATAACATAAAGTAAGAAGAAATAAAGTTTAGAAAAGAGGCCTTGCCCAGTAATTCAAACTTGAGACAATAAATTGAAAGTCAGTGCTGGTAAGTTGCTTCTATTTAGAAACTGGCTCCCTTCAAGGAAATGAGGGTAAGACCAGTGTAATTGCAGAGAAAACTGGGGTGGCTGGAGAGCTCATAATGACGCTTCCAGTGGTCACTTCTACCAGTCTCTTTGGCCATGGCTGACTGATCTAGTGCAGAGACATATGGCCCAACCTTGATAAAAATTCTCTCTAGGAATTTATAAAGTAAAACAGGGACAACCAGAGGCAAAAGGCAGTGTGAGTACAGTCCATCATGGAAATGACTTAAAGATTTGCTGCTTCTGGCCTCTCCAGCACAGGCTTGGTTTCATTCCTTCTGGAGGTTTGGTTTGGATTGTCCAAGGTCCACCACCAAATATCCTTTGTGATTTGAGTACACCAGAAGGTCTTCAAATTATTTCAGAACAAATCAAGTTAGAGATAAAAATGTTTAATATGAGTTATTTTGTGTGAAAATAGAGAGGTACTTAAAATTTAGATTTAAAACAACAGCAGAATGAATCCTGATCCCGTGAATGTGTTGCTTTCCAAAGTTGCTGGGAAGTGGCCCCGGACTTCTTGCCTGTAAGCTGCTCTCCTGATTGGTGCTGTGGCCTCTAATGGTCATCATGCAACTTAATCACAGGTGTTGCAGAAATACTCAATAGAGATGAGGAGACATCTGGGAGGATTGCCATTCTTTGAGGGCAGGGTGTGTTTGGGGCAAGTGTTAGGGACAATGGTCTGTAGTACAAAGCACTGAGGGTGATTCAGATTCAGTGTGAGTAGATGCTGGAAGAATCTCTCCATTTGAAAATACTTTCTAATAGATCCTTCAACCCACAGGTGCATTATACTCCATGACAGTACTTAACCTACAGAGACCACTGACTGCCTTATATGTCTCCCTCACAAAGCTGAGCTCATGGTACAGAGGGACTGCATGTTCATCTCTGGGTGCCCAGCCCTGAGCAGAGTACCTCATACAAGAGAGACCATAAATGGTTGCTGAAAGCACATTGAATAAACGAGGGCACCAGAACACTATTTGGAGCACAAAAGTAGTATTTTAATCTAATTTAGGTAAATGTGGAAGAGAATGTCAGAGGCAAATAATGAAAATAAAGGTGTTTCTCAAAAAGCAAATAGAATGCCTTTGCATAACATTATTTTTCAGACTGAAAATAATTGCCATATTCTTCTAACTTTCAGACATTACATTGATGCTGGAAATAGGAAAGGAAAAAAGCAAATTCATCATGCTTGTAGCAAATGCAAGTATATGTTTTCTTCTTTTATCAAATCCCTGTATTCTAGAAGAATAACATCTTTGTGCTCCTCCTGCACGTTTATGAAATCTAGTGAAGTGTTCATCTTTAACTACAGCAGGGATCAATCACAATGTACTTAATGAAAACACATAATCCCCCTGGCTTCACACCATGTAAAATATTTATTTTACACTGCTAACTGTACCTTTAAAAACTGTCTATTCATGATTTGGTCATATCTTAAAATGTTCCTGTATCTATCAATGAACTGTGTATTTGAAAATATCATTTCCACCTTTGAAATGTCAGGATGCAGAATCACTAGAAAATAAGAAACTAAGGTAAATCTAATTTCACTAAGGGTTGTCTACAATCAAAACATGAGCTTAATCTCTAACAGAGGTCCTAGCCATCCTGCAGTGGATATCAATAGGATGTTATTCTTCAACTACAAACAACAAGTAAGATGGGTACAAAATGGGAGTTTAAGGTTCAGTTTCAATCAGTTTCTCCAGTACTTACTTATAGAAGGATAATAAAAAGCAGTGTCAAAGAAATTGCCATGTATGATAAAGCTATTCCCATAATCTGTACAAAAGCTCCAGCACTGCAGTGAATTTGGCAGAGCCTAGAGTTGCATTCTACTTGTCAAATAATAATAATAATAATAGAACAAGAGCCCTCTTAGAGGCTTTATTTTAATGTTTCAAAATATCTGTTTTTTTTCTCCCTAATACTCCAATGTTCAGAAAGTATATAAATTATTATAGAACTTTAAAGACACCACTGCATAGTGAGAAAGTATGGCTTTGGAATGAGCTATAACTCAATCTAAATACCAACTCTGCTACCTTTGGCCTCAGTCTACTCACCTGTAAAATGAGATAAATGATATCCACCTCATCGAGTTGACATGATAAATGAAGCAAGTGAGATAATATGTAGAATTCCTAGTATAAGGTGACTATTTAAGAAATTTACCTGTGTGGGAGGCTAACTGATTTCTTCTAATGCATGAAGATGTGAAATCAAAAGGGACAACATATAAAGGAAGAGAGGAAAGACAACAAATACAGATCACAAAATAGAAGAAAAATATCCTGGGGTCTAAATGTCAGGATTAAATGCCTGCATGGATTTCTGATGGTGTTCCCATATTATAGAGTCGGCCATCCCTCCACGACTCCTTGGGGCCTGTGACATTCTGAAAATGATCACTTAGCCCCTGAATTAATGGCTTTATGGATCTGATAACAGCTTTGCTAACTTGTGCTCTTGCTTGCGCCATATCAGACAGAGTAAAAAAGGCCTGATGGAGACAACAGCTGGAATAATTATAAAAATATGTTTTCATCCACTGTCTTAGAGAATCTATGTTTTTACATATTTTGTCTTAAACTCCACTTGAAAATACTTTCAATCTTTGAAAATATCTGAGATTGAAAATGTTTTTCATTTTTTATTCATTATTGTGCATATTCCTCCATTTAACTGTTACGTTTGTGCTTTTAAGGTTTGGACCTAAGTTTTTCAAATATTTGGAAAATATCCTGTATAAACAAACAAATATGGTAAGAGTATTTATTGCCACTAATCACATAATCTTGACCAAGAACTTAAAAAAGAAATGAAAAGAATTTTGTCATGTTGATGCCCAGAGGAGCACTAATGAGTTATGAAAGCTTTCAGAGTCATAGAGCAGAAGAAAAATGGTTGCCTTGGTAACAAGACAACCCAGTCAGCTGCATACACTCTCCCAAGAGCATGTAATTTATTCAGCAAATGCAGGCTAGAACAGGTGGCTAACTTAGATGATGCCAACAAGCTCTAGCTCCCAAACGTCGGCACCTACCACATTTTCTTGTACACAAGTTTCATTCTTGTCCCTTATAAAGGAAGAGTTAACGACGTGCATTTCAGTGTGGCTCATAACACTTCAGGAGACAGAACAGCTATCTGCATTTGTCACTTCAATTTTCTACCAAAAAAAAGTATATGATTTCAAGAAATGGTTGAAGCCAACAATTTAATTTTACTAGTTATCTTGAAAACAGAAATTGCCCTAACCCGAGTTATAAAAATCAATTATTCATCTTTTAATAAATCAAATATTTTTGTGAGTGTTAATAGCAAGAATTTATCACTAAATTTTACAATTCTTGATTTAGATGATAAATAGCCACTGAAATCCCAGTTCATTAAGGCATCTGAAAGCATTTAGGTATTTGTAACAAATTTTATGTTGTCAAAGGGGTAAGGGAGGAATAGTACCAAGCTAGGCTCTATTTATTATAACATTAAATTTAAAAAATCTGAAAAACTACCAATAAATTATATGCTTATTTTTATATTAAGTAAGAACTTTTATGGTCCAGGCCCAGTTTCATTTTCTGGCCTCCTGTCCAAACACATTTCATAATATATCCTAAACTTCATCAACAGAAGCCAAATGAAATCTCTTCCTCACCTCTCTGCCCTTAGTATCTGCTGTTGTCTCTGTCTTGGGACATCTAGGACTAGATTCCCTTTCAATTCTAATCCATCTTTCAATGTTAATATCAGGCATTTTCTTTCCCCAAATGCCTTCCCTCACCTCCCCAGGAAAAAATTATACGTATCTCCTTGTGTTCCCTCTGCAAGTGATTCCACTGTTTTTTTTTCCATATCTGCTTTCTTCTTCAGATGGAGTTCCCCAGACCTTAAATATGTTCCATTCACTTCTTATCCCCAGAGTACCTGAAGCAGTAGAAAATCAAAGATATTTGACAAATGAATGAATAAATGAATACATGAATGAAATCTTCTTTAGTGACACAAAAATGTGCATAAACCTAAGATATGACAAGACATTTTCAGAAATTAAAAAGTCTCACTAATGTGGCCAAATTAGTAATGAAGTGTGCTTGTACAAGTAAAGAATCTACATTTTTTAATGAGTGGAACCTTTCCCTTGAATGAAGTCACAAGTGCAGCATCTCTTTTAAAACCTGATATCAATCTATCTCCACCCTGCTGTTCCTGCACAATCCTACACTCAAACCATCTACCAAAAACCACAGATCTCCAAGAGCCACAGCTTGAAAGATACTGGGCTCGACTTATTACACATTCAATTTTGTCTTGCTACTGCCCACTAAACAGAAATCACATAAGCAAACATTTGTTGAAAAGGATATTTAAAATAGAAGAGAGCATTAGCTAGGAAGTTCAGGTCTTGGTATTTCTCTATTGATCTGCTTTGAAGTCTTGCAGTTGTTTCCAAAGGTGACCCTTGCTGAGTGAGGCTGTTTCCTTAGCAACAGGATGACTGCTCCCAGCATGTAGAGAACATGCATCTCCGTTTCTCTGGTACTCAACCAACACCCTGAGATGCTATGCTGCTTCAAAGAAAGCAAGAATCTCTCGTTTTTAAGTACCAGATTGGCTCTCCAGCCCGTGGGCTGCATATTACTCTGGAAAACAAGAAGTAATGGTAATTGTCCAGAAATAATTTCCTCATCTCATAAAAAGGACACAACCTCTACACTGATGCACCTTTATTCTCCCTGCCTAATTACTCCACATGTCCGCCTATGCACATGCACATACACATACATATGCGCACACATGCGTGCACGCGCACACACACCATTCTTTCTTCTTTGCTTTATTTTCATTTTCTGTGTTAAATTTCTGTGCTGGCTATCAATTCTTTCTTTTATATTTTACCTCGTTTCTATTTCCAATGATGGCTTCTTTGTACATCTCAGTTTCCAACACCAACCAAATTACAATTTAGAATTAAGCATCAACATATGATGACAAAAAAAAAAAAACAAGGCTTGGTTGAAGCAACTGGCAGTTGGTCAGCACACATAACCCCTTGCTATTGCAAAATGAGATGGAAACATATAGTAGACTGAAATACATGTTGTTTATGATCAATTCTTCCATTAATTCACATTTGTTCATAATCTTTTAAACAGCATAGCAACACTTTATTTGTTGTCCTTTATGCCTCCTGAGAGCAACTTTAAAATGCTTTTCCTGCTAGAAATGGAAATTCTTTCTGGCAATTTCATACAATTGTGCAGTCATATCACAAAAGGGCTGGAAAACCTAGTGCATCAGCCACACCTCCATATTAATGGAATTATTTTTGTCTGAATTTTGTGCTCATAAAAGGGAAGAAAATTACTGAAGTTGTATAGGATTTTCTTGGGAAAAGTTCTTCCTAAAAGATATTTCCCAGTATTCTATTTATGCAGTTCAGTAGGTAAATAAATAAACTAGACTTTTAGAATGCTAAGTAAATTAAGTTTTAGAATGCCATATCAAAATGCTCAAATTCATAGCCCAGCTTTTCCAATGTAGTATGCACAGAATCTTAAGCGTGAACAGGAAATGTGAGAAGGCTTCTTTTGCATCCAAAGTATCCATGGAATACAAAGGTTAAAATACCATTCGACGAAGTGTTATAAATCCATGGATCTAAAATACATTTTATTCTAATAAACTTGGAAATCTATGTCTGCAATAGAGCTGGGAAATAATGCAATCCCTTGTTTTATATATGAGAAAACAAATGCCAAGAATCAGTAAGATACCAGTCCAGATTAGTTGCAGACCTTCAACTAATAGCAGAAGGGCTTTTGATTCTTATTGGCTTAACTTATAAAATGTTCACCATAAGCTTCTTCAAGATAAGATTGCAGAAGCCTCAGCAGCAGATGCGATCAACTGGAAGAAAGGGTATCGCTGATGGAAGATGAAATGAAGCGAGAAGGGAAGTTTAGAGAAAAAAGAATAACAAGAAATGAACAAAGTCTCCAAGAAATTTGGAACTATGTGAAAAGACCAAACCTACGTCTGATTGGTGTACCTGAAAATGACGGGGAGAATGGAACCAAGTTGGAAAACACTCTGCAAGATATTATCCAGGAGAACTTCCCCAATCTAGGAAGCCAGGCCAACATTCAGATTCAGGAAATACAGAGAACGCCACAAAGATACTCCTCGAGAAGAGCAACTCCAAGACACATAACTGTCAGATTCACCAAAGTTGAAATGAAGGAAAAAATGTTAAGGGCAGCCAGAGAGAAAGGTCGGGTTACCCACAAAGGAAGCCCATCAGACTAACATCTGACCTCTCGGCAGAAACTCTACAAGCCAGAAGAGAGTGGGGGCTGATATTCAACATTCTTAAAGAAAAGAATTTTCAACCCAGAATTTCATATCCAGCCAAACTAAGCTTCATAAGTGAAGGAGAAATAAAATACTTTACAGACAAGCAAACGCTGAGTGATTTTGTCACCATCAGGCCTGCCCTAAAAGAGCTCCTGAAGGAAGCACTAAACATGGAAAGGAACAACCAGTACCAGCCACTGCAAAACCATGCCAAATTGTAAAGAACATCGAGGCTAGGAAGAAACTGCATCAACTAACAAGCAAAATAACCAACTAACATCATAATGACAGGATCAGATTCATACATAACAATATTAGCATTAAATGTAAATGGGTAAATGCTCCAATTAAAAGACACAGACTGGCAAACTGTATAAGGAGTCAGGACCCATCAGTGTGCTGTATTCAGGAAACCCATCTCACGTGCAGAAACACACATAGACTCAAAATAAAGGGATGGAGGAAGATCTATCAAACAAAAGGAAAACAAAAAAAGGCAGGGGTTGCAATCCTGGTCTCTGACAAAATAGACTCTAAACCAACAAAGATCAAAAGAGACAAAGAAGGCCATTATATAATGGTAAAGGGATCAATTCAACAAGAAGAGCTAACTATCCTAAATATATATGCACCCAACACAGGAACACCCAGATTCATAAAGCAAGTCCTGAGTGACCTACAAAGGGACTTAAACTCCCACACAATAATAATGGGAGATTTTAACACCCCACTGTCAACATTAGATAGATCAATGAGACAGAAAGTTAAAAAAGATATCCAGGAATTGAACTCAGCTCTGCAAAAAGTGGACCTAATAGACATCTACAGAACTCTCAATGCCAAATCAACAGAACATACATTATTTTCAGCACCACACGACACCTATTCCAAAATTGACCACATAGTTGGAAGTAAAGCTCTCCTCAGTAAAAGAACAGAAATTGTAACAAACTGTCTCTCAGACCACAGTGCAATCAAACTACAACTCAGGATTAAGGAACTCACTCAAAATCGCTCAACTACATGGAAACTGAACAACCTGCTCCTGAATGACTATTGGGTACATAAGGAAATGAAGGCAGAAATAAAGATGTTCTTTGAAACCAACAAGAACAAAGACACAAAATACCAGAATCTCTGGGACACGTTCAAAGCAGTGTGTAGAGGGAAATTTATAGCACTAAATGCCCACAACAGAAAGCAGGAAAGATCCAAAATTGACACCCTAACATCACAATTAAAAGAACTAGAAAAGCAACAGCATACACATTCAAAAGCTAGCAGAAGGCTAGAAATAACTAAAATCAGAGCAGAACTGAAGGAAATAGAGACACAAAAAACCCTTCAAAAAATTAATGAATACAGGAGCTGGTTTTTTGAAAAGATCAACAAAATTGATAGACCACTAGCAAGACTAATAAAGAAGAAAAGAGAGAAGAATCAAATAGATGCAATAAAAAATGAAAAAGGGGATATCACCACCAATCCCACAGAAATACAATCTACCATCAGAGAATGCTAAGAACACCTCTATGCAAATAAACCAGAAAATCTAGAGGAAATGGATAAATTCCTCAACAAATACACCCTCCCAAGACTAAACCAGGAAGAAGTTGAATCTCTGAATAGACCAATAACAGGTTCTGAAATTGTGGCAATAATCAATAGCTTACTAACTAAAAAGAGTCCAGGACCTGATGGATTCACAGCCGAATTCTACCAGAGGTACAAGGAGGAACTGGTACCATTCCTTCTGAAATTATTCCAATCGATAGGAAAAGAGGGAATCCTCCCTAACACATTTTATGAAGCCAGCATCATCCTGATACCAAAGCCTGGCAGAGACATAACCAACAAAGAGAATTTCAGACCAATATCCTTGATGAATATTGATGTGAAAATCCTCAATAAAATACTGGCAAACCGAATCCAGCAGCACATCAAAAAGCTTATCCACCATAATCAAGTGGGCTTCATCCCTGGGATGCAAGGCTGGTTCAACATACGCAAATCAATAAATGTAATCCAGCATATAAACAGAACCAAAGACAAAAACCACATGATTATCTCAATAGATGCAGAAAAGGCCTTTGACAAAATTCAACAACCCTTCATGCTAAAAACTCTCAATAAATTAGGTATTGATGGGACGTATCTCAAAATAATAAGAGCTATCTATGACAAACCCACAGCCAATATCATACTGAATGGGCAAAAACTGGAAGCATTCCCTCTGAAAACTGGCACAAGACAGGGATGCCCTCTCTCACCGCTCCTATTCAACATAGTGCTGGAAGTTCTGGCCAGAGCAATCAGGCAGGAGAAGGAAATAAACCGTATTCAATTAGGAAAAGAGGAAGTCAAAATGTCCCTGTTTGCAGATGACATGATTATATATCTAGAAAACCCCATTGTCTCAGCCCAAAATCTCCTTAAGCTGATTAGCAACTTCAGCAAAGTCTCAGGATAAAAAATCAATGTACAAAAATCACAAGCATTCTTATACACCAATCACAGACAAACAGAGAGCCAAATAATGAGTGAATTCCCATTCACAATTGTTTCAAAGAGAATAAAATGCCTAGGAATCCAACTTACAAGGGATGTGAAGGACCTCTTCAAGGACAACTACAAACCACTGCTCAATGAAATAAAAGAGGATACAAACAAATGGAAGAACATTCCATGCTCATGGGTTGGAAGAAACAATATCGTGAAAATGGCCATACTGCCCAAGGTAATTTATAGATTCAATGCCATCCCCATCAAGCTACCAATGACTTTCTTCACAGAATTGGAAAAAACTACTTTAAAGTTCATATGGAATCAAAAAAGAGCCCACATTGCCAAGTCAATCCTTAGCCAAAAGAACAAAGCTGAAGGCATCACGCTACCTGACTTCAAACTATACTACAAGGTTACAGTAACCAAAACAGCATGGTACTGGTACCACAACAGAGACATAGATCAATGGAACAGAACAGAGCCCTCAGAAATGATGCCACATATCTACAACTATTTGATCTTTGACAAACCTGACAAAAACAAGAAATGGGGAAAGGATTCCCTATTTAATAAATGGTGCTGGGAAAACTGGCTAGCCATATGGAGAAACCTGAAACTGGATCCCTTCCTTACACCTTATACAAAAATTAATTCAAGATGGATTAAAGACTTAAATGTTAGACCTAAAGCCATTAAAATCCTACAAGAAAACCTAGGCAATACCATTCAGGACATAGGCATGGGCAAAGACTTCATGTCTAAAACACCAAAAGCAATGGCAGCAAAAGCCAAAATTGACAAATGGGATCTAATTAAACTAAAGAGCTTCTGCACAGCAAAAGAAAATACCATCAGAGTGAACAGGCAACCTACAGAATGAGAGAAAATTTTTGCCACCTACTCATCTGACAAAGGGCTAATATCCAGAATCTACAATGAACTCAAACAAATTTACGAGAAAAAAACAAACAACCCCATCAAAAAGTGGGCAAAGGACACGAACAGACACTTCTCAAAAGAAGACATGTACGCAGCCAAAAAACACATGAAGAAATGCTCATCATCACTGGCCATCAGAGAAATGCAAATCTAAACCACAGTGAGATACCATCTCACACCAGTTAGAATGGCCATCATTAAAAAATCAGGAAACAACAGGTGCTGAAGAGGATGTGGAGAAATAGGAACACTTTTACACTGTTGGTGGGACTGTAAACTAGTTCAACCATTGTGGAAGTCAGTGTGGCGATTCCTCAGGGATCTAGAACTAGAAATACCATTTGACCCAGCCATCCCATTACTGGGTATATACCCAAAGGACTATAAATCATGCTGCTATAAAGACACACGCACACATATGTTTATTGCAACACTATTCATAATAGCAAAGAGTTGGAACCAACTCAAATGTCCAACAACGATAGACTGGATTAAGAAAATGTGGCACATATACACCATGGAATACTATGCAGCCATAAAAAATGAGTTCATGTCCTTTGTAGGCACATGGATGAAACTGGAAAACATGATTCTCAGTAAACTATCGCAAAGACAAAAAGCCAAACACTGCATGTTCTCACTCATAGGTGGGAATTGAACAATGAGAACTCATGGACACAGGAAGGGGAACATCACACTCCGGGGACTGTTGTGGGGTTGGGGGAGAGGGGAGGGACAGCATTAGGAGATATACCTAATGCTAAATGACGAGTTAATGGGTGCAGGAAATCAACATGGCACATGGATACATATATAACAAACCTGCACATTGTTCACATGTACCCTAAAACCTAAAGTATAATAATAAAAAAAAAGAAATTTTAACCACTTCTGAATGTTCAAAACTTAAAATCACTACCCTACATGAATAGTGTTAATAATTTTTGTATACTATTCTTAACACGTAATTATAAGTTTTTTGTTGTCTGACTTTAAAATCACTTGCAAGTGTTAGAAAAGTACCCACGAGTTGCTGGGTGCCGTGGCTCACGCCTGTAATCCCAGCACTTTGAGAGGCCGAGGTGGGCGGATCACAAGGTCAGGAGATCGAGTCCATCCTGGATAACACGGTGAAACCCCATCTCTACTAAAAATACAAAAAATTAGCCGGGCGTGGTGGTGGGTGTCTGTAGTCCCAGCTACTTGGGAAGCTGAGGCAGGAGAATGGCGTGAACCCGGGAGGCAGAGCTTGCAGTGAGCCAAGATCTAGCCACTGCACTCCAGCTGGGCAAGAGGGAGACTCCGTCTCAAGAAAAAAAAAAAGAAAAAGAAAAAGAAAAGTACTTACAAGTATTGTACAAGTATTGTAGAAGCTCTTTCTTTTCCTTTGGGTCAGTGCCATACAGTATAGAAAGCAAGTAGGCCATATTAATTGCTTATTATCAAGTCAGAAGCTTCAATTTCTAGGGCACCTTTGCCTCATTATCCTACTAAAAAAAAGTGTGACAGTGCATGCTACCTCCACCTCCCTAGTCCCTGCTAGGATGTAAGCTCCATGAGGGTAGAGATTCTGTTTGTCTTGATTTCTACTGTATCTGTAGTGTTTACAACAGTGCTTGATACAAAATAGTTATTCAATAAATAGTTGTAGCGTGAGTAGGCCAAACTTAATCCAGTTAAGACCAATTGCCTACTAGACAAATATTTTACTTGGAGGTGTAATTCAATACATTCTGCAAAACCCTACTGCAACATAGGTTGTACCGCAATGTAGTTAAACATCAGATCCTTCCTCAGAAAACAGCTTATTGAGCCAAAGAATGAAACTATAAGGATCTTGAGAGTCAGAGCCACATACTTATCTTTTGTCTTCCTTGCCAAACCCAAAGCCTGACACATAATAAATGTTTGTAAAATTAATTGCTGACCAGTTTTTACATTGACTGATTACTGAAGCGTTGTCAATCAATATTTTAGTCCAAACCATTAAAATAAAACGAAATTGATGTTTCCAATAAACATCCAACCTCTGAACTTTACTCCTAAGAACATTATTCAAGTTCAAAAATATTCAACTTTCCAACCTGAAAACTAATGAAAATCACAGAGGTAATTCATAATACCCAAGTCAGAGTGAAGTATACACTTATACGTGCATACATTATGGAGCACTTTTTATGGAGATCATTCTGGGTTAGTAAGATAAATAACGATTGACCTAAACGATACAAATTCAAATTGTGAATGTCCACTTATACATGGATTTATTTTCCACCTCTGAACCCTTGAGACAGCAAGACCAGCCCCTCCTCTTCCTCCTCCTTCTCAGCCTACTCAACATGAAGACAATGAGGATGAAGAACTTTATGATGATCCACTTCCACTTAATAAATAAAAAATATATTTTTCTTCCTTCTGATTTTCTTAACATTTTCTTTTCTCTAGCTTGCTTTATTGTAAGAATATAGTATATAATATACACAACGCATATAATATATGTGTTGACTGTTTATGTTATTGGTAGGGCTTCCCCTCAACAATAGGCAATCAGTAGTTAAGTTTTGGGGGAGTAAAAAGTTATATGCAGATTCTCAACTACATAGAGGTCAGAGCCCCTAACCCACTTGTTGTTCAAGAGTCAATTGTATTCTGAATGAGATGAAAAGGATAATATTAAGAACCCCAGTGGGTTTTTCTCTAAGAAGTAGAACCAAATAAAGCTATGAAGAATAGAATTCTTCATGTGTTTTTAATTAATTTTTATCTATGCAATCCAAGTACAATTTGTAACAAGTTAAAATGGAGATAATATGGTTCTTTATGACTGGAAGATTTAAAGCATTGTTTATTGAAATTGACTAACTTTTTGCTTACTACTTAATCCAGCCTTAAAGTAGAGCTCATTGTTAACATCATGGTACAATTTTATAGGACCGCAGTAGATAAATACATGAGTTTTCAACAAGTCAGATGCTGCATTTGTTGAAATATTTTTAAAACAGACTCTTTCATTTGTGACATTTTTACTACAGTACACAAAAGCTTAGCTAACTGAGCATGAGCCATGTTAATATCTTGTGAGTGTAAATGTGCAGACTGCTCTTATTAATTTCAGTGAAGCCAGAAGTACAGCATCCTTCTCACATAAGCACAAGCACAAAGACATTTTGAGTTAGGCATTGTATTCCATGAAATGAAAAGGAAAAAGAGCATAAAAAAAATTCCAAGCAAACCACACAAACAAATACCGGAATAAGTTGGAAACCAGAAGCCTGAAGCGTTAATTAAACATTACCTTTTTCTCATAGTGAAGAAGATGCATCATAGTCATTTCTGTCTTTTCTCACAGTGCTTATTTCAAAACTCCAGCTGAGAAAGCAGCTGCGTAGAGCAAGGAACTGGTGAGCTCAGCAGGAGTCCCATACCCTAATGCTACTCCCAGAAATTCAAGCTTTCTTTCAGTTGCGGTGTTGTCATTTTCAATGCCAGAAATGTGGATTGTTGTCCTCTTCTCCGCAGCAGTAGTAAAGATCATAGTGATGGTTTCTTTAAAGACTTCAAAAGCTTAAGTCACCCTGTTTTTATTGTTATTTATTTTCAAGCTAGCCTCCAAAGAGCCAGCATTGGCTAGTTTTCAAGATATTTGAAATTCTAGTGAGCTTTCATTAATCATAATGTTAACGGAATAGATGATGGCAAAATAGACATGAATGTTGAAGCATATGGCAGAGGGAGTGTTGATTGCATTTACTCCCCATGAAATCACACCAGATATTGTGTGATAAAAGAACCATAAAGAACCATATTCATAAAGAACCATATTATCTCCACTCCCCATGACCAAAAATAAAAATAAAAAAAAGAAAAAAGGAAAATGCTTCACTGCTACACTGCAATTTTTTTCCCAGATTGCAACATTGAAACCCTGATCTTTAATTGTAAAGAATGGTATGTTTTAAGCTTCTACTAAAAGTAACAATGCAAAGTTAGCTGCAACCTAAAATAAAGCTGCATTTCTTAAAATCCCTTGGAAATGGAATTAATTTATATCTGCTTCTATGTAGTGGCATTAAAATGTTTTATGAAGTGCTCTGAAAAATAATTACAGGGAGAGCACTGAGCAACACAATGGCTGCAGGACATGACTGACGCTGTAAGATTGTCATAAATGAAGAAAGCATGTCACATTCAGAGCCAAGAGTCCTAGTGGAGTTGAGCCTTCAACACACACAAAAAAGCAATTGTTTACATTTCTGAAAGTATCGTAGCTTTTAAATACATATATGCTTAATGTATGAAATCATATTTATACTTATAAAATAGACGTGTGTTGGTATAGACACTTAAAGGCATTCAGCTTCAATATTTACTAGTCTCAATACTTAGAGTAATTATTAAAATATTTAAACTCAAATATCAACCTTTTTAAATATATATTTTATTATTGAGTATATTTCCTTTTTGCCTCAAAACTAATCAGATATAATAGTACACAATATCTGAAAAAGGATTATATTCTAAGTTATTTTATGAATGTTTTTGTTTGTTTGATTGATTTTTGAGACTGAATCTCACTCTTATTGCCCAGGCTGGAGTGCAGTGGCATGATCTCAGCTCACTGCAACCTTTGCCTCCCAGGTTCAAGTGATTCTCCTGCCTCAGCCTCCCCAGTAGCTGGGATTACAAGCACCTGCCACCATGCCTGGCTATTTTTTTAATATTTTTAGTAGAGATGGGGGTTTCACCATGTTGGCCAGGCTGGTCTGGAACTCCTGACTTAGGTGATCCTCCTGCCTCAGCCTCCCAAAGTGCTGGGATTAAAGGCACGAGCCAGTGCACCCAGCCTCCAATAGGTATTCATAAGATTATACTCAGTGTATAGAACTTTATCACTGAGTTAGAACCAAGATTACATACAACAAAAATTCAGATTCAAACATTATTGACATGTTTTCTTTCAGGAAGTCACCTTTGTTTCTCGAATAAACATTTAACCAAAATTATTTGGGAAAATAGTAAACTAATATATGAGTATTCTTGAGTAACATCCCAAATTTAATAGCTTAAAGCAAAACACGATTACCTCATTTTGAAATTTTAAATCCACTAATTTACAGAGAATCATGCAGCTCAAATATGTTGCTATAACATTTTGCTGCATGCTCATAATCGTTTCTTTTTCATCCATCCATTTATTCACAATATCTGGTGTGATTTCTGCCAATAACTGACATTTTTGCCCTGAAGAAATTAATTCAGATTTTGCCTAGTCAAACACCACTTTCAAATATTGCCAATATTCACTTTTAACATCAACAAATATATTCATCTGTCCAAAGATGCTACTCAGTATAAGAAAATGAATAAAGTAATTATTGAGAAATTGAGTATGATCATATCTTTCAAAGTAGTATTTTAAAGTTGCATTTATCACCATACCCCTAAATAATTTCAGATTGATTAAAGAGTTAAACTTACTAGTGAAATCAAGTTCGGGCCATTGGAAGGATGTTTGAAAATTAGAAGGGCATGGTAGAAAGCACAAAGGGAAAAAATGGACCTATGGAACTACGTAAAATTTTAATATGCAAAAAAATATTTTTGACTAAACTGTAGAAGTGTTTTCAATTACTTGAAGAGGTAACATGAATTGAATAAGAAACACAAGGCCCCAGCTGACAAACAACATAAAGAGATACTCCAAAAAAGAGCAAATGCCGAGGTAAAAAAAAAAAAAAAGTCAACCTCACAAATAATTATAGAAACTCAAGTTAAAAATTAGATTCCATTTTTCCTATTAAAATAATCCATTTTTAAAATGTGCAATTCACAATAATGATGGAAGTACAGTATCATATATTACTGTTAATAGTGACATGGCAATTTGTCAGGAAAATATGCTTATAAAAGAGAACAAAGAAAAATGACCACATATTTGATACTAATAGCCATCTCTGAGATTCTATTTTTTAGAAGGAAACTATATTTACAATGGTGCATAAGACATTACATCATAAAATTGAAAATATGAAAAAAACTAAATATCCAATAAGAAGTAGTTTCAGAAAGTGAAAAGTTGCCCTGGCAATGGGAAGTAAGAGAAGGCTGTAATAAATACACTCTCAATATCAATGATGACCTAAGCATGATATGATTGTCACCATGCCTGAAACAAGATAGCAACAAGGACATTCTGCTTGAATGTCAAAACAAACAAAACAACTAAACAACTACCACAAAACAACTAAACAGCCCTCTTTTTGTACTAACCCTAGTGGCTTCCGCTGATTTGCCAATACAACACAGTGTTGTTTTGATCCTCCCACCTCCTAGAGAGTAATTGCCAATATAACCAGTCTCTCAATTGCCCTGCTTTCTGACAGCATCCAAGTCAGAAATGGCCCTCTCCTCTTCAAGCCCTGTTAGAATCACCCTGCATGAGGCTAAATCCTTTCATAAACCTTTCCCCAAATCCCTCCTACTGGAACCTCCACAGTTCCACCAGTGAGTGTCCTCCTTTGCAACAGCAAGATAAATAAACCTCATTTTGTTTCATTCATTTGTGTTCTTATAACCTTCAGCTGATGGATTTCAATAGGTTGAGCTATGACCCTCTATTATATTATTATGCAATCATTCTAATGATAGCATGTAAAAGTATAAGACATGACAATATCTACATGAAAAATATGTAAAGAAAATATATCAAGTGCTGTGTTTAAAACACTGGGTTTATTGGTGCTTGTCCTCCAAGTGACATCTTCCTTATTTTCTTCCCTAAATTCTAACTTTCTTAAAGTTGAGTAAATTGTATTACTAACAAAAACATTTTGTTAAAATATGTGATATGTGAATAAAACAAAATCTCTTCCCTCAGTTAAACAGGAGAGTTCATGTATCTTATGTGCTTATTTTTTTCTACTTATTCAGCAAGAAATAAATATGTACGTAACCATTAATTAATATGTAATGGTAATTAATTTGATGCTTCTAAGTTAATATACATAATGACTAAATCATGCATAGTTGATTTGTTGATATATTTAATGAATTAATTTATATGCATCTGTCATTATTTGATACATACAAATTGCAATAATCTATCCCTTTACATGTTCATTTATTTATTCTTTTGTGTTTATTAAGCTCAAATATATGTTGAATTTAAAAAGCTCAAATATATGTTCAGTTTCCTTAATTTTCCAGACAGGAATATAGTGAGACAGAGTTGAAAATGCTGAACCTCCTACTGGAAAGGAGCTCACTCTGCAATGGGGAGAAAGAGAAGGTAGATGGAGGTACATTACCAAATGAAGGGATGGATCTGCATTCTCACACACAGGTGATGCTATGGGAACAGTGTCGAGGGAACACCTGCTCTCCTGGGTGAGCGTGGTCAGGGGTGACTTCAAGGGGAAGGTGATGTTCTCCATGAGTCCTGAATAACAAGTATGTGTTTGTCAGGCAATGGAAAGAAGGAAGAGTATTCCAAGCTACTTAAGAATATATAATTAAGAGTTAAAGTAAGACAGACAATTAACACCTTAAGATCAATGTGGATGTGATGAGAGAGGGATTTGTGAAGGGAGTAAAACTTGACCTTGATCTTAGAAAACAGAGGTGTCCAGCAGGAGAAAGAGATTCAATCTGGAATACTTGCATAAGCACTTATCCATCTGTGACTTGGTGGGCAAGATAAATTATTATAGAATAGTTTCCTGTGTCCGTAAAGAGTCATCAGATAAATTAGGAAGCATGATTTTAGTTTTGGAACAATATCTCCAGGTATAATAATTCTGTGAATTACAATATAAATCAGACCTCACATTTGACAAACCTTCATTCTTACATTAGTAAGAGGTCACTTGAGACAGTATCCTTCCTTAGCAGAGGAAGGTTCACCACACAAAGTCAGCTGAAAAAGCTTAAATGAATAGTTTCTGATCCAATCCAGTTGTCCTATGAACATAAGCACCTGTCTATTAAGGTTGCCCCCACAACACTACAAAGATATTTTTCTGATACACTGCTACATTTTTATGTTCTCTGAACTCAGAGTTGGGACAAAAATGATAAAAGTAGAGGCAATGCTTCTTTGAAATTAACCAAAAAAAAGAAAAAAAGTCAATCAGATTCTGATGGAGAAAAGTTTTGCCAAGTTCCAAAGGTGCAAAAATACAAAGTGTAGCGGAGAATTTATTTCGAACTTTAAACTGGGTCTGGAAATGTTGCAAGTACAGTTACATATGGCAGGCAAACAGAATACACGCCAAAAGAAGCAACTTGAGTGTGAGAAGCTGTGAAGTTTGATCTGTGCATATAAGGAACATTAGCAAAGATAATAAAAAAGAAAAATATCTGTACAGAAAATGGGCCCCATTTGTACAGAAAAGGGTAGGAAGCAGTTTTGAACATGATATGAAGAACCAGAGAAATTAAAGTGGGACAAACTATCTTAGATTCCATTTGATTTGTATTTCCCTCCTCTACCCGGAGCCTTGACAGAGGGCTTTTACTTTTTTATCCAGAACCACCGCTTTCCTCCTTTCCATTTCATTAACAAAAACATGTAAAACAAGCCTGGCCCCCGTGAAGAGTTAAAATATAGACACATTTAGGAGGAGTTAGAAAGCAAGACCAAATATTCCTTTCTGTTCCATGTCATGCCTAAAGTCAAGTTATTTCTTTTCTTCTTAATGATTGATGAGTCGACGCTAACTGGGGGGAGAATTTAAGGAAAACACAATAGAATGACTCATGCGTGTTTGTTTAAGGAACTGTTAAGGAATTGTCTTTGAAATATAGTACATGCTGTTGATTATTCTGAAAAGGTAAAAGAATAGTAATCTTTTTTTTTTTTTTTGAGACAGAGTCTCGCTCTGTCGCCCAGGGTGGAGTGCAGTGGTGCGATCTCAGCTCACTGAAACCTCTGCCTCCTGGGTTCAAACAATGCTCCTGCCTCAGTCTCCCAAGTAGCTGTGATTGCAGGCATGCACCATCACGCCTGACTAATTTTTGTATTGCGCCATCACACCTGACTAATTTTTGTATTTTTATTAGAGATGGGGTTTCACCATATTGGCCAGGACAGTCTTGGACTCCTAACCTCAAGTGACCCGCCCGCCTCGGCCTCCCAGTGCTGGGATTACAGGGGTGAGCCACAGTGCCCCTCCAGAAATAGCAATCCTGTTGTCTAGTTTCACAGCTGTCCTGTATACAGAAGTAACTCTTTTAAAACGTATTCAAACAGCTGAAAGATATTTTCCCAGAATGTTAACATTACCCTCCTTATTTAAAGGTAAAACCTCATCTGTTGACTTGATTTTAATGTAATATAAAATGTATATGACTGGATTAGTCATGTAATGCTGAATACTAATTACCCCAACATTTACCACCTTAAAACAAAGGTTTTTATTTCATAGTTTCTGAAGGTCAGGCTTCCTGGCATAGGTTCACTGTGACCTCTGGCTCAGCATCTCCCACGAGGCTGCCATCAAGGGGCCAATGATGGCTGTAATCATATTAAGACATGACAGGGAGAAGGCCTAATTCCAAGCTCATCCACGTAGCTCTCAGTAGGCCTGTAGTCCTGGCTGGCTGTGGGCTGGTAACATCAGCTCCATGTCATAGAAGCCTCTCTGCAAACCATTCACAATACAGCAGCCAGCTTCCTCCAGAGCAAGAGGTGAGTAACAGGGACAGAGACAGAAATGAAATTCACGGTATTCTGTAACCCAATCGTGAAAGTGACATCGCATCAGTTTTGCCATATTCTATTCATTAATGAGTCAGTCACTACGTACAACACACACTTAAGGGAAGAGAATTATGCAAAGGTGTGAATACCAAGACGCAGGATCGCTGGGGACCACTTACGAGCCCGCCATTCAAAATGACGAAAACAGTCCTTAACTAATTCAAAATTATGCAAATTTCATTTAAAGTACGATATTTTTAACAATTTAAATTTGGAGATCACAAAGAGATATGTTTATTATCTCCCCAAAATTTTATCTGTTATTCATTCACCATATTTGATTGTTTGCTTGGCCAACTAATGACCTAACCATCTGGCTGAATGTGGCATTGTGTCTATGACCTGCTAATAGACTAACGCAATTGAATTGGCCCACATAAACTACGAAATGACCACTGCGAGTGAGGTTATTGGAAAAACAGAAAATGATTTTCTTACCCTCCTGTCTTATACAGAATGCTTCATCTCTGGTCACCAAAATGTGGAGGTGGAAGCCAAAAATTGCCTGCCCTAGCAAGCTGTGGCTGTGGGCTGGTAACATCAGCTCCCTAGCGAGCAATTTTTAAGCAGACCCCAACTGGGTGTCCCCTAATTCAACCCAACTCTGACACTATCTACCTGCAGATAGTGTCAGATCCCACAAGTTAGGGGCTCAGGCCCATAAAACTGCCCACACTAGGGACACCAGTTGTAAGTTTGGGCCTCTGGAACTCCTGAAGACTGACTATAAATTGAGGGTTTCCACAACTCCTTTCCTTGAATTGATTAACTTGCCATGATGGCTCACAGAATTCATGGAAACACTTACTTACATTTTACTGGTTTATTAATAAAGAATATTACAAAAGACATTGATGAACAACCAGAGGAAAGAAATGCAAATGGCAAGGTACGTGAAAAGGAGCTTGGAGCTTCCATGCCCTCTCTGGACACACCATCCATTAGAAAGCTCCATGTGTCCAGCAATCCAGAGCTCTCCAAACTCTATGGGGCTTTTATGGAAGTTTCATTACATAAGCATAACTGATTGCTTCATTGGCCATTGGTGATCAACTCAACTTTCAGGCCCTCTCCCCTCCCTAAAGGCTGAAGGAAGTTGGGTGATGGGGTTGAAAGTTCCAATCTTCTAACCATGCCTTGGTCTTGGGTGACTAGCCCCCATACTAGCCACAAGCCACCTCATTAGCATATAAAAGACACATACAACTGGAGACGGCAAGGGTTTTAGGAACTGTATGTCAGGAAACAGTGATGAAAACCAAGTAAAATATGTCACAATATCACAATCGCTTTGTATCAAATCAAAGTACCTTACACAACAGAAAAATATTCAAAAAGAGTGAAACGTTTATTCACCAGGGAAAAACCGTTTACAATTTCTCTGATAATTGAATATAAACTCATCAACTTCATATAAAAACACCACTGGCCATTTTATGATTTCTCTCTATGGATTCCCCCAACATTCAAATCAAATCGATTTCTCCTAGTGTCACAGCCAGACTTGTCTGCTCTATTTTAGCCAAACAGGCCAGTTGATTGCCACCTGTTTGTGTGTGCCTAATTCTCATTTACAAGGACCCCCCCATAGCTTAACTTCAACAATCCATACATGTTCTAACCTTCAGAACTCAATGTAAAGCATGTTTCCATTGCCCAAACTTTCCAGACTAACTTTGAGCAGTAGAGATTCTAGATTTTCCAGGATTCCAAAGTAACAGAAAGCGAGACTCTGATGAATCCTACACAGCTGTATGGCTATCTCTTAGTCACTCACCAATGAAGAGCCTTTGCATTGCGCTCTGGCTTTGCATCTTTGCAGCTGATTCATTCTCAAGATTTTATAGCACCCAGCTGGAGCAAAGTCTACGTGCCATAATAGAACTCTGCTTTAGTTCCTCCATCCTTTCTTCTCCCAGTCCAGGTATCCAGACCACCCCACTCCACCACGCATCTACCTGCCCACAGGAGGCTTTTGTCTCACCAAAGGTACTTCTTAGTTTGGGCCTGTTAACCAGTCAAATCCTGCTTTCTGAGTAACTCTCTATATAGTAATATATATTATTATTAACTAAAGAACATGCATTATCAGATTTCCTAATTTTTCTTTAATGTCACTTTTCTATTCCAGGATCCCACACTACATTGAGTCATCATGTCTCCTACGGCTCCTCTTAGCTTTGAAAATTTCTTACACTTTTCTTGTTTTATATGACCTTGAGTTTTGAGGTTTACTGGTTGGGTGTTTTGTACAATGTCCCTCAATTCGAATTTGGCTGAGGTTTTTCTCATAGCTAACCTGGGGTTATGAATGTGCCATTCTCAACACAACACATCAAGAGTTTATGCTAACAATTTATCTCTGATGCCATAAACCTTTATCACCTGACAAGACTGACAGGCTTGTCCACTGTAAAGTTACTTTGTTACTCCTCCATTCCCATTCTGTACTCTTTGGAAGCAGGTTACTACATGTAGCCCCACAGACACATAAGGAGTACAGAGTTATACTCTATCACCTTGAGGAGGGAGCAGCTACAGATTATTTGGAATTCCCTGTATAGTAGATCTATTCTACATTTCTTTACTTATTCAATTATTTATTTGTGTCAGTATAAAATCATGGATATTTATTTATACTTTATTTTTTTTTGTTTTTTTGTTTTGGGGTTTTTTTTTTTAAGACAGAGTCTCATGCTCTCGCCCAGGCTGGAGTGCAGCGGCTCCATCTCGGCTCACCGCAGCCTCCACCTCCAAGGTTCGAGCGATTCTCCTGCCTCAGCTTCCTGAGTAGCTGGGATTACAGGCACGTATTTATGCTTTGGGTTGTAATCTATTACTACATTATTTAACATACGATTATAAGCTTTGGCAGTTGGAAACTTTTTCAGTTGTCTCGTGCATCTCTTTGACATACCATGTCATCTTTTAAAGCACTTCCATAGTTTCTGACATTAGAAGATGCTCCTGGCTCACCACGTGTATTCCAGAACCAGCCCTAAAATTAGCTATTTTTGCAAGAAACCCTGGTTCCTTTTACTGGTGAATGGCATTAAAAACTACTATGTGGGTGCTGGCTGTACTCATTGATAGTGGGAAGCCATTGCTCTTAGGTTTCCTAGGTGAGCAGGGCTAGGAAATAGATGTGTGTTTGACAACCTTTGCACACACATTGTTTAGAATTATTTCTCCGCATAGCCATCGCTCTCTACATTAATCTAAACATGAAATCATACTGATGTTTCCAACTTAATTCAGAAAAATGAGGCTCATTCTCACTTTCTCCCTCTGCTTATGTGTGTTAATATAAAAGCTTTAGACAAATTAAATGTAAAAGAGTTTATCTGAGCAAGGAATAATTCATGAATTGGACTCTAAACAAGTAAAATGCTTATATACAGTTTAATAGTTTAATTTGTCATTAGTCTTACAGTCATCTTCAAAGTTTTTTTTTTTTTTTTGAGATGGAATCTGTCTCCCAGGCTGGAGTGCAGTGGCGTGATCTTGGCTCACTGCAAGCTCCTCACCCCGGGTTCACGCCCTTCTCCTGCCTCAGCCTCCTGAGTAGACGGGACTACAGGCGCCCGCCACCACGCCCGGCTAATTTTTTGTGTGTGTATTTTTAGTAGAGACAGGATTTCACAGTGTTCGCCAGGATGGTCTCCATCTCCTATGTCGTGATCCGCCCGCCTTGGCCTCCCAACGTGCTGGGATTACAGGCATGAGCAACCGCGCCCGGCCAAGTTAGTTTTTTTTAGAATATATATATTAGGCCATTCTCACACTGCTATGAAGAAATACCTGAGGCTGGGTAATTTATAAAGGAAAGAGATTTAATTGACTCACAGTTCCACATGGCTGGGGAGGCCTCAGAAAACTTACAATCATGGCAGAAGGCAAAGGAGAAGCAGACACCCTCCTCACAGGGCAGGAGGACCGAGTGAGTGCAAGCACAGGAAATGCCAGATGCTTATAAAACCATCAGTTCTCGCGAGACTCACTTACTATCACAAGAACAGCCTGAGGGAGACCACCCTCATGATCTAATTACCTCCACCTGGTCCATCCCTTGACGTGTTGGGATTATGGGGATTACAGTTCAAGATGAGATTTTGGGTGGGGACACAACCAAACATCAATACATAATTTTTTTTTCTTTTCTTTTTTAATTTCAGTAGTTTTGGGGGAACAGAGAGTTTTCAGAAGAGAATTCAGAGAGCACTGCTCTGCAGTTTTAGCAAGGAGCTTTTATAGGCTGAACATAGAAGTAAAGCACAGAGATAGCTTGATTGGTTGCAGCTGCCTTATTTGGATGTGCTCTGGTCAGTTGGCTGCCTGTGATTGGCCAAAGCTTGACTTCTTGTGATTGGCTGAGACCTGAGTATCTCTTACAAAACGTATACTCCTAAGTTGGGTCATGGTTTGTTATTTGTAACTCAATGTACAGAGGCAGCCTCAGGCCAATGGCTTTGTGCCTATTTTAGTTAACATGTGTTAACCCCATTCCAACAGTAAAAACCTATCTCCCATCATCCACCATCCATTTATTTATTTGTTTAATCTTAGTAGACATGAACAGAGTTTTCATAATTGTGAAGTCACACACCTGTAAGAAATAATTTTATCAACTAGAGTACAATAATTACCTAGCTTAATAGTTTGTCATTAGTCTTAAAGTCATTCCAAAGTTATTTTTTTAGATACATAACTTTTTTCTTTGATTTTTAAAAAATTTCAATAGTTTTTGGGGAACAGGTTGTTTTTTGTTACATGGATAAGTGGTTGTTTCTGAGATGTTGGTACACCTGTCACCTGAGCCGTGTACACTGTACCCAATGACTGAAGTTAATTAAATCAGCATTTCTTTATCCCTGCCCTCTTCAGTGAGGTTATTTCATACATTTATAATATGATCAGATTATTTAGTTACAGTCCGCATTCCATTCTGGATTTCCTGACCTTCTGGTTGATTTTTTTTTTAATTGTGCCTACATTACAGTAAATTCTTTGCACTATAAAGTTATATGGGATTTGACAAGTTAATAATGTCATGTATCCACCACTACAGTCCTGTACAGAATGGTTTATAGTACAGGCTTGAAAAAAAATCCCCTGTGCTTTACCTAATGAACCCATCTTCCTCCCCAAAACTCTGCCTATAACTGATTTGGCTTCTACAGTTTTTTTTTCTATGCCAGAATGTAATATAAATGGAATGATATGGTATGTAGCTTTCTAAGACTAACATTCTTGCACTTAGCAATGCTCATTTACGATTCATTCATATCTTTACATGGCTTGATAGTGCACTTCTATTGCTGAATAGTATTCCATGGTATAGAGGTACCACGATTGTTTCTCCATTCACCTTTTGAAGGACTTCTTGATTCCTCACAGCTTTTGGTAAACATGAATAGGACTGCTATGAACATTCATGTGCAGGCTTTTGTGTGAGCATAATTTTTCAAATCCGTTGGATGAATACCTAGGAGGGCAAATGTTAAGTCATGTGGTAAGTCTATGTTTAGCTTTATATCAACCTTTGAATTATTGATGGATACCAAGTTATGCAAATGTCTTTCAGCATAATGTCCTTTATGAATTTTTGTCACCACTCAAAAAAGGCTTTCTAGTAAGCAATAAGAAAATTGGGAGAAAATTGCTCAACAATTACTGTAGGGCAGCATTTCAAAGGCTGGATTCTATTGAGGAGGGGGGCAGAGGAGGAGAAGTGTTCAAAGGCATGAAAAGAGAATGTAGACAGAAAATTTCAGCTAAGTTGTAAATGTGAAAGGAGGATTTGAGAAAACAGAAGTCGGCAATGGAAGAAATATGTTTCATACCTGAATTTGGTCACTCAAATGTATCCTAGAAAGGAGTAACGGAGAGTCTATTAAAAATCAGTGCTGAGGAGGAAAAGAAGTATGAGCGAATAGAGACACAAAGCATGTGACAAGGGAGAGAAATAAACAGCAGGGCTGAGGAATCCATGAGCCTTTTGAGCTGGAGGCACATCAAGATTGGGCGATGCAGCCTGGAATCACCAGAAGGATGTGTATTTGGGGGTGACCCATGTCCCTGAGAATAAGCCTCTCAGCAATCTCCATCTCTTTGATTGACAAGAGTCTTCAATGAACATACTCAAGACCTGGTCCTTCACCTCTTTTGATGGTGTCCTTTTTAGAGGAAAGCTGAGCAATTCGACTGCTCTCTGCTTCTCCTCGCACTCCATCCACATGGCATATGTAAGGGTATTTACAAAAGCTATAAATGTCATAAAATGAAAAGAGTCCAGAAAGGTTACATTATAATTCAATACTTAATGCAGAAATAAAACGTTTAAAATGAAATTTGGTGTGGCTCCTGTTTCTTCTAAGAGCATGTGAATGAATGGTGACTGAGTGTGCGGTTACTGAAATAATCAAATAATCACATGAAGTAAATAAGGTCAGGAAATGCTTCATCCACAGATGATCTGTCATTGCTGTAACCATCACATACAGAGAAAAGCGTGCTTCCCTAGACCTTGCTTCGCTCCTTTACTTCATACTCTATGAGGGAATCTCTCGGCTGGCACCTTCCCATCTCCTTCCCATATAATTGTAGAACTATTTTCCTCTCAAGATGTCCTCCTACTCAGGAGGCCAAATTAGGAAATCCATCGCAGATGCATGATTAAACATGTTTTGTTCCTAAAACATACCATCTCTTGAAATGGGTAATTCTCTTGAATGGTAATTCTCATTTTTCATTAGTATTTCTTCAGAGCTCTAAAATACAAAGAGCTAAAATTATAAACTGCAAAACGTGTATAACTGAGATAATTCATTATTCTGGCTTAGGGAAAATATTATGAGCTAAGTTCACTTAGAATCTTCTAATTAAATAGCAATAATCATATATGAGAATAAGTTAATGAGCTTTTTGTTGTTGTTGTTGTTGTTGGAGTCTTGTTTTGTCGCCCAGGCTGGAGTGCAGTGGTGTGATCTGGGCTCACTGCAATCTACGCCTCCATGGTTTCAGCGATTCTCCTGCCTCAGCCTCCTGAGTAGCTGAAATTGCAGGCACCAGCCACCACACCTGGTTAATTTTTATATTTTTAGTAGAGACGGGATTTCACCATCTTGGCCAGGCTGGCTTGGAACTCCTGACCTCAAGTGACCTGCCTGCCTCAGCCTCCCAAAGTGTTGGGATTACAGGCGTGAGCCACCACACCCAGCCCGAGCTCTTTTTAAACTATATCTCCACCTCCATCATTCCTACTCTAGGATTACTGAAATACACAAATATGGGAGAAAACTAGAACTCAGGTCCTTTTGCAATGTCTGTCTTATAATATATCCCTAATATATTTGAATGTAAACCTACCACCATTTTTTTTTATTTCTAATCCGTGAGTTTCATATACGAAAGGTGTTCAAAGTTACCACTCATGTGACAGACATAAAAGCACCCATGTCTAAAATAACCAACATGTGTAGCTGAGTAATTTAGTGACATCAAAAGGTAGTTCTTCATTTTACTGAACAGTGAGAATATGTGGGACATTAAGTATGCAGCATCCATTGCATTAGCAATGTAAGACTTCTCTGTCATTGGGAATGAAGATGTACCACAGACATGTAAGGACCCACAGTAAAACCTCATCAATATTTTCAAAACACATCACACTTCTCTTGTGCTCTTTGAGATGAATTAGCAACCTTATTAGGTTCGCTGCCCCGAATTATCTCCCTGTCTTAATCTTTGACCTGCTAATATTTCAAAATGCACTAAGCTAACAATTAAATCTTTCCCTGCTCCTCTTCTGATGCTGATCAGGCATTTGGCATTCTCTTAAAAGCATAATAAGACTCATTTTTCTTCTGCTTGGTATGATTAGATTTTATTTTAAATAGGTGAATATAAATGACCGCATGATGTTGTACAACTTCAGTGAGATGGTGATGGGAGTAGAGATGAAAAAAGAGAAGACGGAGGGAAGACATTTTTAAATCGGGAGAATATTGATGGTTCAGAATAATGTCATTTTCAGCTTATTCAGCCTATAAAATAGAACAATTATTTTTACCATTTTTCACATTTGAAAAACTGAAGTGTACAATTGGCATTATCTTTATCTCTTTTACCTTCAGATAATTTTCTAATAAATTATTTTTCTATTTTCTGCTACCACTCAGATTATTCTTTTTAATGTTTGTGTTCTTCATAATATAAACCATAAATTCTCGTGTATTTTAATGTTCCAATTAGATTGCCAAGTGTTCTTTCTGCATAAGCATGCACATACAGACCTGCATAAATATATTTGTATATTTATATACATGTATATGTATATAATTAGTATGGAAACAAACATTCTCATGGATGCCAAAATAACATCTAAATTGTTGCCAAATTTTAACTTAGTCACATAATGATTTCTCTGCTCCTCAAGAAACCCCTTTTATATATTTGTAGTAGTCCTATATTGTGGAAGCTAAATATTAGCTTTCAATCAAAAATGAGGTTATTAATGACATGAATTTTCTTGGTGGATTTATGCTCATACCAAATAGAATGTGACTGATGGTTAGAAAGTAAACTTTTACTGATTCAGCAGAACCCCAAAAGCCTAGAATAAAAAGTAGCTGCAAAGTGTCGTTCACTTTTAAAAGCAAGCTGCGGGGTTATCTGTGAGTTACTTGACAGGGTAGGGCCCAGCATAGTTCTGCCAGCTGTTGGGAGCCCACCCCTGTAGTGGAGATTAGAGATATCAGTTTGGATAGAGTTGCCTGTGAAGGGTGAAGGGTGAGGGCAGCCAGACAAAAAAGGGCTTCAAGGTACCACCAAAGAGCTTAACCCATGTCCCTGGAAGGTTTAGGGGTGTGGATCGGTTCCATGGTGAGATTCAAAATATTTGACACCTGGCTGTTGCATGGAGCTTGCCAATGGCTGAACAGGATCCTGGAGCCCCGAGGGGCTAGAAGTTACTTCTTCATTGCTGAACCGTGGAAAACTGAGAATCATGAAGGAAGGGGAAGGGGAAGGAAGTGCCTACTTGACTGGGTAACTCAGGGTCACTTATTTATCAAACTTACAGAAGTGTTTTTATGTTTTTAAACTCTGTAAGACTCTGCCACTTACAGTAGGTCAGTCTTGACTAAGGACTGATTTACCCAAGCAAAAAAGATCTAGAGAGACTCTGGTGCTATTGGCTTAATAGCAGAGATAGGGAGAGGGAGGAAGAGGGGTGGGGGAAGAGAGAGAGACAGATGTAAACGTGGAATGAGGCCGGGCACAGTGGCTCACGCCTGTAATCCCAGCACTTTGAGAGGCCGAGGCGGGCGGATCACGAGGTCAGCTGATCGAGACCCTCCTGGCTAACTTGTTGAAACCCCGTCTATACTAAAAATACAAAAAATTAGCCGGGCGTAGTGGCGGGCGCCTGTAGTCTCAGCTACTTGGGAGGCTGAGGCAGGAGAATGGCGTGAACCCAGGAGGCAGAGCTTGCAGTGAGCCAAGATTGTGCCACTGCACTCCAGCCTGGGCGACACAGCGAGACTCCATCTCAAAAAAAAAAAAAAAAGTCTGGAATGAGCTGCACTTTCACACTGGAGCCCAGCAGAGAGGATCATGAATTTTCAGTGTCGGAGTGTGATTGTGACTCTGGTCTGGACATTTTAATGGCTGAAGTGAGACTGTTCTCTGGAGTTTTATTTGAGCTCTTTATTATCCAACTGTAGCTGAATAAAACTCTGATATAAATCTGAGAGTTCATCCAGGGGCAAGGAAAGAACTGTCTATCCCACGGGACAGGTTTAAAAGGTGAGTGGCAGAAAAAGCAAAGTGTGTTTTCTCTTTGTACTTTAACATGCATACAATAGAAGGGTTAGCATAGCAAGGCATCCAGCTCGAACTGAAGCTGCCATTTGGACCTAAATGGGCTAGTCAGAGAAACTGATGGGAAGAGCCAGCAGTATGTCCTGGCAGTGATGTGTTGTATTGCATTTGGTTGGTTTGGATTTTGATGGGAGCTAACACCAGAGAAGACAAGAATCACCAGAACAGCCCCACTGTCTGTTGCACGTGCCTCTGCCTGAGGCCACTGGAGAGCACATCAAGTAGAAGCCTGGGTTGTTTTCCTGAAGGATTGCCTAAGATGGAAGGTATTTGCAGCACAGCTGAGGACACAGCACAAGCAGTGACCCCCTGAGGACAAGGGGAGTGGCTTTCCTTTATGAAAGGACTGGAGTGAGTTTGGCTCAGTGAAGACTCCAGGAAGTCATCACACAATTTAAACCTCAGACCTTATCCTTTGTGGAGCATAAGGACATGAGGCCTTGTCCTAGACTCAGGAGCATCCTGGCAGGTAATGACAGCAACGGTCACCTACTGTGAGATGTCACCCAAAGGTGGCCAATGGTGGATGATCAGAGAGAAGCTGAGCCCACCAGAATATGCTGGACAAGTTCTCAAATTTGTAGGCCCTAAAAAGATGAATATTTATTATACAATGTAATAAATATGAATATTTTTATTCAAACATGGGTAATTACAATTTAAAATTTTTTTAAACTTACTGTAGATATATTACTTCTTACTCTAATTTCTTTCACCACCTGAGTATTTAAAATTTAGGAGAATTATATTCTATTAAACCCCTAAGTGCTAAATAATTTCCATACTAACAAATTTGCCCTATAATTTTTGAAACTTTTAATTATGTCTGCATATATCTTTCTTTGTGATAACTTTTTTTTGGAACTTCATAGTGACTTTATATTTGGCTATTCAGATATCAGTCTCCTTTCATTTGAATTGTTGGCATCACTTTTTCATCAGCTAATTAGTAATAGGTAAATAATTTGAAAATTCCGCATGTTATATGTTAGGATTTATTATATGATTTGGTTAGGATTAACTACAAATCTACAAATTCTAAGCATGCCTAAAGTTGGTTTTGTATTTTTTTTACTTTAGGTTCTGGAGTACATGTGCACAATGTGCAGGTTTGTTACATAGGTATACATGTGCCATGTTGGTTTGCTACACCCATCAACTTGTTATTTACATTAGGTATTTCTCCTAATGCTATCCCTCCCCCAGTCTCCCACCCCCCAACAGGCCCCACGTGTGATG
Organism: Symphalangus syndactylus; assembly: GCF_028878055.3. Classification (NCBI taxonomy): domain Eukaryota; kingdom Metazoa; phylum Chordata; class Mammalia; order Primates; family Hylobatidae; genus Symphalangus; species Symphalangus syndactylus. The sequence goes on from NC_072443.2 coordinate 2,055,524, forward strand.
TTTCCCTCCCTGTGTCCATGTGTTCTCATTGTTCAACTCCCACTTTTGAGTGAGAACATGCAGTGTTTGCTTTTCTCTTCTTGTATTACTTTACAGAGAATTATGGTTTCCAGTTTTATCCATGTCCCTGCAAAGCACATGAACTCATCCTTTTTTGTGGCTGCATAGTATTCCATGGTGTATACGTGCCACATTTTCTTTATCCAGTCTATCATTGATGGGCACTTGGGTTGGTTCCAAGACTTTGCTATTGTGTACAATGCTGCAATAAACATACGTGTGCATGTGAATTTATTAAATACTAAGACTGTACATAATGATAATGGGTTCTAATGATTCACTTTGGCTATATAAAATATTTTATTAAAAATAGCATAAAGATACAACATGAGGTAACATAAAACTACTTTCCAATATAATGAAATAATTATCTGCACCTTTACAATTCTCTATTTGCAAAAATTTGTAGAGATGTTTCCTAGAGCAGTATCTATTTTGTGTCTAAATATGGCAGAAGAGATATGGAGGGCATCTACAAATCTTCACGTAACATTGGGCTCAATGGCGTCTGTCAATGTCCACTTCTTTTCAACCTGTCACTTTGCCTAACATGGAACTTGTAGCTACTATACACCACCTGCATGTGTCTTCAGCATATTTGTGCAGTGACTTTTACATGGCACAGATATGTCTCCTTGCATGGAACTGACCTAGTTGTGAATTTTTGTAATTTTGATAAAAATAAAAATATAGGGGCCGGGCGTGGTGGCTCATGCTTGTAATCCCAGCACTTTGGGAGGCCGAGGCAGACGGATCACGAGGTCAGGAGATCGAGACCACGGTGAAACCCTGTCTCTACTAAAAATACAAAAAAATATTAGCCGGGCATGGTGGCGGGCGCCTGTAGTCCCAGCTACTCGGAGAGGATGAGGCAGGAGAATGGCGTGAACCCAGAAGGCGGAGCTTGCAGTGAGCCGAGATCGCTCCACTGCACTCCAGCCTGGGCGACAGAGCAACACTCCATCTAAAAAAAATAAAATAAAATAAAAATAGAATTCCTTTCTTTTGAAGTTCTCTTATTTCAGATACAGGTTTTTTAAACCTTTATGCTTTGTTTTCTTTCATGAATGCAAGTATACTGAAGAAATGCATGTCCATCAAGCTCTTGACAATGTTGTATCAAAGATGCTAGAAGAGTCCAAGGTGAATCCTTAAATAAACTGATGTTTCATAAGCACTAACTTTAAATAGTGTCCCATTAAAACAATGGAAAACAAAATGAGTCTGAACTTTCTATTCTTATCTCATTTCAGTGCACATGATAAATTGAGGAAAACATTGATTTTCAATGTGGAAGAAGACAGAAAAGTGTTGATTAGTTCATCAAAACGCTCTTTCCACAATCTTTATTTTGCTCAAGTAGTTCAGTTTCTTGGGATTTTCAAAATAGGTTTTTACTGACACTAATGAAAGGGGGAAAAAAGTTTTACTTTCTTTTAATACACATTTGGAAATAATGCTAACTCAGCTATGTTCAACTACAAACCTGTCAATCAAACTAAGAGAAAAAGGAAGGATCACCCACTCGACTGCTAATTGCAGAATTACGCTAATTTATAAAATAACAAGAAATGTCTTCAACGGCCACTCCTGCTTCTATTCCACAGTGCCCTTCCTTCAGGGTACAAGAATCTGCTTCCCTTTATATTCTGCATGCTCTTGAAATATATATTTTTTCCTTCCACAGCTTGTAACTTTGCAAATAAATTAATACTCCATAGACCATTACTTTCCTATATGACAAGTTTTAAAGATATGTTCAAGTGTCATTTTAACAAATAATTACTGAGAGTCTGCTATATGCCTGGCACTATTTGAGGCAGGCATATAGCAGACTCTCAGTAATTATTTGTTAAAATAATATTCTGATATTTCTAGCCAGTAAGTTTTCTTTGGACTATACCTGTGACTCAAGTGGTCCCAGGGAGAGCCAGATGCCACTCACATCTGCAATTAGTGACATGGTAAGAATTAGCTGACATTAATAGAATCAGAACAGATACATCGCTCACTCTCATTTACTAACATGGTAGAAAATTCGGAAGAGAAATAATGTTTCATCCTTTTTCACTTTTAGCTAGAGAGCCCTTGTTAGTCATTTAAAATTAATTTATTTCTCTGATAAACCTTGGTCAAGAAAAAACTAATGAAGAAGCAGCAGCTGTCTTCACTTTTTCTCTATTACTGGAGGTAGTAAATGTGAACGTAGCAATTAAAGGACCCTTCATCAGTGTTACTTAAAATCTGTAATGGATGATATCACTTTAACATGCTAAAATTTTTTATAGCAAAATTGTGAGGTCTTTCTTTTTTTCTTTTACTTTTTTTTTTTTTTTTTGAGATGGAGTCTCACTGTCACCCAGGCTGGAGTGCAATGGTACGGTCGTGGCTCACTACAACCCCCACCTCCTGGGTTCAAGCGATTCTCCCGCCTCAGCCTCCCAACTAGCTGGGACTACAGGCACGTGCCACTACGACCAGCTAATTTTGGTACTTTTAGTAAAGACAGCATTTCACCATGTTGGTCAGGCTGGTCTCGAACTCTTGACCTCGTGATCCACCCACCTCGGCCTCCCAAAGTGCCGGGATTACAGGCATGAGACACCATGCCCGGCTGAGGTCTTTCATATTAATGATTTTCCAGTCAAAAAATTTAACCAGTTAAATATTTCATGTTAATAATTTTTGAGTCAAAAATTTAACCAATTAAATTTTCAGCATTCTCCTGAAAGCTAGGAATTTTCTGACACTTTGGCCAAGCCTCTTACATTCTCTACTTTATACAAGGAAGGAATAAAGTGCACAATGCTCAGGTTCTCTTCCTGCTCTCAGATTCTGTGATTTCTTTACAGCAAAATTCATCCTTATTTATTCAAAATGTATTAAAACATATATTACAGGCAAATTTTTAATCAATGCATCATATAAAATTTTTAGCAAGACAACACGTATTTAAAAAGAAAAAAATCCATTTTATTCTCAAAAATAAGTTGTAAAGAATAAACATTTCTTCTAAAAAATTTTGAAGCAAAATTGGATCAGTTCACATCTATCTCATTTGGGGATAATCTACATAAGCAAGAAGGTCACAAACATTCAAAATTTATAGTCTTTTAAGACAAATTATGATTTCTCAAACTTCTGCCTATTTTTCACATAGAAGGCATAGAGAAAGATCTTGAAATAAGTGTTAGAATGTTAGCCTTACAGAAAAGAAATATAGACTCTGCCAACATGGGGGCCAAGACTCCAATACTCTCTTCCCACCAAAAAAAAATTACATAATTTTCTTAGGGGACACTGATTCATGTATGCATGGTTTTGCACAAAAATATTCAATGCATACCTACTATCAATCTCATGGGGGTTACTTGTTCAACGCTGGTCGCATTGGGGCTCTGCTCATTGGAATCATTCAAGGACACAGGACGTTGTGGACCCCGCCTACCCACAATGCTGACCTCTCAACAAGAAGCTTTCAGTTTCCTGAGGCAGGGTTAAGACGATGAGGATCACACTGCTCTTAAACATTTGTTTCTCTAAAAGTGAGTCTCTGTTCACATTTTGTTGCTAAAGGAGTTTGACCATGTCTCACTTTAAATGGAAGAGGCATATAATCCTCTAAGGATCCAGGAAGGAAAAGAGAATGAGAAATATCAGTAAATGATAGAAATGTCTGTCATGACACTCAAATCTATCTAGACCCCAAAGACATTTTGACATTAGGTTATATTCAGTCTAGCATTTTATGATGTGCAGTCTAATTATAAAGGTATATATTAAATACTTCTTGATACTTTCCAAAGCTTTTGGATTCCTATTAGAAATGCAATAATACCAGAAATAATTAATTAGTTAATAAGTAATAAAAAATTCATTGCCCACTGGGCATGTAACTACTACAGGGAGATGAGATTTTCTCCAACAAAGACTAGCAAGACCAACATGAGGTCAAGTTGTGCTAATCAAGGTTGGCCACCTGCCTGGGCTGAGTAAATGAAACATAGAGAGTGAGGTGAGAAGTGAAATCCTGTTTATTCAAAAGTAACTCCCCCACTGCCCAGTCATGGCACCTTCCTGAAATTCCTTCAGGGCCTGAAATTCCTACAGGGCCTGAAATTCCCACCCCTAACTAGCAGATTTGTTCCTTTCATCTCAACTTTAAAAAACTCAGGGCATGGCCTTAAAAAGAACAGAGTTAACATTGTCATGAATTGTTGGTGAATTGCATTTTTGACTAATGATGAGGTTTCTTAAAAGAAATGCAAGCTTTGACTATACTAACCGGCATGCATGTCAGAATCAGGAAAACCATAATCCCGCCTCTCAAGCCACATCTAGAATAATGTACTTTGGGAGCTCTGTTTTCAGAAAATTGTCAATACACTGAAGCTTATTGAAAGATGAATAACCGGAAAGATGGAACAGTGGGAACACATACTATAAAAAATATTAGAAAAAAGTCTTGAGTGTCAACCTGCAGCAATTATATACCCAGTTGACAATGAAATGTTTATTTCCTGTTTGTTCATTAATTAATTATTTCTGGTATTGTTTAATCTCCAGTAGGTATTCAAAACTTTGGAAAGTATCAAAGTATCTTCTATGCTCAAAATGCCTCGTACTATCTTCTTACAAGTTATGTGGATGTAGCTCTTCTCTTGGTAAAAGCCACTCTCCCATCTCACCCAGCATCCATCCTTCCCTTAGCAATTACTTCAATGAGAGAAAATTCAGAGTATCAGAGACAAAACAATCCATCAAAGACAGACGGGGACTACAGGGACTACAGGCGCCGGCCACCACGCCCGGCTAATTTTTTATATTTTTCACCGTGTTAGCCAGGATGGTCTCGATCTCTAGACCTTGTGATCCGCCGTCCTCGGCCTCCCAAATTGCTGGGATTACAGGCGTGAGGCACTGCGCCCAGCCCAGATCTTTGTAAATTTTTTAAAAAGTTGAATAAACAGGCACTTATAATGCAATTTGGTAAGAACACTGATAGAAACATACGTTCCCAGTGAGCTAAGGAGCACAAACAGACAGCCCCTTAAACTAGTCGGCGGTGAGATGGGTAGGGAAAAGGTATAGAAAGGATTTCACAGAATTCAAGAGATCTCATTAAAGTCTTAAAAAACAAATAAAAATTATCCAGGACAAAAGATGGCTGTAGGGAGTGAATGCCGCTGGAAGTGGATAGGAAGCCAAAGCAAAGACAGACGGGGACAATTGCAGGTGCCCAGCACAGCTGGAGCACAGAATCCAGAGGTCAGAAGAGATGGCAGGCATGAGGTGGAGAAGTCAGCAGGCACCAAATCCTCAAAGAGTTCCCAGTGCTTCTCATTCTTCTAGGAAAAGAGGGCTTTTTCCAAGGCAGAAATACATTCTAGAAAGGCCATGCTGATGTACTATGGGAAATGGGTTAGGCACTAGCAATAATTCAGGAGAAAATCATAAAAACCTGAACGAAGCTGGTAGCAGTGAGGATGGGGAGAAAGAGCTTCAGACAGCAACACACCGAGTAAATGAGACTTGATAAGAGACCAAATGTCAGGGTAAGAGAAATAAATAAATGCAAAGGGATCCTGATGTTGATGGCTCAGTCATCTTGATTCCTCACAATGGGGAAGTTCAGGAAGAAAAGCAGGATAGAGGTGGAGGTGAATTCTGTTTACATTTGTTATAGTTTAGTGACTGTGAGAGATGCTGCATAGATGGTTTCATGTAGGGAAAGATCAAAGTTAGAAAGGTAAACTTGAGAGTCATCAGATTAAAGGAGTGTAAAGTCGTAGGAAGGGATATGATCTCCCAAGGGTTTCAGTGTGGTGAGAAGAACACGGACTGGCCGGGCACGGTGGCTCACGCCTGCAATCCCAGCACTTTGGGAGGCCGAGGTGGGCAGATCACGAGGTCAGAAGATCGACACCATCCTGGCTAACACGGTGAAACCTAGTTTCTACTAAAAATACAAAAAATTAGTGGATGTGGTGGCGGGCGCCTGTAGTCCCAACTACTGGGAGGCTGAGGCAGGAGAATGGCGGGAACCCGGGAGGGAGAGCTTGCAGTGAGCCGAGATCGCGCCAATGCACTCCAGCCTGGGCTACAGAGCTAGAGTCTGTCAAGGAAAGAAAAGAAATGAAAGAAAGAAAGAAAGAAAGAAAGAAAGAAAGAAAGAAAGAAAGAAAGAAAGAAAGAAGAACGGAAGGAAGGAAGGAAGGAAGGAAGGAAGAAAGAAAGAACATGGACACACTCATGAAGAATTCTGCCATTTAAAGAGAGAGTAGAGGAAGAAATGTCCACAGGAGGCTGAGAAGGAACAGCCAGAAGAGCAGAAGGAGACACTGGAGAAAGAAAAGATCTGGAAATCAAACATTCTCTACAAGTTTGGCTCGAAAATAGGCTCAAATGCCACAGAGAAGATACTGCAAAACGTTCACCAGTCAGCTTACAAAGGAGAAATGGAAGCAAACGAGGGAAGTTCAACAGAGTGGTGGACAGGGCAAGTGTTCAGTACGTGCGGAGAATAAGAGGAGGAGGGAAATGGAAGTAATAAGGTAGACGGTGATAAAATTTCTCATTAACTTGGATGTGAAGAAGACAAAGGAGGCAGACAGAGCAGCGAGGGAAATGGATTAAAGAAAGAGTAAGAGAGCAGAATCATAGATGACTTGTCAGCAAGATGGGAAACTGCTTAATGTCTTGCAACCATTCCCTTTTCTCCAAACACTATGATGCGATCTGAGTTCAGATTTCCTCATTTGGGACCAGGGTTACTATAAGTGGTTCCCATCCCCGTCTAATCCATTAAACGGGCTGGAGGGGAAGGTCTGTTTGTGTTTCTTTCTTTGATTTTGTTTTTCAAGATTAGAGAATGTTGAGAAGGCAAGGTGCAGAGAGAAAACTTAAAAACTCGTAAAAAATAAAAGGCCTGAAAATTCTAGAAAAGGGGACACAAAGGTGGAAGTGTGTAGCAAAGGCCAACACTGAGCTTCAGAGGAGAGAAGTTTCCCTCTGTGGAGCCAGAGCAAAGAAGGAAAGGAAGGGCGCAGATACAGGTATGTTTACAGTCAAGAAAGGAAGAGCAAAACTCAAAAAAAGATTTAAATTGTTTTAATCTTTTGCTCAATCACCAAGAATTTAGTCATTCTCACGAATGAGGCTATATTATAATAAACATTTATTTAAGTCCTGCAATAAAGAAAACTGACTGGTGGGTACAAGAAAACCCAAACAAAGCATTACCCAGCATGAAGGCAACAGTGTTGCCAAGAACTACAGGACAGAGCATCTCTAGTTAAATTATCAGGGCTACTGTGACAGGAGATATTTAAATAATTTGTAAAAGTGATTAAGAAAACATTTTAGATGTAGTGAATGGCACTAATTAATATTCAGTAAATAATATAGCTTATTATGCCCAAAGTTGAACACTCAGCGATTCCCTGGCCTCAGGGTGAGTTGAACGGAAGTGAATGTGAGTGGGAGAAGGAAGAACAGATGATGGAACTATCAACTTGAGGGACAGGTGTGCAGGATGGGTCCAGGGCAGGGGAGAAGTAGAGAGAATGCCTCTCAGACCCCCTCACTTTATCATCAATAACCATCCTCTCTGATGACACACAGGGGTGTTCCAATTCCATCCATGCAGCACCCTCATTCTCCACCCTTTATTCTCTTTGTCCAGCCTGCATTCTCTTTGTTGTCAATAATTTTATACTCAAAATATAAACATTTTAATTTCCCATGGAAAATTTCCAAAAATTCTATATACTGGATCTTAATTAATACTAGAATATAGGTATCAAACACAAAACATTCTCTCATCAAAATGTGATATAGCTAGAAATGTCAAAAAAAGAAAAATGAAATACCACTACCAATTAGAAATGTTTAAATTCACTATAAATAACACTTCGCTCAAAGAAGAATTCAAATCCAAAGCTGTGGCATACTTTTAAGAGATAATGAAAAACAACAGATTTCAGAACTTAAGAGACATAGTTAAAGCAGTGTTCAGAAGAAAGTCTATAGCTTTAATTATTTTTATTATTTACCCAAGAGCAATGAAAATAAATTAAATATTTAACTCAAACAATTACAAAAGACATCAAAATAAAATTTAAAAGAGATGAAAGTAAACTACATTTTAGTCAGAAATAAATGAATTATGAAACAAGGAAAATGAAAAGTGAAACTAATTATTAAATTCAAAAGCTGATTCTTATAAAATATAAAATACATAAGCTACTAAAGTACTCTAATAAAGAAAAAAGAGAGAACATAAATACCAAAATTTAGAATAAGGTAAAAATAAGATACAGACAAAATTTTTAAATGTTGAATTTATTGTTCAACCCTATGCAAATAAATTTAAAAACTTGAATGAAATGGAAGATTTTCTGAAAACAAGTTTACATTACCTAAACTCCAACAAGATTTTTTAATGTAAAACACACCAATTGACTTTTTTTTTTAAGTGGTTGACAAATTTTCCAAGACATATGCCTTCCCATCATGGTATCTGACCCAAAGAATTTACAGAAAAATTTTAACAAGTCATTAAGGAACAGGCATTTCCAATACTATTTAAACTGTTCTACATTACAGAGAATAAAGAAAAAGTCCCTAAGTATTTTTGTAAAGCTATTACCAACGAAAATATAATACACAAAAGCCAAGACAACCTTATGGATCAATCTCATTTGTAAGTATCAAGGGAAAGTTCTTAATAAAGTGTTAACAAATAGAATTGAGAGTACATACTAAGAATAATAAAAAGCTACCAGGCATGGTGGTGGGTACCTGTGGTCCCAGCTACATGGGAGGCTGAGAGAAGAGAATTATTTGAGTCCAGGTGTTTGAGACTATTCTGGGCAACATAGCAAGACCTCGTCCCTTGGTAATAATAATAATAGCATAATATTAAGAAGAAATACTCCTTGATGACAAATGAGATTCATTTTAAGAATGCAAGAATGTTTCGACATTAATACTAAACATAATATCTATGAAGCAAAGGAGGCAACATATCATAAGATTATGCCCTAGTTTCTAAAGGAGCATTTTATAATATTCAACATAATATTGCGCAAAAATTACTCCTGATGTTTTGAAACTTCCAATAAATTTTAAGTAGACGACTGTTTCTGAAATTTATGTATCTTGAGTCAAATTGCATCATCATGATTAATTGCTAAATACTAGTAGTATCTTATTTTGAGTCAGGAATAAGATGAAATTTTACCATTATCCATAATATTAACTAATATTATTTCTGAAACTGCTAACTACAAAATACAGAAATAAAAGTTGTAAAAATTAAAAAGAAAAAGGCAAAATTTTATTGTTTGCCAATATTATAATTGAATAGCATGAACTGACAAACTGTTAGAAGAACTAAAAAGACTCAGTTGGCTTATTACAAAATTACCAATAAAATCAATGTATTTCCTGCATAAGACAACAATCATCAGAAAAATAAGTTTTAAAATCTCATTTAAATAGCAGCATTTAAAAAAAGAATAAAATACCTGAAACTTAATAAACCAGGCCAGGCACACACCTGTAATCCCAACACTTCGGGAGGCTGAGGTGGGAGGATTGCTTGAGCCCAGGAGTTCAAGACCAGCCTGGGCAACATAGTGGAGCCCTGTCACTATAAAAAACAAAATTAAAAAATTTAGCCAGGCATGGTGGTAGGTGACTGGAGTCCTACCTACTCAGGAGGCTGAGATGCAAGGATGGTCTGAGCCCAGGAGGTTGAGGCTGCAGTGACCAGTGATGGTGTCACTGCACTCTGGCCTGGATGACAAGAGTGAGACCCTGTTTCAAATAAAACAAAACAAAACAAAACCCACACATACACGAAAGAACAAAATAAATCTAATAAGGCTCATTGAAGAATTCTATGAAAAAAATATTAAAACTCTACTGAGATACATAAAGACATCAAAAAGTAAGATAAATACTGAGCACTCATACAGAAACACTAAATGTTTTAAATGGCTCAATTATTCCAAATTTTATTGATATATTTAATATTCCAAGCACAATGCAAGAGTTTATTTAAGTTGGCAAGCTCATTCTAAACTTTGTATTAGAAAACAAACGGCAAGAATACTCAGGAAATTTACAATAAAGAGTAATAAGGAGAAACCAGACCTGCCATGTAGTAAATAGTCATCAAAACCTTTTAGTAGCAGAGGCCAAATAAACAGATCAAGGTACAGAGTAGAGAATTTAAAAATATCTCCACACAAATATATGAATCCAATATGCTAAAGGTGGCACTTTAAGTCTTGGAGGAAAAAATAGATTGTTGATAAATGCTGTTACAATAAATGATATGGGTGGGAAAAAGTCATGTGTGATCCCCATGCCACTCTACCAAAATCTTACCTATTTTGACAGAATTTATTTCAATTCCAGATGCTTCAAAAATTATTTGTTGAAAAAAAGTAAAAATGAAATCATGGAGAGGTTTACTTCTATGAAGACAGAATAAACATCCTTTTCTTTCTTCCTCCACTAGGTAGAACTAAAATACCTGGACATTAGGACAATTTGCAAGTGCAAAAATGTGGAACCAGCTCAAATGCCCATTAATCAATGAGTGGATAAAGAAACTGTGGTAGATAGATAGATGATAGACAGACAGACAGATAGACAGATAGATGATAGATAGGTAGATAGATAGATGACAGATGATTGATAGATAGATAGAGATAAAGATGGAATACTACTCAGCCATAAAAAGGAATGAATTGATGGCATTCGCAGCAACCTGAATGGTATTGGAGACTATTATTCTAAGCAAAGTAACTCAGGAATGGAAAACCAAGCATCATATGTTCTCACTTATAAGTGGGAGCTAAGCTATGAGGATGCAAAGGCATAAAAATGATACAATGGATTTGGGGACTCAGGGGAAAAGAGTGGGAAGGGGGTGAGGGATAAAAGACTACAAATCAGGTTCAGTGTATACTGCTTGGGTGATGGGTGTGCCAAAATCTCACAAATCACCACTGAAGAACTTACTCATGTCAACAAATACCACCGGTTTCCCAAAAAAATAAAGCCATGGAAATGAAAAAAAATTTAAAAATAAAATACATGGGCATTATCCATCAAACAAGCATAGAAAATGTTGAAACGTGGAGAAGGCAAATGGGCCAGAGACCTTGGGATGTGAGGTACCTCCTTAGCGGGGGGAGTTCCCTGAATTTCTATTTTGCCTCATAGATCCCAGCCTTGGAGCTGAAGAAAGCAAAGCTGACACCTGAAAACCCCATAAATTCAGACCCAAAAAGCCCCAACAGAAGCCCAATCCCTCCAGCCAAGACCAAGATGGGGCAGCCCATCAAGACAGGAACTTTCAGACAGGAAGCACTCTACCCCAGCCACACACCATAGGAAAAAGGTCTGTGGCCCCACTCCCACCCACCACAGCAATGACCACATGGGACACTGACTTCCACCTTCTCCAGGCTGCAGCAAGGCACCCCACCGACCTCAGTTTCAGTCAGGCTCCTGGGAAGACTGGCCTTCCCCACACAGCTGGCAATAGCAAGCGGCCACTCCCCATCCCTACCAGGGTGGTGTGGGAGGGGGCCCAGTGGAGGGTCTGGGCTTTCAGCACTACCAGTGGTAATGAAGCCACCTCCCCACTCTGTGGTATCAGTGGAGGTTATGTGGGCAGAAGTCATGAGTTACTTCTACCCTCCAGCGAGAGAGGTATCAGTGGAGAGCTACTGGGGAACTAGAACCCAACCATCACCCAGCAATGACAAAAAGCCCCAGCAGCAATGTGACAGCCATGATGCAACTAGCTGAGAAAGCAATTTACAAACATATTTACAACAAATGAAAAATAGCCTAAACAAAGATATAAAATATGTAAAGAAGAAGAACCAAATGGAAATCTTAGAACAAAAATATATAATACTGTGGCTGAAATAAAAATCTCAGTGGATGGGCTCCATAGCAGAATAAAGGGAACAGAGGAAAGAGATAATGAACTGAGAGATAAAGCAATTTGCTAATTTGCTACAAATGAGTAAATCTGAAAAGCAGAAAATTTAATCTCTTTTCCAAATATATTAGAAAATAAATAAACACAGTCTCAGGGACCTATGGGACTAAATAACAAAAGATCTAAATTTATATTATCTGAGTCCTTGGAAAAAAAAAAAACAGAAAAAGGTATTCAAAGATATAGTGGCTGAAATCTTTCCAGTTTGGCAAAAGACATAAATATACAGATTCAAGAAGCTAAGGGAACCACAAACAGGAGAAACCCAAAGAAATCCACACCAAGATAAATCATTTTAATTCTGAAAATTAAAGACAAAGGGAGAGGCAGAGCAGAGGTCAGGCTGCACCATCTGCGGTCCAGCTGCATTTTTCTGCTATTGATCTTTTGTTCTCCTTCATCCTTGGGCTCATAGAAAGATGGAATCCCCATTTCTGGGTCTCTCAAATGCAACAGTCTTAGAAATAAATAGAACTTCACTCTCGATGGTTTTAGAATTGAGAACACTTATTTCCCAAAATCTACAAAGAAACCTTCTGTTGTATTTTATTGGGCCAGATTTGGTTATATGCCTATTTCTAAAGCAATCCCTGGGCTAAGAAAGTGCCTTATACTGATTGGCTTAGCCTGAGTTTTCTAAAGCAATCTTTATGGCAAAGGAGAGGAACTACTTGATTAAATTAAAAATTAGGTCCCATCCTGGTGTGTGGTGAAATAAATCCAGCCCAGTGTACCACAAATTATAGTGTTCTCTAGCAATTAATATGAATCAAGTACTGTCCATGTGATAGGAGATGAGGGCTAAACTAATAAAGGGCATCTTGAATTTACCTTGTTTTTCAGGCAACATGTATACATCCATTGGATTTTCTATAATTAAAGTCCCCAGCCTCCAAATTGCAATATTTCTGAACTGAGAATTGCAAGCAAGGCTGGAAGGATGGCAGTGGGCTCATTGGTAACAAAGCCAGTGTTCCTCCTTTGGCTTATCTCAAGAATATAACATTTTTCCTATCAAGCAGACTTCGCTGTGCAGACCACCTACAAGTTTATAAATCAAGTCTCCCAAATATCTGAAGACAACCTATACAAAAGGGGGCACCTGTCAGCCTGATGTGCTACTAAGCATGAGGAGGCATGGCCACAAGGCCTTTGTCTGACATGTACTTGCCTTTCTCACACTATAAGTTTCTCACCACACAGTAAATAAGATCCTCTACATTAAAAACTATGTGTCACTCCTCACCTCCCTTCTTTCTATATACAAAAAAAAGAAGCTGAAATTTAAGAAAGTATGACTTATCTTACGATATATAATTGGTAAGTTTCTGATTCATAACCAGTTAGTCGAACTTTGCATTCGGGACTGTCTTCACCATACATCTAAGATTTTTTTATTAGCTAATGACATCATTCATCAAGAAAATTTAAGTTCAATTTTTATAGAAATTGTTATAAACAGGTCATAAAAACACATTAAAATACCACTCCTATATTTTAATTCTTTCTTAAATACAAATAATTAAAAATAGATGTGCCTGCTGCAGGATGCCATAGTCACTTGCAGATGTGTGGCAGAAAAATCATTTCTGATTCTTATTTAACCTGGTGGTTCATGAATTAGCCATCAGACGGCCCCCAAAAATGAACTTCCAAAGCAATGTAATTAACATGCTCAGCTAATTTATGTATAGAAAGGTTTATGACTTCTTCCTTCAAATTTTTAGAGTACATTGAATCTATAAATTACCTTGGGCAGTATGACCATTTTCACGATATTGATTCTTCCAACCCATGAGCATGGAATGTTCTTCCATTTGTTTGTATCCTCTTTTATTTCATTGAGCAGTGGTTTGTAGTTCTCCTTGAAGAGGTCCTTCATATCCCTTGTAAGTTGGATTCCTAGGTATTTTATTCTCTTTGAAGCAATTGTGAATGGGAGTTCACTCATGATTTGGCTCTCTGTTTGTCTGTGATTGGTGTACAAGAATGCTTGTGACTTTTGTACATTGATTTTGTATCCTGAGACTTTGCTGAATTTGCTAATCAGCTTAAGGAGATTTTGATTCAATGCCATCCCCATCAAGCTACCAATGATTCTTCACAGAATTGGAAAAAACTACTTTAAAGTTCATATAGAACCAAAAAAGAGCCTGCATCACCAAGTCAATCCTAAGCCAAAAGAACAAAGCTGGAGGCATCATGCTACCTGACTTCAAACTACACAACATGGCTACAGTAACGAAAACAGCATGGTACTGGTACCACAACAGAGACATAGATCAAGGGAACAGAACAGAGCCCTCAGGAATAGTGCCGCATATCTACAACTATCTGATCTTTGACAAACCTGACAAAAACAAGCAATGGGGAAAGGATTCCCTATTTAATAAATGGTGCTGGGAAAACTGGCTAGCCATATGTAGAAAGCTGAAACTGGATCCCTTCCTTACACTTTATACAAAAATTAATTCAAGATGGATTAAAGACTTACATGTTAGACCTAAAACCATAAAAACCCTAGAAGAAAACCTGGGCAATACCATTCAGGACATAGGCGTGGGCAAGGACTTCATGTCTAAAACACCAAAAGCAATGGCAACAAAAGCCAAAATTGACAAATGGGATCTAATTAATCTAAGGAGCTTCTGCACAGCAAAAGAAACTACCATCAGAGTGAACAGACAACCTACAGAATGGGAGAAAATTTTTGCAACCTACTCATATGACAAAGGGCTAACATCCAGAATCTACAATGAACTCAAACAAATTTACAAGAAAAAGCAACCCCATCAAAAAGTGGGTGAAGGATATGAACAGACACTTCTCAAACGAAGACATTTATGCAGCCAAAAGACACATGAAAAAATGCTTATCATCACTGGTCATCAGAGAAATGCAAATCAAAACCACAATGAGATACCATCTCACACCAGTTAGAATGGCAATCATTAAAATGTCAGGAAACAACAGGTGCTGGAGAGGATGTGGAGAAATAAGAACACTTTTACACTGTTGGTGGGACTGTCAGTATGGCGATTCCTCAGGGATGTAGAACTAGAAATACCATTTGACCCAGCCATCCCATTACTGGGTATATACTCAAAGGACTATAAATCATGCTGCTATAAAGACACATGCACACGTATGTTTATTCCAACACTATTCACAATAGCAAAGAGTTGGAACCAACCCAAATGTCCAACAAAGATAGACTGGATTAAGAAAATGTGGCACATATGCACCATGGAATACTATGCAGCCATAAAAAATGATGAGTTCATGTCCTTTGTAGGGACACGGATAAAACTGGAAACCATCATTCTCAGTAAACTATCGCAAGGACAAAAAACCAAACACCACATGTTCTCACTCATAGGTGGGAATTGAACAATGAGAACTCATGGACACAGGAAGGGGAACATCACACTCCGGGGACTGTTGTGGAGTGGGAGGAGAGGGGAGAGACAGCATTAGGAGATACACCTAATGCTAAATGACGAGTTAATGGGTGCAGCAAACCAACATGGCACCTGGATACATATGTAACAAACCTGCACATTGTGCACATGTACCCTAAAACCTAAAGTATAATAATAATAAATAAATAAATAAATAAATAAATAAATAAATAAATAAATAATTTTAAAAATTAAAAAAAAAAACAAATTTTTAGAGTACAAGGAAATCCTTGGGAATTGTTTTCTCTAAAATTAATGTGACATGTGACTTGGAGGAATTTGGACAGCTTCAAGGTCTTCTAAGAATAATAAATATTTCTGCCACAAGGAAACTTTTTGAATTCATCAGTTAATGTCATGACCTTAGCAGCCTGGCCCCAAATAGGGGAACCATTCTAGTAATTCTTCCACTATCAAGTCACAATGTTATTTGAATATCTTTTTATTCGTGTACTTAATATTTTAAGCAACAAATTGTAGACACTATCTACCAAAGTGACACATTAGGGACATGGGATCCCTGAGTTGCTTTTGCCCTTTGCTAGTGCCCCAGTCAGGACACTCTTTGCTGAGTTGCCCATCTCAGCAAAGAGTCTCCTGGCTGGGGCACTAGCAAAGGGTAAAGAAAACTTTCAGAACATTTTGTTTATGAGCCAGTATTTCAACTCATGCCAGCAAAGATCTCATAATAAAAATATGTAGGTATTAGTTAAATAAAATTCAAAATTACTTTATGAATTTTACACACTGTGCAGCTAAATAACACCACCGAGGGGTGTGTTATAAAAGTGTAGCATATAGACACTAATAAAAATCTAAATTTCTTCTTTGGAAATAAAAATGTGTCTAGATCTATCTTAAACTCTGAGGACTGCCAGTGAGGAATTTAGCAACCTTGTGGTGAGCTGCAGAATTCTTTGTCAAAATATTTAACCAGGATTCAGGGTGACAAACTCTCTATATTTCCCACAGCCACTCCTATTGGCTCTAGAAGGAAATATGGCTTCCATAGCAGCCACATTGCTGTAATTGATAAGTAGGAAGGCTCATAAATTCAGTAAAAATGACCTGCTATGGAAAAACGCAGCTGGATTCTGACTGGTTTGAGTGTCCCTGGGAGGGGGGGGTGTTCACCAATCAACAATCATTTATGGAGCATTTACTATGCCCAGACAATGTTTTCAGCACTGGGGATATAGAAGTAAACAAAGTAGTGAGTGTACCTGTCCTTACAAAATTCATATTCTCATAGGTGCGGGGAAATGGGTAGCTAATATACATAGAAATTAAGAGATCTGATAATTTCACCAGACACTAATAAGAGCTATACTTAAAGTAAGATAATTTTATATAGACAGAGAGTGGCCAAGGAGATCCTCTCTGAGAAGTGACATCTGAGGTGAACCCAATTGTTAAGGTGGGGTTAATGGATGGGGTTAATGGGGTTAATTTTTTATTGGAGAAAGGGCTGATTAATATCCCAAGGCAGAGTCCAAAGCCATGTCCCAAAACTCCCAAAGCCATGTCCCAAGAACTCCCATTTAAAAACAAAATTGAATCTCATATTACCGTCTTCTGTATGTGAAGTGCTTTCATACACAGGGCTTTAGCTGGTCCACACAGCAACCTTGAGACATGCCTATTATCAACCTTGTTTTGCCTGTGAGAGAATGGAAGCAAAACAGAGATGTTTAGCAACTTTCTCAAGGTCACATATAAATACCTAGCACAGCACTAATTTAACCTGGATCTTACCTCAAATCCTATGCAACTCATAACCTTTCACAGATGCCAAGGCATTCATGTGTTAAGGAAAAGCTGAAACATTTGTAGGAATTTCTTGAGTCATTATTTTTATTATCCAGGAAAATTAACATGTCATTTAACATGAAAAAAGAGAGAGAGAAAAAAAAGAGGCATTTTGGTTCTTTCCGATACCAGGTATTACAGCCAAGGGCCTGGGCTGAGGGGAATTATCTTTGTTATAAAGAGCAGCTGAGACAGCTGATATTACATTGCATTTGCCTATGTTAAAAGATAGTTCAGAATCTGTCTGTGGAAGCAAATAGGATAATAATTAAGAAGAGTGGGGAAGAAATTTGGAAGCTCAGATGCTTAAATTCCAGATGAGGAGAGATTCATCATAGACCCAAAGAAAATGGCAACCAATTGGCTTATTTTACACTCACAATCATGAACAGAGGTAGCTTTAGGTGGGAATCAACACTTATACTAAAAGTGGCAAAATTACTGAGCACTGGCATTTTGTTTATTTTTGTCTTTTCTGTTTACTTTCAAAACCACCTAGATGGAAACGAAAAGCAGGAAAAAAATGAGGGGGAAGAGGAAAAAAATCAAACACATACAAAACTGTCATTATTACAGCAAGGCACTTAATTAGTACTAAGCAGTGTATTCCATAGCATATTGTTTGTTCTATGCAAAAATCTTTTTTTCTGATTTGCATTTTAGTCATAAATCTATGGTGAGTACATAGAGAATGTCCCCTCTCCTGTCCATCATCTGTCTCTGTCTCTGAAGTAAAACTACCTGCATGGCTGTGCCAGCCTAACATGCCCTGACCTTTCATGGAGGATGAGACTGAAAGTACAATCATAGTGCCAACAAGAAATTACAACCTTTAGAATCTAAAATGGCTCTTTAAATTTAAATTAATAAAATTTGAGACAGAGAACAGTAGCTCATGCCTGTAACCATCACCCCAGCACTTGGGGAGGCCAAGGTGGGTGGAATATATGAGGCGAGGAATTCAAGCCTAGCCCAGGCAGCATAGCAAGACCCCATCACTACAAAAAATAAAAAGTTAGCTGGGCATAGTGGCATGCACCTGTACCAGCTACTCAGGAGGCTAAGGTGGGAGGATGGCTTGAGCTCAGAAGTTTGAGGCTTCAGTGAGCTAGGATTGTACCACTGCACTCCAGGCTGGATGACAGAGCGAGACCCTGTCTCTATAATAAAATAAAAATAAAATTTGAAATTTGTTTATCCAGTCACACTAGCCACATTTTAAGGGCTCAGTAACCACAGATGGCTTATGGCTCCTGTGTTGGGCACTGCAGCTTAGAACATTCCCATCAACACAGAGTTCTATGTGACAACCCTAGACCAGACAGCTCTTATCAAATGAGAGAAATCCCAGCTCCTCTCCATCCACAGTGTCTCACACACTCCATGTTTTCCACTCCAGATGTCCCCTTACTTGATTTTTATTCTGTTCTAATATTGATTTCCTGTCTTTAATCGCTTTGCCATATTAGTTGTAGAACAGTAAGTTTAGCTATAGAGGCAAATTTAATGACATTTGTTCCAACATCATTATCTTGCAAATGAGGAAGTGACAGCCTATTGCGGTAAAGTGTACCCATTCGTTCAATCAATATGTAGTTAATGCCTACGTATTCTAGAAACTGAGAACAGATGAAACCCCAACCCTCACGGAGCATAAAACTGAATACAGGAACAAGCAATAAAATACAAATAAGAAAGGCATAAGCGTAGGAAGGAAAATAATGCAGGATGAGACAGAGAAAAGGATGAGTGCAAAAAAGAAGTAGTTGGAAGCAGTAGTTGTAGCTTCTCCATGGAGGGAGGCCAAAGAAAGCTTCTCTGCAAAAGTGAGAATTGAAAGAAGGCCTGGGTGTGTGAAAGAATCAGCCATGCAAAGGTCTCAGGTAAGAGCATCCCAAGCAGATTCCAAACAGCAAGCAAAAGTCCATGGAGTCGGAATGAGCCTGGTATGTCCAAGAAGGAGAAATAAGAGCAGAGATGCTGGAGAAAAGTAGAAAGTGGGAAGTGAAGGGAGGTGAGGTTTGAGAAGTAGCCAAGGGCCAGTTCCTATAAGGCCACAGACTAGGAATCTATTGCTGCATAACGAACTCCCCACACGTGGCTTGAAACAGCATTAAGTATCTCACAGTTGCTGTAGATCAGAAATCTGGTGCAGTTGGGCTGGATCCTGCTTACTGGATCTGCTGCCTCCTCTGTTCTCAATTTTTTTGCCCTCCCCTCCTCCTTCTATCCCTGCAATCAAGGTAATGGCCAGGGTCGTTATCATCCGAAGACTCAACTCAGTGGATCCAGAGGATCCACTTTCAATTTGTTACCAAGATTCAAATTCTTGGGGGCTGTTAGACTGAAAGTTTCAGTTCTTTGCTGGCCAGAAGCAACCTTCGGTTTCTTGTCTTCTGGGCCTCTCCAAGATGGCAGCCTACTTCATAAAAGTGAGCAAACAGAGAAGTACAGAGGCCTCTAGCAAGAGGGAAGTTGTGGTCTTTTGTATCCTAATCACAGAAGTGAAGTGCCATCATTTCTTCCTTATTCTACTTGTTAGAGCACATGAGGAGGTCTAATCCACACACTGCAGGAGGGACATACACAGGAACATGAGTAAGAGCAGCCAGGGATCATTGGAGTACATCTTAGATGTCTACCCAGCAAAGGTCACATGGCCCATAGGAAGTTGACTTTTACCTAAGTGTCACTGGGAGGCCAAGAATAGTGGCGCAAGCCTGCAATCCCAGCATTTTAGGAGGTCAAGGCAGGAGGATCATTTGAATCCGGGAGTTTAAGACTAGCCTGGGCAACATAATGAAATCCTATTTCCACACACACAAAAAAAATTAGCCAGGTATGACGGCACACCCCTGTAGTCCCAGCTACTTGAAGAGCTGAGGTTGAAGGATCACTTGAGCCTGAGAGGTTGAGGCTGTGGTGAGCCATGATGGCATCACTGTACTCCAGCCTGGGTAACACAGTGAGAACATTTCTCAAAATGTGGTCAAAAACAAAAACAAAACAAATAAACACAAAAACATCCCACACCAACAACAACCCAGTGATTAGGAGATATTGGGAAGCTTTGATCAGGGAACTGACGTGATCTGATCTTCAACTCAGGACTTGGTGGTTATATGTGGAAGAGATAGATGCAGAGGGCCACTGTGGAAATGGGAAGACCATAGAGGCTACTCCAATTGCTCTGTGATATGTGATGGAGCTAGGAAAACAGTGAGATGCTGTCAAGTTTGAGATCCACTCTAAGAGTAGAACCTACAGTGTTTGCTTGTGAGTTGGATATGGAGGTGAGAGAAAAAGACAGGCACCCTAATAAAAAGGCTGAACTAGCTGAATAAGTCTCCATAGAAAGCCTTCCCTGGAAAATCTTCCTAGAAAGAAACCTCGTGTTTCCTTGCACTTTCTTTCTCCCTGCATCTCTTCTGACACTTCTCTGATATCTTCACAAGTCATTTTATATTGTTGATGCTTAGGAAAATCTAGAATTTCCACTTTTTAATATGCTGGAACAGGTACTCACAGTGCTAAGACTGTAGGGATAGTGGGATACAACAAATAGTTGTCATTACTTATTACCAAAGATATGATACTGTCTTTTTAAATACCATCCCTCAGATTTTCAAACTCACCAGTATATTTAACATGTGTTCTTTGTCCCTATTTTTATGTAAAAATGGAAATACTTTTATTCTCTTAAACAAAAAAATGCTAATAAGAAGAGAAAAGGAATTGATTTTAGCAGCAAATTAGGAGGCTGGCTGTACATTTTTAATGTTTAGGCATCAATAACAAATTGCTGTGCTCTGAACTCACAGCATGGATACAATATTAGCTCTTCCAGGGAGAGTCTGACTTATTGCACATATGTCCTCTGAAACCACTAAGAGCTCAACAGGATAAACAGGGTAGTGTACATGTTTCATGGGCCTTTTTTATTTACTCCAGGTTTTGTCTTAGGCTAAATCTGTGCGTAGCCAAATACCAAACAAACAAAACTCAAATGGGTTATGGTTAATACAAAACAATGCAGTTTTTCTTCTTAAGTTTGAATAATTAATCCAGATTGCTTCATGACTAAAGCAACCAATGCCATCTTTGCCCTAAGCAAAATATGATTTCACTTTAGAGTTCACTTACTTTCACTTCATGCCCCTCTCTTTGATCTCTCCCACCCACTCCTTAAGCACAAGGTTCTATCTTCAATGTGTGTTTCTTACTGGGAATAGGATCTCCTAGGTACAATCAAGATTCACAGAAAGAGATATCCCACAGAGCCTGAGTTTTCCCATCACTCATCCTTGATGTTACACCCTACAGGTAACCTCTGCACGTACTAGAAGCATGACACGCTCCATTTTATAAGGGTCAACATGAGCACTCATTCAATATCAGTGATAATATTTGTGTTTCTTCTACCAAAAGTCAAATTTCTAAGTTTTAAGAAAGTACATTTTTCCTAATTCTCGCATCTTTTCAAAAAATGTTAGACTGCTTCTCATAAAAATTTCTGATGATTTCAAGAATATGTCTGCATTTCTTTAGAAACAGAGAGAGAGAGGGAGAGGGAGAAAGAGAATATGAATTAACAAGTTGGGAACACTGAAATGGAGATAGGAGAGTAACTTTAGGTTTAGCCTTAAAGGGCCCATGGTGAGACCTGACCATTCAGTCAAAAATTTGCCAACTCAAAACTGTGTCCATATATGTTTGATCCCAGGATATGGCTATGAACAAGGAGCTTGTCTTAGTCCATCTTGTGTTGCTATAACAAAATACCACAGACTGAGCAATTTATTTAAAAAAAAAGAAAGAAAAAGAAATTTACTTCTTAGAGTTCTGGGGGTTGAGAAGTCCAATGCTGAGGGTCTGGCATCTGGTGAGGGCCTTCTTCCTGCATCATCCCATGGTAGAAAATATATGAAAAGAAAGTGGGAGAAAGAGAAAGAGAGCAAGAGAGGACAGAACTCACTTTTAGAACAAGCTCATTCTCAAGATAACTAATCCACTCCACAATAATAACATGTGTCTGTGCATGAGGACAGATCCCTCACGACTTAATCACCTATTACTGGGCCCCAACTCCCAATACTGTTGCATTGGGGATTAAACTTCAATACATGCACTTTGAAGGAAACATTCAAACTACAATAGAGCTCAAGCACAAAGAGGTGGGATGATGTGCCTAAAGTCAGACTTGGGACAAAATATGAATAACACAGACCTCCTGCCTACCAGACTTGTGTTTCCAAGTGACCCACAAAGACTTAGAACCACAGTAGAGAGGCTGCTTCAAAATCAGTTGCTTTCACATCAGTGCCAGGAAGGACTCTTCAAAGTATATGTATCCTTATTTTTAACGAAGATTCCTTCAGAAAGTAAAACTCATACTTTCCTAGCAAATTAAACCCTGTTTCTTCTATCAATAAAACCACACCAAAATCCTGTCCTGTAAATTTATCTTGGGTCTAGTGCTTGCTGTGGCTAAGGAGAGGGTTCAAGAATTACTGCGCTGCTGAGCAAAGCCTGGGAGATTAACTAGAAAGGACGCCAAGAAAATATCCCAGCCTATGTTCTAATCTCTCAGCAATCACTTCTCTCAGAACTGTTGCAGGCCTTGCCACATACCAGCCTCCATGTCAGGCTGACCTGGGCCTGAAGCCCACCTGTCATAAAGCTAAATCAATGTAGTAATATATTACAGAGTGTTGCAAGATGTCTCATTGATTTGGTTGGGTGGGTTGGGGAAGGAGTGGTTGCTGGTGGTATCTCTACCAGATTGTCACATTCCTGAGGACAGGAATCAACCCTGATATCTCCTTGTAACCTATCTATTGTACTTACCATATGACAAGTGCTCTTTGCCTTGTTTTTGTATGAATCTCTTCCACTCTTCAGCTTCTAGAGCTGCGCTGCCATTGGCATTGCCTGGCTTGCACCACTGTGTTGCCACAGCATCTGTAGATCTCTCAGTTTCTACTTTTATGGACTCTGGACAGCCCATCTAGCTGAAATCCTTGATATTTTAGTCTTGATGCCAAGTCCCTGCCTGTAGTCTGTTGGACCACAGGGTTTTTCTTTAACCCCCATTGTGTTAAAGAATTTTTAGATCAACTGTCTAGCTGCCTCGCAGCACTTATGGATTTATTGCCTGAATTGATCAGCTCAATCTGCAGCACAACTTGTTCCTTGTCACATTGTCCAATCTGCCAAATCACCTGACCTTGCTACCTGTCTGTTATTTACATTCTTATTTCTTCTGTTTGACTTAAAACCCATTCTCTTGTGATTCTCAGCCATCTCACTTGCTTTCTTAACCTGACTTTTGCCTTTCCCTCTGGGGTTGGCATTTTCATAATCACCCTCACAGCCAAGGTGTCCCAACTCAACTTGTCCTCCCCTCCCTCCAGTCTTCCCTGGGTGCAGCCAACCATTAGTTCTGGACATGAAAAGGAAACCTGTGCACCTTCTGCATTGTCCCCTGCAGCCTCTTATCTGTTAGGTGTGGTTTGGTCTCCCACCTGCCATGGTCCACTTCATCTTAACATGTTTCTCTGCTTTACAACCTTCAGTGTGACTGGAAGCCTCTTCCAATGACCTCTTTTTAAAACATCAGATTTAGTTACTTGCTGTCAAAATCCTGCCAAAGAAAAAAATAGTCTAATAGCCTCATTCACTGGATATTTAAGAAAACCATCAGCTCAATTTATGCAATTCAGAATAAAGAAATAGCTCACTGTTTGCTGTCAGCCACTGTTTACCTACAGAAGATAGAAAAACATAGTAAGATATTTTTATTAGTTGCATGTTTTTCTGTGAAGAGTGCAATACAGTGGATTTAATGACCCATGACATTAAGAGTTTGTTCAGTTGCTTTCTTGTACACTAAGGGCTCCAAGTCTAAATTTTATATTCCCTATAGAAGCCTCAAAATTAACCCAGACATAGACACCATCCAGATACTATTCTATTTATTTGTTTTACTTATTTTTTATTTGTAGCACAGTACAAAACAGATGAGGGTATTTTTGTTCTCAGTTAATTTTGAAATCACTCCAGAAAATATTATATATTATTTCTTTGCATTGTTCAAAGGCTGCTCTGCTGGTTTTATTTTATTTTATTTTATTATTATACTTTAGGTTTTAGGGTACATGTGCACAATATGCAGGTTTGTTACATATGTATCCATGTGCCATGTTGTTTTTCTGCACCCATTAACTCGTCATTTAGCATTAGGCATATCTCCTAATGCTGTCCCTCCCCCCTCCCCCCACCCCACAACAGTCCCTGGAGTGTGATGTTCCCTTTCCTGTGTCCATGAGTTCTCATTGTTCAATTCCCACCTATGAGTGAGAACATGCGGTGTTTGGATTTTTGTCCTTGCGATAGTTTACTGAGAATGATGTTTTCCAGTTTCATCCATGTCCCTACAAAGGACATGAACTCATCATTTTTTATGGCTGCATAGTATTCCATGGTGTATATGTGCCACATTTTCTTAATCCAGTCTATCACTGTTGGACATTTGGGTTGGTTCCAACTCTTTGCTCTTGTGAATAGTGCCACAATAAACATACATGTGCATGTGTCTTTATAGCAGCATGATTTATAGTCCTTTGGGTATATACCCAGTAATGGGATGGCTGGGTCAAATGGTATTTCTAGTTCGAGATCCCTAAGGAATCGCCACACTGACTTCCACAATGGTTGAACTAGTTTACAGTCCCACCAACAGTGTAAAACTGTTCCTATTGCTCTGCTGGTTTTAAAGAGAAAAAGACATCTCCTAGTGAATACTGCTTTCCTCAAGGGGAAAGCTCTACTGTCTAACAGCTATTTTAAGATGTTGAAGATGCATTACCACAGGCTGCAATTACCCTGTGAATCCCAATTTGAATTGAAGTATCATCTCTCAAGGGCGTAATCCTAGGGTCACATTTCCTTTTCCAAAAGAACTAAACCATCTCTTTGACTATAAAGGCTGCTGCAGGCAATCTCATACAATCAAAGTTCCTCTTCATCTTTAAGTACATAAAATTATCTTTAAAAATGGACAATTTGAAATTTACAAAAACAGTAATCAACAGTGATAACATGAGCAAATCATCCATCCCAAAAAAACTTCACTAATTGTGCTCAAATATTGAACAAAAAATGATATTTACTCATACAGATTCTTAAAGCATCACACTGTGTGGCACTAAAAAATTATAGGAATATAGCTAAGATTTTTAAAACTTTGAATGGGCTTTTAGAAACCAATAATGTCATGTCTTTATGCAACAATTACTGTCTACTATATTTGTCTTCTTCTAAATTAATGTCCCTAATGCTTAATGCCTTTTTCAGTCAATGGGACAGAATCTTGAGACCTGAAATATCCTTCCAGATTTCCTGTCCTTATTCATGGTCTTTATTTCTTTCAAGAAAGACCACAGAAGACTCTGGCTCCACATGTGGTTTGTCCAGTCATGCTACGTTTACAGCCTCAGAGACAGGCATGCACATTAAGCACAACTGGGCATCTTATTTTGATTTTGCCCTGAAGTTAAGTAACAAATTTACAGGACACCAGAATAAGTATCTCCTCTGTTTAAATTCTCTTCTTCGTTTCTTCTATCTCCTAATCTATAGCAAAGGTTAATCAATTTTGCTAAAAGGAAAGACTAAACAATAGCTCTCAATATGAAATAGTCAGAAATTATCACTTTTTCAAAGATGAAGCAAAGGAGAAACTTAGAAACAGATGATTTACCTGTGTGTTCTGATTGCCAAGATTTATTCATTCTGATCCTTTCATGTTCTGCCAGTTCCTTGTAACTAAGAGTGTTTACTTGAATGATGCCATTTTTCACAACCTCACAGCCACTACCTGAGATCAGGTGATCACCCTCTTCCTCTTCCCTGCAGCATCTTCTTAACTGGCTTCCCAGTCCCTGCTCTTGCCCCAAATTCACGCCTGGCCTCCCATTCTCTGTTCTTCAGCCAAGATGAGAACTTCGAACTCTCACCACTTTATGGAGCCTTTCAAATTCTAACCCCTACTGGTACTGGCATCCTCCTCATTCCTTACTCCCTGCTTGGTAATCCAAGCTCTAGAAATACTGCAATTCTTTCTGCTCCTGGAACACATCATGTTCTCTCTCCCCTGCAGGTCTGCAGACATTGTACTTTGGCCTGCCTAAACACCATCCCCTCTCTTCATTTCTTGGTTAATCCTTTTCACACCTGTGAAGTCTCAGCATAATTTTCATTTTTCGTCCATGCTTTTCTAGATTTTCATTTCTCACATGACAGATTCTATGCTGAGACGTATGAGAGATGCAATTTTTTACATCTTATGTATTTTTTACATTTTATCACAGTACTTAACACATTTTAAGTGATGGGCTCAGTATTCTATTCTCCACATGAAAGCAGGGCCATGCCTACCTTGCTCACCATTATATAACAATGATACAACTGAATATTCACAGAATAAGTAACTGGTTGATTAACCGGGTGGAAAAATAGATAGATAGATAGATAGATAGATAGATAGATAGATAGATAGATAGATACATACATACATACATACATACATACATAGAAAGATAGATGATAGATAGATGATAGATAGATAGATAGATAGATAGATGATAGATAGATACATAGATAAATGGATGAATAGTTTTTTTTAATGTGTGGAGTTAGGATGGCTATGGGAAAGACAGAGAAGACGGAACTTGCAGTGGCCTTGCTAGCATCAATACATCTTAAAAACCATTCCATTGACTTCTGTTCACAGTAATTTGATTCAGGATATATTCGTCACACACAAAGAAAAATGTTTAGAATTTCATGTATATAACCAAGTTTTAAAGAAATGATTTTAAAATACTCATTTATGTATTCATCCAGGTATATGACAGACACTGGACTAGTCCTACAGGATGAGATGAAATTCACTTTCTTCCCTTAAGGAGTTTAAAGTCTAGGGAGGGAGTGTACTATGCAATAAACTTTTTGCCATAATAATATGGTGTTGTCTTTAAAAAATCATTTTTGAAAATTGCCCTTAAAAAAAACAAATAATATTTTTTTTTTTTTATTATACTTTAGGGTTTTAGGGTACATGTGCACAATGTGCAGGTTTGTTACATATGTATCCATGTGCCATGTTGATTTCCTGCACCCATTAACTCGTCATTTAGCATTAGGTGTATCTCCTAATGCTGTCCCTCCCCCCTCCCCCCACCCCACAACAGTCCCCGGAGCGTGATGTTCCCCTTCCTGTGTCCATGAGTTCTCATTGTTCAGTTCCCACCTATGAGTGAGAACATGCGGTGTTTGGTTTTTTGTCCTTGCGATAGCTTACTGAGAATGATGGTTTCCAGTTTCATCCATGTCCCTACAAAGGACACGAACTCATCATTTTTTATGGCTGCATAGTATTCCATGGTGTATATGTGCCACATTTTCTTAATCCAGTCTATCGTTGTTGGACATTTGGGTTGGTTCCAACTCTTTGCTATTGTGAATAGTGCCGCAATAAACATACGTGTGCATGTGTCTTTATAGCAGCATGATTTATAGTCCTTTGGGTATATACCCAGTAATGGGATGGCTGGGTCATTTTTAAGTTTAAAGTGCTGTTTTTCATTCATAACCAGTTGATTATAACCATAAAAAAAACAAATAATATTTTATGGTTATAATCAACTGGTTATGAATGAAAAACAGCACTTTAAACTTAAAAATCAAACATATTTCTAATTTGTCATATATTCAGTCTTATGAATTCTATAAAGATTAAATACAGCATATCCATATGAGGAAAATAGCAAAATAGACATGGAGGAAGCCGGTCTGAGACCTGGGACCTGGGAAAAATGACCTGAAGAGGGTGGAGAGCAAAAACTTACCTAAATAGATGTTTTCTTGTGGTAGACCCAGCAAAACATTCCATCATGCTTTCTGGAAAGAGGTGAGCCCCATCACACCCAATATGGAAACCAGGACCTAGAGGAAGTGGCCTTGCCATTTTGGGATAATGGATGGATGGTGCTTCCCAGTGGTGAGGGAAAGGTCTGAGTTTCCCCCGCTCCCAAAAAAAAGCTCAGGGAAATGGTCCTGCAGCGAGTAATACAGAGCGAATCCACACAGAGCCAAATTGCCCAGAAGTATCTCATGAGGGAAAGCACATAATTTCAATGGCGCTAACGGGTTGTCACAAAAATGTGTTTGTGGCAGAAATGCGAACAGCTATAAGAAGTGCTACATTTAGGTACCTTCATTTAAACCAGACAATATTTGGTACATTGTCATCAGAAATACTAATGCCAGAATGAAAGAGATCCTAGAAATTTTATCTTCTTCTTGGTCTGCTATAAAGCAGAATGCATTGTAGGAGAAAGAGGAGGAACCAGAAGTCTACTGGTGATATAAGCACAGCCTTCCCTTTTCTCTTCCTGCTTCCCCTCACTCAATCCTTTCAGAATGAGTTATGTGACCCGTCCCCTCCGTGTGCTCATATGGTAACTGTGCAAAGTTCCGTATTATCTCTGCTTTATCCAGTTGTATGCTGATAAAGGTTTAATAACCTGCTCTCTAGGGGAAAAAAATTCATGGGTGTACATATGCACATAATTTTATTTTATTTATTTTATTATAATTTTAACTGATGAAAATGGAATGTGTAGCAAGCAATTCACAAAAATAACAAAATATATACTACTCTTCATTACAAATAGCCAATTGATTCTCACAAAATACTTACCTTGATTTTCTGAACTCTGGTATATTCACCCAAACTGTGATTGCAAGTCAGCCATAATTTCACGAAATTAGACTGAATAAAGACTTGATTATTTTCCAATTCAGAAGTTTCTTATATCATTGACAAAATCCTATAGTTCTGACATAAAAATTAATATTCATATTCTCATTTACATTAATGAGTAAAACAAGTGAAGAAAATTAAGATATATATGAAAAGCTTATTCATATATCAATGACATGAGGAATTCTTTTGCTGAATCAGATAATGATTTGCAAATAGAGGTCGAAATATTTTCTCCATTTTTTGTGTCATTCACAATGTAATGGCTACAGAAATTACATGTCTAAGTTTCATCCGTGTTACTGGCATTTTCCCCATCACATTCTTAAGTCTAGATAGTCAACAAAACAATAAATCAAACCTTTCAGGAGTGAAGTTAGAGAGGAAGCATTTGCCCATTTCTGTGGTATAAATGCTCCCATAGTGACCAATTCCAAGCTTCCAGGGTAGCATCACTGAACATCGAAATGGGAATCTATGCACAGTTGCACACCATTATGATATTTCTGCCAGTCAGGCACAACAAAAGAAAGCTTAAGAGCATAAATAATAGTGAAATAATTAGGAAATAATGAGTTTTTAGTATGCGTTAACCTTGTTTTTAATACTTTTTTTTTTTTTTTTTGAGACGGAGTCTCGCTCTTTCACCCAGGCCAGAGTACAGTGTCGCTATCTCGGCTGGCTGCAAGCTCCACCTCCTGGGCTCACGCCATTCTCCTGCCTCAGCCTCCCGAGTAGTTTTTAATACAACTTAATGATAAATTCATATCATTTTATTTTTAATAATGTCCATGTTTAGAAACAAGGTGACAATGTTTCTGACTGGCTCTGGTGAACCAGTATGAGCCAGCACTAGCACACCAGTGGGTCATTCTTTCTAAATCATCTGTCCTTTCTCTTACTGCTTGTCCCAAGTATCATGCTAGTTAATGACTATTTACTTGTCTTTTTTCTCCTGCAGAAGTTCATAGAAGTGGAGACAGGATGTTTGTTTCTGTGTCACAGTCCTTGCAGTGCCTGGAACCTTATAGAAACTCAGCGGGTGCTTGTAATGAATACACGAACCACTGAACAATCGCCCTTTTCTAGCCTGAGACCTGGGGAAAATCCCGTTGCAATCATTTGGCAGCCTTTACTTCCTATTTTCATTTCACCACTGACTCAGCTTAACAAAGGCTACTCTCTGGAATTAACCCACATTAGAGTAAGCTCATATAAATATGAATGAGACACTTTCTGGTAACCTTGGAATGGCATATTAAGACAGTATAGACCCCAGCAGAGAGTAAGCTAGTGAAGTTTCTCAACACTTGTTATTCTTGAGATCCACCCACTCTTGGTAAGCCCTTATAGTACCTGCAGAGGTGGTCTGCCCAGATACATCCTCTTCAGGACTGAAGCAATCATTCTGCCAGCTCCTTAGGGCATTGGTGAACAAAGGTTCTCAACTGAGTCTCTCTCCAGGAATTGCCTTTGTCTGAGCAGAGGTACGCGGTCCAAGATCACAACGCTTCTCTAGTGAAAGCCTGTAAGAAATGACTGTTCACTGCAGGGGCATGTGGACCCAGCCCACTTGCCTCCATTTGAGACAACTCTACTTGGACATCCCAGCTCCAGCACTTCCTGAGGGCTCTGCTAAGATTTCCAGGACAACTGCACTGCCCTGTAACTTCTCTCTCTCTGCCTAGTTCTGCTTCTTTAACTCCTCAATCAACTGATGCACACAGAACTTCACCTCAGGGTCTGTTCTGTGGAGACCTCAATATGCTGCAGCCCTCGATGTTGTGTAATGTGTATCAATGAATAAATTTTAATACAACTTCATATCAAAGGAAGCATGTTGTGAGAACTACTGAAATTTTAAAACTAGAGCATAACATTAGCTAATAGAACAGATGATCAATTACACTAGTACTGACAATTGATTTAATAACACTGTCTCAAGTCTAAAATTGTGATTTGTAGGCCAGGCACGGCCGCTTATGCCTGTAATCCCAGTACTTTGGGAAGTCAAGGCAGGCAAATCACTTGAAGACAGGAGTTCGAGGCCAGCCTGGCCAACATGGTGAAACCTCATCTCTACTAAAAATACAAAAATTAGCCGGGCTTGGTGGCATGCGCCTAAGTCCCAGCTACTCGGGAGGCTGAGGTACGAGAACTGCTTGAACCTGAGGTTGAACCTGGGAGGCAGAGGTTGCAGTGAGCTGATATCACACCACTGCACTCTAGTCTGGGCGAAAGAGTGAGACTTCATCTGGAAATAATAATAATTAGTTAACTAACGATTTGCAAATGCATCTTTATAGAAATAAAAACATACGTTAACTTAAATAATACATCTCATGACTATTGATTATGTTATCCAAGAAAGAAATCTTCAATGTGTTGTAAAAGTTTATTGCAAGGCTCACATGAAACAGAAAATTCTGATGTAAATACCAGATTATGCTGAGAAAATTCAGTTATTTGCATTATCAATGGAGTGTCTGGAAGTTTGAGATGAATTGAAATTGGCCATACAAGTGAGAAAGAGTTTCACTAACATTGACAATCACTGACGGGTGAAAATGACCAGAATTTCTAGAAAAGAAGGTCATACTTAATGATTCCCTATTAGCTGACTCCTATCTTATACAATTATACAGAGGCAGCTACAGATACAGAAAATACTAGGTATAGTTGAACAATTACCACTCTCAGGTGTAAAGCATTTCATGTTGCATGGTTCCTTCATTTAAATAGGCTTTTAATTCCAAGAGATACAAAAACAAAGCTAAAAAAGCAGTCTCTAAGAATTCCACCCCAATTAGCCATACTAAGATGCCACATGACCACATGCTATAAAGTAATTAAGCCTATCGTATGTATTTACACAGCCACTTAATGCATAGGAAAAGAAGGGGAAAAGTGACCTCCAACCAAAATATTCTTTTTTTGTTTTTGCCATGACAATGTACACATTTCAATTGCTTTGTCCTCTTAGGCATGAACTGATGACGACTAAACATTAAGATAAGTATAGATTACTTAATTCATGTTCACCCCCATCAACAAACAGATAATGGAAATGCATTGAAATTTCTGCAAATATGAAAATTGCATGCATATTGAGGCCAAATGTGAGAGGTTAATATCCCAAAGCAAATTAAGACACCCTGAAGAACTTAATATTTCTAATTATTATATTACCCATCCTTGACACAAATTATTCAAATATGCTCTTTTAAATTGTTTTTGATAGTTTTTACCTATGGTTTTTATGCATATCTGAAAACTTAATGACTTCATGTCAAGCCAGGCCAACCTGAAAAGTTTCTAGCAAATTATTAATTTTAATGCAGGTTTTCTGGCAGACCAGTGCAGGAATGCACATCACTATTTACGAATGAGTGGGCTTTGTTGTCCTACTTCTCATACAAGTCCATACCTGAAATCCAAGAGAATTCCCAAATAAATGCCACCATTATGATACAGATAACCAGGATCATGTGTTTTACAAGAGTTTGCCATTGTAATCATTTTTTCCTGATGACCCAGTAGAATCTTTTAAACTAAGAATTTTCATTTCCATTTCAAGCATAAGATAGAGAAAGGAATAAAATTGTATTTCTTCATAGGGAGCAGCTTAGGCTAGAAGTTTACCCACTGGGTATTTGAATTGTAACTGTTTCCAGGCTATGACAGAGGTCTGAGGATTTTACTGTAGAATTGGATCCATGAGACCAAGGAAATATCAGAATATAAAACTGCAGGGAGCCCAGGTAGATGCTTCTTGTTGTGGACCCACTTGCAAATGTAAGTATTCACTGGTTCTTAGATTTTACATTTCCATACCACTACCCTCTTTCTCTTTAAGGATTACACCTACAGTTCAAAACCTAGATGAGAAAAAGAAATTATAGGCCACTTTAAGGAAAGATGTGCCTGATCCTCCAAGTCAGAAATGGAAAGGTCTTATTCCGAGCACATTGCCCCAAGCTATCCCTCCAGACTTGAGTAGCCAGTGTCTCACCCCACAGGATTTTCCTATCATTTTTATCTGTAGTTCCATTTGCCAAACTATTCTTGTAGACTTGTTTCATCTCCATTTTCTTGGATTCTCCAATTTGGGCGTGTAATGTGTTATTAAATGCCACTTTTCCTGCTTCAATGTAATGCCTCTAAAGTGAAGCACAAAACAACTGAAAGTCCGCCTCTATTTGGAAGAGAGATGCTAGTCTAAAGCATTCCTTCAGGATTTTCAAAAAGATTGCAGAAAGTAGTCCCAAGCTGGTCTTTCCAGCATTAGCCGGTTGCTGACCTCAGCCTATAAAAAAGATTGAAGAACTAACGCTTCTACAGTATGAGTTGTCAGTGAGCCGTATTGCTACCCACACACATCCCCAAGGAAGGGGAGATGGAGCTTCCCCTCAACCTGAAGCCAAGACAAAGTGACTTACAGAGACTTAAGGAAATTGAGATCCAGAAAAAAAGAGGGAATGCACTGAGTCAAGCTGCTATTTGACCCCAGGGAGGCTTGTCAAAGTCCAAACATGAGCTTTGTTAGAGGAAAACCTTAACACGGATCCCACGAAGAGGTCTACCTGGAGAGGCAAATGGACTCCAACAAAGGAGTGGCCATGGGAACCCAGGAGCAGAGTTGTCAGAGTCACAGGTGGCCAGCCCAAGGAGAATACTGTCCTCATCAGATGGGAAGTGGCCAGGAGGAAGTGGCATCAAAGAATCCACCAAAGCCTTGTCTAAGAGAAAAGGAGGCCGTGTGAGACTATTTGCTGTGCCCAGCAGCCACCCACACCAGACTGCTGTTCATCTGCCACTTGTGACTGTTTCCTGAGACCACCCTTAGACACGTCAAGGACAGAAGCCATCCAGAGGAGGAAGGGAGCATAGACAACAGAAGCCGGCAGTGCCCCCGGAAACCTTCATAACTTGATTTGGACCCCAGCTGGCAGAGAATACAGGATGAGTTTGGGGTTTGATATTATACCAGACTACACTGGGATTATGCAATTATCATATAGACTGAATGCTTTTGTGCTGAAAGCATTCTGAGGCAGGGGTGGACTTAGGTTTTTTCAGTCCTGGATTAATCACTTTGAGGACTCTCTTCAATATAAAAAACATGAAATTGTGATTTTAAAAGCAGGAACAGAGCCTTGGAAGAGCCCCACACAAGTGGAGAACCCTGAATCATTCTCCCAGGTTAGAGAATGAGACTCTCTTTTCCAGCTTCATTGCCTTACATTGTAAGGATTCTGGCTTAGAAATAACATTGCTACAGAAGAAAATATTTTACTAAAAAACCTAATTACGAAGAGGCTATAGTCACTTATTATTGGGATATATATATTTTAATTTATTTATACATTTAATACACATATATATTATATATAACATGCATTATATGAGTGCATAATTTTATATGTATTATATAAAATTTTAAAATAACTGTGGCTTTTAAGTTAAATACAAATTCATTAGCTTAACTTGTTAAGCAGTCTTCATTTAGTGGTTAGATATTGCAGATCAAATCTTCATCAGTTGTCACCAATGACCAATAACAATCCCAATCTAGAACATTTAGCATGCAATTACTATCAAAATTATGTGCCTGTTCTTCATATGAGTTGACATATTTTGAGGATCTCTTAACTTCTTGACAGCTTCCTCCGTTGGTAGTTTCATAACTCCATCATTAACTTTCCCCAAAGAATCTAAAGTTCTCCTTCTCACACCACCCCACCCCTTCCCCTGCCAAACCTCTTTTCCTATTTAGTAATGGCCTTCTCATAAAACCTCAAACAAATGTTTAATGTAGAACAAATGGGCCCCTTATCATGGTACCAGACTATCTGGGGCCCTGTATGAGTTTTCAAGTTCATACTGTGTCCTTCCAATAGGGAAAACAATTAGGCACTTCAGTAATGGAAAAGAGTGAAGTTACTGATGTGCATTGTGTTATCAAAATAAGTGATGATTATACAGATTTTTCTGTTTTCAACTGGTTGTTCATACTGCAGACAAACGAGAGGTGTAAGATTATTTTATTGAACTATAATCATCAATCATCCTAGTTACAAATACAGATGATTTTCAGGGCTTAAAAAAGATATTCAAGGGAAAGTGTTCAACATCCCCTCATCCTATGTTCTATCAGCTCTCTTCGTAGGTTTCCACCAAACCTACACCCCTCCCTTCCCCACACCACTTAGGTAAGATTCTGCATTTACCAACTTAGAAAGGACAATTTACATTTAGAAAGTGGAGCCATGTAGAAAAAGAGAAAAAGGAAAACTGGAAGTTAACACAAGATCCAAACTCCTGAACCTGCTGTTCCAGCAACTATAAACCCTCTATGGTGCCGATTTCTAACCTTTCAGTCTCTGAGTGCCATCTGCTAACTTTCTAGCTCACTCTCTCTGGAGTTTCAGTGATTATGTCATCCTGCCAATTATTACTCCTTCCTCATTCCCCTGACCTCACCCTTTCTTTCTCTCATCAGCTTTAACCCTGGTCAACTAACATCACCCCTCTCCTGAATGGGCCCTCACTCCCATGCCCGTTTATTTGTGATATTTCTCTGAGCAAACTACACCCTGTTATTTCATGGCTGCCCCTGTGTGACTGAACATGGATAAAAGAAAACACAACTGTTCTAGCTGGTTTTGACTTATGAGTACAGTCACTCACCGCCAAGTGATCCTTTCATGCTGAATTTGTAAAGGGGTCCTACGGGGCTGTTCCTCATTTATTAATGACATAGGGGTTTCTCTAACTAAAGTGCAGTACCCCTCTTCTTTGGGACGGTTGTCTGACCTGTGGCACCTCCCTTCAAGTGCCTCATCACCCGCAGAAGAGCTGCTGCATTGGCCTGCCGATGCCTTGCCCATCATAGAGGACATTCAACCTGTTCATGATGGCATTGCATGCTTCTGGGGACGATGCAGACAGGCCATGAACCTCACATGATCGCGTGGATCCTGAATGTCTGTCTTGAACTTGTCTATGCTGAGCACAGGAGACAGCAATACAGAGAATAGGCGTCCTGCAGGATCTCATAGTTAAAGGGGACCTCTCTGCTACAGAGGCCTTGACGTACTCCAAGAAAAGCTTCATGGAGCTACTATGTCTCCACAGAACAAACTCCCCCACTATCCTGAGTGACCATTTCATTCTGGCTTTTCTCTTATTACACCTCCAAAACTCCCTAACAATCCTCACTCTCGGCCAACAACTTTGATTCCTACCTCTCTGAGAAATGTAAGCAGAATGAGCGACAATTTCTCAAGCTCCCACGACAGGTCAATGCCCGCCTACCTGCATCCAAGTCCAAACACTGCCCCTTGTCTTCTTCACTGAGCTCCAGCTCTTCTGGCCTGTGCTGTAGTTCCCAGCCTTTCATGCCCACTCAAGGTCACTCAAGGTCATTGCTCTGGCAATTCTCCCATTTTCTTCGGAGTCATCATTTCCCCCTCTTTCCTGGATGAAAACTGTTAGCCTATGAACATTTCTCCCAGACCAGAATGAATGAATAGAACAGAAAACTCTCCTGGCTCTGCTTTCCTTTCTAGCTATCCCTTTCTCCCTTTTCCTCAATAGCAAAACTCTTTGAAAATGGACTTTATAACTCACTGTCTCCAATTTTTGTCCTTCTTTTCTAACAAACCCTCTCGAATCATAATTCATCTCTATCACTCATTGAAACTGCTCTTCTCAAGGTTACTGATGGTCTCCATATCACTAACTCCAATGATCATTTTTCAGTCCTCATCAGACTTTACCTATGAAAAGCATCAACCCGCCTGATTACACTTGGGTCCTGGAAACACTTTCGTCCCTGGGCCTCCAGATCAGTAAACTTACGTTGTTTTCCATCTCTCCGGCTGCTCCTTCTTGTCTCCTTTGCGCTCCTTTTCTTCACCCCATGTCTAAATGTTGGCATTTCTGAGCCTCAGTCTTTGCATCTCTTCCCTATGCTGTCTTCACTCACTCCCTTAGGGACCTCAGCCAGTCCCATGGTATAAAACACCACCTACATTCTGATGAGTCCCATGTTAAAATCTCCTGCTCAGACTTGTCTCCAAAATCCAGACCCAAACTTATATATCCAGCTACCTACCTGACCTATCCATTTGGGTACATAGGGGGCATCTCCTACTTAATACGTTCATAGCTGATCTCCTGGTTTTCCTTCTCAAACCAACTCACCCTCAGCCTTTGCTCTCATCAGTAATGGCTATTCCACTCTTTCTTTATCTATTTCACGTAGTCTATCATAAAGCAATCCCAGCTGAGTGCAGTAGCTCAGGCCTACAATCCTAGAAGTTTGGGAGGCAGAGGTGGGAGGATCACTTAAGCTCAGGAGTTTGAGATTGACCTGCAAAACATAGTGCGACCTCATCTCTACAAAGAAAATTTAAAAAAATAATAAATTAGCCGGATGTGATAATACATGCACCTGTAGTCCCAGCTACTTGGGAGGCGCAGGTGGGAGTATTGCTTAAGCCCAGCAGGACAAAGCTGCAGTGAGCCATGATCATGCCACTGCACTCCTGCCTGGGCAACAGAGCAATACTCTGTCTCAAAAAAAAAAATCCCACTGATACAATCTTCAACATGTATTCAGGATTCTTCTACTTCTACTTTGCATCCCTCCCATTACCATAACTCTCTGATCCAAAACATCATTGATTCTCTTCTGAATTATGATACACGTTTCCTCATGGAGTTTTCTGCCTCTGCACTTGCCTCTCTTCAGTCTCTTCTCAATTCAGAGCTTGTAGAACACAATCGAATCATGGGACTCTTTCACTCAGAAATTCTCAAACGCCTCAATCTTACGCTGAATAAAGGGAGAAGCCTTTCTGTTATGCATATACTCATACACATTATCTGGCCCTTTCCCCTACTAACTTCTTCCTTGTACCTTGTCCTTCAATCAGACAAGCCCCCTTTGTCAGCCTTGAAGATGCCAGAATTTCTCCAAACACAAGTTGTAGGTTCTTGCCATTCCCTCAGCCTGGAATGTTCTTCCTTGTATGCCCGTATGGCTTGCTTCTTCACTTTCTTAACGTTTCTATGAAAAATCCCCTCCTCAGGGAAGACTTCACTAGCCACAACCTCCTCCAGCAGACATCATAGACTCTGTCGGTTCTTATCATTTATAAGCATCTGATGTATTACGTATTTTACTTATCATCTGCCTTTTTATTGCCTACTTTTTCCACAGGGTGAAGGGCAGAGGATCATGAGAACTAGAACTGCTTCTCTGTTTTATCCACAGATGTATCCTCATCAATCAAAATGAGTGGTCACGGATTGTAGATGTTCAATAAATCTATGTTGCTATTTATTGTGTTTGGAGAAGGTTTGGGTTGGGATTGGAGTTTGGGACTGGAATGGGGTTTGTTTGGGGTTACAGAGGGAAGGATACAGAGAATGGTTTCTCAGCAGTCAGAGGAATGGAGAGATATTGGTAGAGAAGGGAACTGAGAAGGGGATTTTTAGATGTTACTGCAGTATAAAAGTTTCCCTCCAACTTGCTTAACAATATCAACTTGATTGCTTTTAATTAATTTTTATGACCAGACTACACTTCTATTAATGTTATCTATTCAGACACCATACTACTTAGAGCCAGGATTCTGAATTAAATAATATAAAATTTGAACAGTTTACTTTTGTGTATTGAAAGTATAGTTTTTCTCACTAAAGGAAATTTAAAATAATCCTTGCTGTTAAGCTTTGTTCTTTTAACCTCTGTGCAACCTTAACTCAGAATTTAACCCAATTTACCAGCCTCTGTAAGAAATTCAGTTGCACGGAGAATATGATGATTTGTGCAGGATTATTGAAGGTTCACTTCAACAGATCCCTAGGATTACACACACACACACAAAAATCTCCATCTAACCGTCTCTTTTTTCCATCCCCAGCCATTGTCTGTCCTTACCCTGTAAAACAGTGCACCGCCTTCCTGTTCTTTCTCCCTCCCTTATGATAACAAAGACCTTCTTTTTTTCCCCTGAAACCTGGATTTAGAGACCATCATCAGGATTTTTTTTAACTAATGTAAAATTCACTAAAATGGCATTATTCACAGACAAAAGGTACATTGAAGAATTAAATTAAAACACAAATTTAACTTTAGGAATAACCCATCATAGGAAAAAAAAAAGAAGACATAATGGCCCCTCAGCCAAAAACTTAATCCACTGTGTAAAAAAATAAATAAATGTCACTTATTGTTAGAAGGAACCATCCTGGAAATATGTACTAGTTTCCTTTGTTTAAAATTTAAGTTTCTTAAATTCATGAAAGTTACAAAACTAAAATTCTAATATGAAAGCAGAAGTGAAATAAGCTGAAATTTACTAAGAATAAGCAATCACTTTAAAGGTAGGTTACCACTAAAATAGGTAATAAATATGAGCCAAAACCATTTTCAAAAAGTAGTTAGATAATCCCTGAAGGAGTGATGGCCTTGCTGTGTTGCTGCCGTAAAGCAGAGCCTTGGAGTCCAGGATAGCCCTCAGTGAAGAGGAGTCAGTGCAAAACCTTTTCTATTTTACCCAGGAAAGCTTGACTCCTGAATCTCATGGAAGTGCCAAAACCAACAGAAAGGAGCTGAATTTTCCAACGCTGAACAGGAGGAGAAGTTCCTATTAACCAGAAACTTCAGTTACTGAGAAACCAGGAAGAAACTCTGGAAATAAGGGAGCTTTTTCTCTGCATAGTCGCCCAGTTAGTTGTTGTGTTACACACAGATATGCTGTTGAACCCCTGTGGCCTTAGTGTGACTGCCCACTTTAAAAATTCCTGTCTTCTCTTTTCAGGCAGAGCCATTTAGCTTCCTCTTGCCTCGACCTTGCCTAAGTAGACTAGCCTGGACATACTCTCTTGATTAACTGAA
The DNA here is from genome assembly GCF_028878055.3 of Symphalangus syndactylus. Classification (NCBI taxonomy): domain Eukaryota; kingdom Metazoa; phylum Chordata; class Mammalia; order Primates; family Hylobatidae; genus Symphalangus; species Symphalangus syndactylus. The sequence goes on from NC_072443.2 coordinate 2,095,624, forward strand.
AAGCCCCATGGATGAGGAATCTCAGAGGGAGCTACTTCACTCAGATGGAGTGTGCCCCTCTCCGGACTCAGAAGTGGCTAGAATTAGTATTCATTTTTGCTCACTAGCTAGCAATTTTAATTTCTGCCACTCGAGTATGCAGTGTTTTCTATGACATGGTGACTTCTTTAAACAGGAATGCAGCCCATTTAAAGTGGTAGCATCGGATGAATCACTCAGATGTGTGCTGAAAGAACATGTGAGAGTTTGGGAAGGAAGATCAGGGCTGCAGAGCCACAAAAAGCCTCATTACAGGATGAACAGAAAGGTACTTAGAGTGGTGTGATTGCCACTGGCAGAAAAAAAAAATCCTAGGCAGCTTGAGCAAAAAGAGAAATACATTGATCCATGGAATTAATGGAGCACTTACAACAAGAAGCCCGCAGTGGGATTAGAGTACAGATGGGAATTCTGAGGACTTGGACTGCATGAGATTCTCCCTGCTCCTTATTTCTGCATCTTTGTGCATATCAGCTTCATTTTCCCTCTCCACAACCTGTCTCCACACAGCAAGACCCACAGTCCTGACAGCTCATGTCTGCAACTCCTTTCTCCTGACTCCTCAATATGAGTTTAAGTAATAGACCTGTAATGCCAATTCTGAATAATAAAAGCTGCTTTACGAAGTCTGGTTGGGAGGTCTCATAGAACATTCTCCTGGTATCCCACATCAGATTCCTGGTGCAAGCATTGCAATACATTTTATACCATTGCCTTTATTTGGCAGTGGGTTAGTTAATTCCAGAACAGGAGCATTCTTATATATTAATTTTTACTTATGTTTTATGCCATTTTCCCTTTTGAGAAAAAGAGCATAAAATTTTGTAGTATCAAATGTTTAAGTTTAATGCTTTTAATGTTGTTAACTTTACAAATAAATTAAATAACAGCTTAATATTTATCTTTCCATAATATTATATTTTTATTTTATGTGATTATATAATACATGTTTGTTTTTTAACCGAAGGGCTTATTTAGAGAATATAAGATTCCAGCACTGTGTAATCTCTCTCTTTCCCAGTGTCATTACAAATTGATAAATCATTGAAGATAAATTTAACAGCAGCTAAATGGTGCATAAAATCAGTTTTTCAGTTTATATTTTCAATAGTAAAACAGAGTTTATACAATACCCATGATTTGGTTTTGCTTTTTGCTGAGTCTCAGGTTGAATTTAAGCCAATGGGAACTTTGGAGATTGGTGTTGAACTGATTTAGTAGTATTCTTGAATTTCTGCATTCCAAATAATAGGTACTGATAATCATGGTCACATGTGAGTTAAGCCAATTGATATGCTCCTCAAGCATATCGTTCATGGCCTCCACCAGCCTCAACTTCCTACAAACTCACTCCCTCCTGCTGTAATTTTGCAGAAAACTATAAAGAAACCTGCAAATCATTCAAGTCATTATCATCCACGCATAATTTCTAGCGATAAGTAATGCAGATTTGTTACTATTCCTAAAGGAATTGTTCTGCAGTAGTTACCTTATTATTTTTTTCTCGAGAAATCAGAGTGGGGAGAAAAGGAAATGGACCAAAATATCCAGGGTCCCTTCTGCAGTAAGGTTCTGCGAGAGTCATCATTAGAATTAAATCAATTAGTTTCACAGATAATTCAATAAATCGTGGTTTGAGAGTGGATGTTCTCAAATCGTATTTTAGAAACTAATTATCTCCTGGTTCCTCAAAAGGGTCAAGGAGCATTCAGGGACCACAAATGGAGTGGGTATGTCAGTGGTACTCCTCAGAGCTGGGGATGGTTTTACTGCTGCAGAAAAAAGAAACCTATTAGCAAAATCCAGATAAACAGTCAAAGGTACTAATCTTTTCTTAAGGCACAGCATGTATTTGCCCCTTGGATTCTGTCTACTGCCCTCACACATGGATGCCTATCCCTGATTGATATGGTTTGACTCTGTGTCCCCAACCAGCTCTCACCTTGAATTGTAATAATCCCCACATGTTGAGGGAGGGACCAGGTGGAGATAACTGAATCATGGGGGCAGTTTTCCCCATGCTGTTTTTGTAATAGCGAGTGAGTTCACACAAGATCCAATGGTTTTATAAGGGGTTTCCCCATTGACTCAGCACTCATTCTCTCTCCTGCCGCCCTGTGAAGAGGTGACTTCTGCCATGATTGTAAGTTTCCTGAGGCCTCTCAAGCCATGCAAAACTGTTAGTCAATAAACCTCTTTTCTTTACAAACTACCCAGTCTCAGATATTTCTTCATAGCAGCATGAGAACAGATTAATACACTGATTCTGAGGAAATGTATGTACACTTTAAGGGAGGTCACTGAAATAAATCCCCATTGATTTTGGAAAGGACTTAAAAAAGGGTAACTGAGTTTTGTCTGAGTTAACCTTACTTGGCTGGAACTTTTCATTTCCTCTGAGTTAAGTCAAGTCAGGTTAATATGCTTGTATTAGGCACCTTTTGTTTACCTAGAACTGAGAGAAATAACAAGATAATCCCCACTCTCCAAAGGAGAGTCTGCAAGCCAAAAACAAAAGCTTCATAGGTGCCAAATATCATCTTATGGATTAATTCTCTAATTGTGATAATAAATTTTCACATTATTCTGAAAGATAATTATTTCCCAGAATTGTTATTAAAATGTTTCAATAAAACATTCTTACAGATAAAATTTATGCCCAAGAAGTTATTATAAAATCAACTCATGTAAATGTTAAATAATCATGGTGATGATAATGATGATGACGATGATGCCAATGATGATTTGGAACAAGATGTAGTCAGTTGGTTTTGGATGCATATTTTGATGTGCAAATTTATTTCTACACTATTAATATATTAGCAAAAACTGTGAGCATAACATTAATTTTACATTTCGCAATTATGTATAGTTATTTCATCTTTAAGGAACATTAGGTGAATGAAGAAAGTGGCACTCTGCTGAAATTGAGCCTCAAAGGAATATACAAAACCTAGGAACACCGAGAATTTGCCAATTATCTCAGTTTACTCATGTGTTATGAGACATACCCTTCTGGTGTTACAACTTTCCCATGACTTGAAAATAACTGTCCTTCCTTAACTTCACAATAACTGCCAAGCTGCAACTCTTCTACAACCAAACTTCAAGTCTTTTTCAAGATAAAAGGCTATATTTATTCTATGATTTATTTCTTAACCACTTAACCTATGTAAGACTGTGCTACTTGTTTTAGTAGGTTCCTATCTTATTTATGTGTCGGTGACTTAGTTTGGCTGTATTATACCCGTAACCCCATTTTTCTCACAAGCCCTTTTATGTTCTGTAATTTTCCAAAACAGTATGACTTATAGGAACACATTTGTCATGTTATAACAGAAGTGACAGTACTTATACTTTTCATATTGAAAGCGGGTTCATCAAAATAAAAACAACAAACCACCGAACAACATATTATATATTTTATATAACACAGGAAAATCCATTCTTGGAGCACACCAGAGGCCACTCATTCATTTAACTGAGAGAGTCTTTTATAAAATTAGTATTTTTAAACTAGATCCACAGCTTAGATATACAGCATAAGCCGGACTTGTATTACAAAGAGACTCCAACATAGCCTTCAATGTCACTGTGGTTTTCATTATCCAGGGAATTTCACCACCATCTTTTACTTTTCTAAAGTACCACCTTGAGAATCAATATGTACCATAAACAGTCAAGCGGGAAGGGAAGGGTGGACTAATGAAAGTAAAAGGCTTAAAACAAGGTTAATGCTGCTTAAATGGAATTCAATAACTTAATTCACTTTGTGTTTAATATCCAGAACACAGCTATTTGCAAATATCCCATTCTTGTATGTTTGCAAAATTAGCTTCTGCAGTTACATGTTATGCAACACAACACCATCAAAAGGGATGCACTGGTGCAATTTATAGCAACATAAAAACGTTTGGTTTTTGTTTTTCATCTTGGGAAGGAAAGGGAGAACTATTGACTAAGCAACTGGTTTATATCTTTTTTTCTACGAATTTAATAATGTCTTGGTTTTAATTTACAAGGCAATGGTTAAATATGACTGTAAGACAAAGTTTAGATTTGCTAATGAACTCTATTCAAAACCAGTGGCACAACCCTATGAAAAAATTTTGTTTTTGCTGTTGCTTTGGGGTGGGGGGTGGTGGTGGCATATGCCACTTTGTGAAATCAATTAATTTTTGTCCTAATGCTCAGTCAGAGCAAGACAATAAAAAGAAAATAAAAACATGAGCATGACTACTAGTTAAGCTGCTAAACATTTAAAAATATGTATTTCTGGCCGGGTGCGGTGGCTCAAGCCTGTAATCCCAGCACTTTGGGAGACCAAGGGGGGCAGATCACGAGGTCAGGAGATTGAGACCATCCTGGCTAACATGGTGAAACCCCGTCTCTACTAAAAATACAAAAAAATTAGCCGGACACGGTGGCCGGCGCCTGTAGTCCCAGCTACTTGGCAGGCTGAGGCAGGAGAATGGTGTTAACTCGGAAGGCGGAGCTTGCAGTGAGCCGAGATCATGCCACTGCAGTCCGGCCTGGGCAAAAAAGAAAGACTCCGTCTAAAAAAAATATATATATATTTCCATGCTCCATTGTTTTTACTTTCTATCAGAAGGAAAGGTAGACTAGACAACAAAAAGAAAGATAAAAATTTCATTTTCTCTGCTTGTTCCATCAGTCAGGTTAGGACTGTGTTTTCCAGAAAGAATCACCAGGTTTATTTCCTGTATCCTGCGTTTTCTCTTAGCTTTGTGTCCGCTGGTTTAGTCTACCTTGTCCTGACCAGAGAAAAAACATCATTAATTTGCTTTTGCCACTGGACTCATTTGTATGTCCACTGCCATGGGTTTTGCCACTACTGTGTACAGAGATGAGATCTTTGCACTGGTAGGTCAACACCTCACCACCATCCCAGCTGAATTGACACAAATGATCTTCTCCAAGTTTTCCCACTCTAAACTCAAGCTGATTTCACCTGCAACTGGAAATCTCTCCTGCAATTGGAAATCTGTCACCCAATTCCCAATGTCCTTACTGAAGATCTTGTCAATCCCAACTAAACTCCTCCATAATCACCACACTCCTACTACCAAGCAATGACTAGGATTTTCTCCTTATTTTCCACAGGGTAAAATTAATCATGGAGGAAGCTGAAAAAGAAAATACGATTAATTATTTAAAAGTCATCCCATTTTGCAAGGTCACTTCAAGAACTAAGCCTGCAAAATCTGACTGGGATCAAATAGAGTTCATTAACCCATCTAAAGAAATAATATGTTGATACAAAATATGCCTGGTGAGTTATGGAAGATTTAAAAAGAGAGTCAGAAAGTTACATGTAAGCTGCTCACCGAAGCATTTTAAACAGGCCTAGCCAGACACAGAATACTGTAGTCCATTGACAAGATCTTTCTTTTTGTGGTGGTGTAAACAAGCAGCTAATTTAGCCTGTTGCCAAGAAACACTGAAGTTCATCAAACTAACAGTATGTTCTCATGCCATCCTGGAAAGTCTTCTGATTATAATGGGCTCCCTATATGGGATGACCTATAGGGAGAGAATGTGCTGGTGCTGAAGACTTGAGAATTCTGATTCTCAAGACAGAGCTTTCACTATAAATAGGTAAATTTGCATTCTATGTTTGGATGTCAACCTTAAGCTCAACTAATACGAATCTGAATCTTAGAGACAGATAATTCTCAATTGCATCACACAGTCAGGCTTCCAAGTCTGTAAACCTAAGCACCTCAATAACTTTCTAAGATAATGCTACTGAATCAGGTGTTTGGGGAAAAGAGCTGCCATCTGAAAGGTATCTTTGGTGGTAGGGGTCGGGGAGACAGCATAGCATGCTGTTTGAATAAGTGAAGCACTTCTTACTGAAATTTCTAAATTCCCAACCAATTCATTTGTCAGGTCATTTTGCTCCTGACCCACGTGACTTCATATAGGAAAGGCCATTTGAGTTTTCTATGGTGGGAACACCTACTCACTATCACTATCATGGATACCATGTTTAACTTCTCTGATATCAGTGTCTTCTGAAATGAAATATAAACTTGCCATATTCGTAGATAAAACAAAAACATATTCCTACTTGAGGGTTACTCCTTCAACAGGGTCAGTTTTTTCTTTTGCCACCTGATACCAACTCTCTCCACTTTCAACAAAACTCTATATAGGATTGTATTAGGCCATTCTCATGCTGCTGATAAAGATATACCCAAGACTGGGTAATTTATAAAGAAAAAGAGGTCTAATGGACTTGCAGTTCCATGTGTCTGGGGAGGCCTCACAATCAGGGTGGAAGGCGAAAGGCACATTTTACATGGTGACAGGTAGGAGAGAATGAGAACCAAGAGAAAGGGGTTTCCCCTTATAAAACCATCAGATCTTGTGAGACTTACCCACTACCACAAGAACAGTATTGGGGAACTGCATCCACGATTCAATTATCTCCTACTGGGTCTCTCCTACAAAATGTGGGAATTATGGGAGCTGCAATTCAAGATGAGATTTGGATGGGGACACAGCCAAACTATATCAAGGATGTTCACACAGAAATAAACATCTCCAAGACAAAACTCTCCGAGTTGTGCTGCTTACCTGCCTTAGCCCATTATAGGCATCAAAATATCCACTTCAGTAATCATAGTTTGTACCCCATCAGCTATGTGCATAAACGGTATCTATAGAACATTATGATTGTGGCAAATAATTTAGCTGGAAAGACTGGAACCATTCACTATTATGAAAACAATATAGAGTTTATTTTGTGACTATGGTAATAGAATATGTTCTAAGTAAATATATCAGACTCAAATTCTTTCCAAAGGCCTGGTGACTACTCTCAATCTGCATGAGTAACAGCAATGTTATGGAAGAGCCTGGATATTTCCAGTGTGTTCCCCCAGTTGCATTTGTCCCATGACCACTTGCTGGAAGGTTGGAATATTGGCCACTTCTTCAAAAAGCTTATTAAAAAGTTTTTGACTTACTAATATACCTGGTCAAAATAATACTTTTTGGAAAAGAATATGTATCAACAGATTTGTATGGAAGTCTTTGCCAAGCTGCAAGAACCTGCCTCTAAAACCTAAATATTTTCTGCTTCTTTTTTTTTCATTTTCTTTGACATTAAGGTTTTCTCTAGCTTGATCAACTCTCCTCTTTAGGATCACTCTCCGTGCTGCTGTATAGACAAAATACTGGGCTGGGTGTGAGGTAGAAAGGTGAAAAGACAAGCCCTTCCCTCAGTAGGGAGATCACACACAGTCATATAAAACAATTCTATCTATAAAGAGAAATAAGCCAATAAGCCACAGTATCAAGTGATTTGTGACAGGTCACATGCATTTATAGCAGAAAATGCATTTTGAATGCATTTTGAATACAGTTTGAATCAGGATGGTTTTTAAGATTTCTTAAAGAAAGAAAAGTTTGAATTCGGCCTGATATGATGAACAGATTTTAAATAAGCAAAGAACAAAGAGGAAAGAATAGCTGGGAAAAGGGTAGATTGAGAGGGGTGGTGGGAAAATGGTATATGCCAAGCATGTTCAGGATATGGTGAAATACCAGAAGAATCCCATTTATTGGCATTCATCTCATAAAGTCACTGAGTTTTTTTGTTTGTTTGTTACTGTTGTTTTTTGAGACAGCGTCTTGCTCTGTCACCCAGGCTGGAGTGCAGTGGTGTGATCTAGGCTCACTGCAACCTCCGCCTCCCAGGTTCAAGTGATTCTCCTGCCTCAGCCTCCTGAGTAGCTGGGATTACAGGCATGCACCACCACATCCAGCTAATTTTTGTATTTTTAGTAGAGACAGTGTTTCGCCATGTTGGCCAGGCTGGTTTAGAACTCCTGACCTCAGTGATCTGCACACCTCAGCCTCCCAAAGTTCTAAGATTACAGGCATGAGTGACCACACCCAGCCTGAAGTCACTGCCAACCCTAACACAGCCTCAGAATTTCCATACCAAATGCATTCTGAGCAAGGCAGAGTCAGTAGGAGATTTCAACACAAATAGAACCCTTCCCTCAATTGATGTCTTCTCTGGGAAATATTTGTTGCCAGAGAAGTCAAGCCTCTCTCCCCAAGACTGTGCTCTCCCTCTCCACTTCCTTTATCATCTAGAAGAACATACTTCTTCCTCTTGCTATCCAAGTATCTTCCTGAAGGTCACTTCTCCTTTTCAGCGACTCACCCCGAGCTCTTCATGAGCCTACCATTTTGCTATCAGCTGCTAAGAAAATTGATATTTTTTTATCTATATTATTTCATTCCAGGTGCTAAGGTCAGCTTCCTGGGCTCGTGACCTATGTAGGCGCACAGGGCACTGGGCTCGGAAGAGCCCTACACATGGTTTAATCTCTGCTCTCACCACCTTGAAATTCTTAATATTATTTGAACAAGGGCTCCTGCATCTTTATTTTGCAGTGGGTCCCTCAAATTATGAAACAGGTCCTACAGGGGCAGACTGGTACCCAGCTCCTAACCAAACACCTGGTACAGTTAATTTTTTTCAAATAAATTGGTAAGAGAAAATTGAAAAGGGAAGCCACCAGAATCCAGAGGTTTCCTGCAGATGTCTCAGTATTAGGTGAAGCCATGCAGAGTACTAATCAAAGTATAAGACTACGAGTCAGAAGATGTGGCTTCTCGACCCAAATTTCTCTCTACAACCAGTGTCAGCTTTCTGAAGTTTGCTTTCCTTACAGGTAAAGAAGTCCTCATTGAGGACTTGCCTAATAATACTAGAGTATACTCTTCCAGAAGAAAAAACTAAATGTGGGAGATACTGCAAAAGATATATACAGTCCCCAGCACTTTGGGAGGTCGAGGTGAGCGGACCACAAGGTCAGGAGTTCGAGACCAGCCTGGCCAACATAGTGAAACCCCATCTCTACTAAAAATACAAAAAAAAATTAGCTGGGCATGGTGGCAGGCCCGGTCGCCTGTAATCCCAGCCACTTGGGAGGCTGAAGCAGGACAATTGCTTGAACCCAGGAGGCAGAGGTTGTAGTGAGCAGAGATTGTGCCACTGCACTCCAGCCCAGGGGTCCATGCAAGACTCCGTCTCAAAAAAAAAAAAAAAAAAAAAAGAGAAAAAAGAAAGATATATAAAGTCATTTTAAAATATATGGAATTTGAGAAGTAAGGAAGCAAGATCCACAGAAAAGCAGGGAGATGAATTTGTCCACAAGGAAACAAATAAAGACTGGGGACAGGAGGAAATCCGGCCTAAAGAGTAAGTGGCCCAATCCAAAAGTGTTCAGCAGAAAAGAGACACTGTCACTAGATGATTTCCTTAATCGAATAGTGCCTTCTTCAAACATTTAACAAAAACTACAGCTACAGTTTCTGGTCACATTTTACCAACTACAACTACTTTCCCCCTTCATTCCTAAGTCCAAAGGAACCTATTACTCATGATTTTGGCTCATTTATATTCGACTCACTAAAATATTACTTGTGAAGAGATATTTGATGCTAAAGAAGATGTGTGAGCTCTTTAAAGACCATTTATCATCAGAAGTCTAGAAACAGTGTGGTGCCAAATCAGTAAACGCGATAGACCTGCAGTGGAAACTGAACTTCTGACCTTGCTATTTCAACTGGCCCTGAAGTTGGCAAAGGGTCCATTTCTCCTTGAATCCTTGTTAATGTCCAAAATGCTTTGAAGGGAATAATAAATATGGATATATGTTTGGCAAAAATTTATAGTAGAGTAGATATTGAATTTGGTCTGTGGATTGGAGCCACATGTCTCATTAAACCATGCTGAATATCAACTTATGGGGCTCCTTCCCTGTCTTTGCTCCTCACTTCAAAGGAAGTTTTCTGGCCACATTAAACACCCCATTGACTGCAGAAACTCAAATGTAAACACATGGTTCCTAGCCTGACAGTTTAATCAAATCCTGATATCCCCCTATTTTGTTGGTCTCTAAATATATACTCACAAGTAGAAATATATTGTTGAGAATACTGATCTTGTTGGTATATTTCATAGCTGTTTCAGAAATCACCACTGAGTTTTACTTGAAATATTTTAATTTGTCACTAACAGAATTCATTACACTTATTTGTTTTATATAATCTTAAATCAAACCTCGAAAGTGCAAGGGTACCTGTAGTCTATTAAGCCCTCAGTTAGGAAATGTCCCAAAGAGCCAATTATTATTATTTCTGTGTGCCAGTGAAATGCCATTTTCAATTAAAAAAAAAAACCCTGTGTTCATTCCAGACCTTCAGTTCAGTATTAAATATCAGGTTATCTGTGTACCATTTATTATTTGTATATTACTAATGTGCTTATGGCTTTGCTCACTCATTTATGCCCATTTTTGTTCATTCTATTATTTATTTGATTTAAAAATATTATCTATTTTGGTACCATTTCCAAATATTCTAATTAATTCTAGTTTTTTCTACATGTTTAGCATGAAAATAAATGTAGATGTGATGTTCAAGATCAGAATTAAATAATGAAATTCAGCAGATTATTTTCTTCAAATTACATGTTCTGTTGTCCACCAATGCAAGAGGCATTCTTCCTCCTCCAATATTATCCTTACTCTTCAGCTTGTCATATGCACTTAGCACCTCTAAACAAGTCAGACACTATTTTGGTTTTCTTGACAACATTATTGTTTGTGACAGTACTCTCTCTAGGAATAAAACCAGGTTTGTTGAATCTCTCTCCTTTTTGAAATGACTAGGAAAGTACATAGAGGCTGAGAACAGATGAGCATATCAACAAACAGGGTGATATCAGAGGAACCTAGAAGCGTTCTAACCTCATCTTCTATCTCTGCCTAATCATAAATGTTTAAAATTCTCTCGATAAAAGGAAAAGCCTTTACTCAACATTTAGATAAGAGTTGACATTCAACTACCCCAGAAAGGAGTATCATGGTGTCTGCAATTCACACTGGAAGATGATTAGATACTTTGCATGGTGCTGGGTCCCATCCTTGTGGCACAAAATGCACTCACTGCAAAGGGGCTAAGTGGTGCTGTTGAGTTCAGTAAGAAACATCTTCAGATCCCTCAAAGCTGGCCAGTTTTACCTAAATTCAGCCCTCAAAATAAACATAAAATTCAGTTTTTGCCAAAATAAAGGGACATGGTGCTGTGGTATTTGCTCCTGTAAGACAGAGCTCTGAGCCCGTTCATCACACGCACACTGCATCAGCCTAACTGTGCCCCAGGCACAACCTACTTCATCATGGAAATTGCCAGATTCATCAAGCTCATCACATGCCACAAGCTGGAAAGAATATTCTCTATGCTTAGCTCTGTAGTCTCATGCCCAAAAGCACAACAATATGACTCAGTGTTCTGCGCACTACTGTGAGTGTGAAGCCATAAACAACAAAACCTTAGTGAAGCAGATAAAACAGATGGCCTTTAATCCCAGCTTTGAGGGCCAGTAGAATGTTGATTGCTGCACAGCTGCTAAGTGGTAGATATTAGCTCCAGACTTAGGCAGTCTGTCTTTCACTCTAAAAATTAGTAACAATACTAGTGTAATCATTCTTATTAATAAAAATATACCAAATATTTGTGTGCTTCTTATACACAAATATTGGGTATATTTTTATTAATAAGAATGATTACACTAGTATCGCACTGACCATTTATTACTCACAATTTTATATACCTCATAAAGTGCCTTATACACTTATAAAGTACAGTCCTTACTTTACAGATAAGAAAACTGAAAAATAATGAGATTTTTGACTCATCATTTTAATTTTTGACTCATTAATGTGTTTGACTGGCCCAATTTCTGACAGTTAGTCATCATAGGACCAACATTTGAAAGCCTGCTGTCCTGAGCCACACGCTCCCCACTCTCCACTATGGCCTCTTTGATGACAGCTGTGAGACTGCAAATGACTTGAGCTCTAAGTTTATCACTTGCATAAACCGGCTTGTGACTTTCACTGTGACTTAGTGTCTTCATCTATAAGTTGGTAATAATATTAACAGGCATCCAACATAACTTGCCAGGCTTTTATGAGGCAAAAATGAGATGCAATTTCAAAGTGCTTTGAAAACTGCTGGTCATGTGAACAATCATTTTTAATTTTTTTCACCTGGATTTTTAAAAACATGAAAAGCTTTGCCAGGCTGTTTATCGTCGTCAGGGAGGGGTGCCTAAAAGCAATGTGTACAAGGAAGACCCCCATTTATGAAACATTACTGAGTGTACTTTAGACAGGTAGACCACGGGTTAGCTTTCCTCCAACATGTCTATATGTTTCCAGAGTGTGCTTCCAAAATGCAAAACCTGAAGAGTAATGTGAGGTACATAATGTAGGCTGAGATTAGGCATTCTCAACTGGGGGTGACTTTGCCTCACAGGGAACAGCTGTCAATGTCTGGAACATTTTTGGTTGTCACAACTAAGGCAGTATGACTGGCTTTGTCGAGAGTGGTCAGGGAAGCTGCTCATCATTCTAGAATGCACCAGACAGCCCTCCCCATGAAGAATCATCCAGCCCAATATGGCAATAGCGCTGAGGCTGAGAATCCCTGGTTGAGCCTTTGCATCATTGTTATCTAGAACGTTGTCCCAAAAGAGGATTTTGGCTGAGAGCAGTACATTTCTGTTGGGCTTTGTGCTTTTTCCTGAAATGGCATCTGGAGAGTTTAAAGGACATAGATCTGCTTAGGCCACATGTGGATAATTGGGAATCACACAACATAATTTCTTTTATTCAAGGCTTCTTGCCTAAATGACCAGATATAAATGCAGCAGATGAATCACTTAATACATGATATCAAATTTCAGTTAGGCAAAATTGAAAGGAAAGCCAAAGGGGATAATTATGGTTTCTTTATCAAGCATCAGAACAAACACCAAAACATTTCATAACTCCAAGACAGAGGGGGAAAATAAGGTAAAAAGAGAGAAATGAATATAGTTTCTACTTTCAGCCCTAAAAAGCAAATTATAAGAAAGTTAAGCTCTGTCAAAAACAAGATTCCTGTCTCAGCCCAAGAGCAACCTTCTTTATTCAGACTTCCAATTTATTCTCTAGCACATAAATTCCAAAAGGCCAATTTTGTAACAGAAGATCTAAGAGATTGGGCATCACATTAATTTCCTATTTCCTGCCCTCTCATTTAACATATAACTGATGCTGGAGGTACCCATGATTTCACTGTTCACTGGCTCTGAGCCTCAGTTTTCCCCTCCTCATTCGCAATGAGAGAGTTGGTCCGAAGGCCTCTTTCAGCACTAAACTGCCTTGATGCTATGCTAATACCTTCAATGATTTACACCATCAGCTGGTACCACCTAAGGCTGGGCTCCTGTAGAAATCTGAATACAGATAGAATGACCTCACAGCTCACTTAAGTGCACATACCTCCACTGGAAGCACACTAGAATAAAATAATTCTTTTAGTGCCTTAAGATCTGTGACTGTACCATGTCTCAAGGTAAGTATCAGCATAATTTAGAAGCTACATCAAAGATAAAAGTTACAAAATTAACTTTCTTACTATTTTTCTATATGGTAATAGATTTTATACTTATAAAATGTGTTGAAAGAGTCTGAAAACCTCCTTGAGAGGAAAACATATTCTCTTGAAGAAATTAAATACTAACACTAACAAAATTCATAGTAAGAAAAATATAGTAAAATGCAAAAATTTCAAACATTACTTGTTTTAAAATAAGATTGCAAAACAAGACCATTTCTTATATATGTAAGAGAAGCTCATTATATATATACATATATAAATTATATGTACATATATACATATATAAATTATATATATACATATATAAATTATATATATACATATATAAATTATATGTATACATATATAAATTATATATATACATATATAAATTATATGTATACATATATAAATTACATATATACATATATAAAATATGGTCCACATATATAATGGTCTTCTATTCATAAAGATAGATAGATAGGAGGTACATATATATATATATATGACCATTTCATAAATTTTATATATTTTTTCGAGAATATATGTAAGACTATTTCACACACACACACACACACACATACACACACGATTCTGCCAGCTTTAATGGCAGATATTAGCTCTCAACTATCTCCCAGCTCTGTGGAACTGTTTTGTGGAATAATATGGTGTTTAGGAACACAGGCTCTGCATCCAGACTGTCCAAATTCTTTCAGGCCCAACTCTGCCATTTCTTAGCTATGTGATCTTAGACATTCCTTAGTCTTCTGCGTCTTAGTTCTTCTGAAAAATTGGGATAATAATAGTAACTCATAAGGTTGTTGTGGGGATCTAATGAGTTCATTTATGAAAATGCTTAGGAAAATGCTAGGCATATAGCCCTCATTGCATTCAATCACCATTGCTAGTATCATTACCATTATTAGCATTCACATTCGCATTGCTGTTTTCCATTCAGGGCATCTTGTCTCCCTGCCAGACCTTTGCCTCTGCTGCTGATACTCCTCATAACATCACGCTCTTTGGACACTGATGTTTACCTCCAGTCATTACTATAGGAATCCCTATCCCCTGTCTGGGAATGAGACATTTTCTGTGTTGGTTTCAATACTTTTAATTCCCTACATTCAAGCGAAAACTTTAATAGGCTATGCTGGAGGAGAGAGGGCATGGATGGATTAGGGAGCAGAGAAGATAAATTGTGACCAGTGTACATGACCAGACCCCTCCCATCTTTCATGGACACGATTCTTTCCTCTGTCTCTCAATCTCTTTCTCTTTCTCTCTCTCTCTCTCTCTCACACACACACCCAGCAGCCACCATCACTTGAACAGAGCCATATCACTGTTTCCATGCCCAAAGCCCTCTTTCCTAGGTCCACTACAGATATCTTCATGCTTTAAAGTCTAGAAGCAAATCACCCCAGAGTGCAGAGATGTTTTTACTAATCTATTCCTGCTGATGTCCTTCTCCCAAATCCTTCTTTGAAGAAGATCGAGGGTAAAAACGCCTGGTGTTCTTGGGAAGCCCAATAGTGGAATTGTCTAACTTTATAGGCTCAAAAATACAAGTAATATTTTCTGTTAAAACTCTCACTCCCCAAACTTAGCAACAGAAGAGATTCAGATAAAATCGGTGAGATAGGCCTGTTTGGAGAAAAGTTACACATCAATTTCCAAACTCTGACTACTTGGTATCTAAAATTTGGGCCCTGAATAGCTGAATCAGATGCTCCCTGCTTCCCGAATTACTACTGGAATCCTCACTAGCCCAATTTAGAAACGGAATAGATTTGAATAGCAGGGAATAAATGCATATAAAAGAGTCCAAAGTTGGTGTATTTCCTAGAATCTGGATTCTTCCTCTTTTCTGTAGTCTCCTCATTAAGGTAGAAGTGAAGAAATATACATTTATTTTATAAAGCTGGCACACTCTAATATCAATATCTGGAAAAGAGAGTATACTAAAAGAAGGGGGGGAGAAATATGGAAAAAAGAGTTTCCTAATGCTTGCTGTCTATAGTTAGGCAAGCATAACTTTTTATTGCTATTGCCCTGCAAATAAAAAGCTAATCAAGTATGATATCTCATAATACATGCTCCTGTTCTTCCAAAAGCCTTATTTCTTTCATCTCCTAAGAGGATAAAGATTAAAAACTCATCAAAATATCTGAGGCCAAAATATTCTTCATTAAAAATTTCTCTCTAGCTAATTTTATTTTTCAGATTATATCTTTAATCAGGCTCTTTCAAAATTAAGGTTTGGATTTATGCATTGTTTGGAATTTTTTTCAGTATAATTATAAAAATGCATTGATATACAAATAAATATGGAAAAGCTCCTTGTATTTGAGACTAGCAAAACTCCATACCACTTAAATGATTTTTTTAAGTAATGTTTTTCAATGATGAAATAATAGAACTAACGTGTATCCACGTGAGCATGCGCCATGGGACATGCGTAATTAGCAGTACCGGCAGAAATCATGGCCGCTGCTCTCGTCTGAGCCAAGTGACTCTTAGGACTCCGCCCCTTGAGCGAGTGGTTGGATTGGCCAGCTGAGAGATAGTGAGTCAGATGGGAAATCAGGATTGATCCCTGGGAAGGAGCGCAAAACATGTAGAACAGATGCCCACACAGATGGAGGAATAGGGGACACCCAAGGACCAAAGTATTTAAAGGGCTTTTAGGTTTATTGGACACAAGAAGCTAATTGAATACGTTAGGGGAAGGAACAACCCAATAGAAGTCTAAGACCTGTTTTCCCATGGACAACTCCTGTAACCTACACAACCCTCCCCCTTTCACTTCACTTTCAAATACTAAGTAAAAAGATTGGAGTAGATGAACTGTAAATCTCCTTTTAGTTTGAAAATTTAATTATTATACACAAATCACCTCCTTTTACTCATTTGCACTTGAAAACTGTCAACTATATCGGCTCGTAAAGGGAAGCTTGAAACACGAAGATTAAAAATCATCCCTAATGAGCTTTGACTATCATGATGTGGAGCATTTATGGCAGTATCGTCATATTATGTTCTAATTATACTATTTTTAAAATTAATAATTTTAATTTTGTGTTTGATTTTAAAAGATAGAAAGTGACCCAGAGAGAAAGCAGTAAGAGAAACTAAAAAGAATAAACGAATCTGTTTGTGTCACAACCATCTCATAGGGCATTACAGAGATCCATAAATTATAAGCTGCTTTATCTCTAGAGTTATTGACCTTTAGTTGTTGTCCATTCTGTGTTGATTAAAAAAAATCGGCCGGGCACGGTGGCTCACGCTTGTAATCCCAGCACTTTGGGAAGCCGAGGCAGGCGGATCACGAGGTCAGGAGATCGAGACCACGGTGAAACCCCGTCTCTACTAAAAATACAAAAAAATTAGCCGGGCGTGGTGGCGGCGCCTGTAGTCCCAGCTACTCGGAGAGGCTGAGGCAGGAGAATGGCGTGAACCCGGGAGGCAGAGCTTGCAGCGAGTCGAGATTTCCCCACTGCACTCCAGCCTGGGCGACAGAGCAAGACTCCGTCTCAAAAAAAAAAAAAAAAAAAAAATCATTCAATTATGAGTGAGCCATTGTTTTTGAAAGCACCCTGCCTTTACCACTGTATTAGCAGAAAGAGAAAATAAAGAAAATTGATAAAAAGCTTTGTATAAAAAGCAACATACAATATTTTCTACTTTCCACTATTTCGTTCTAATGATATAGTTTCAAGATCATGAAGTAAAGGCAAAAATGACATCAATGTAGGTAAAAGAAAATTGTAGAATCAGATTCATCCATTTATTTCAACTTGACTTATTGTTAAACCAATATTTTATTGGTCTAGCTATCTTCTATCCTGAGATTATAGATCTTATTTAAATTTGCACCATTTAAAGAACAAAGGATAGTTTTTCCTCTTTCATAATGGTTCCTGTAGAATTATTTTCTCTGAGTCTCAATTTGACACAAATTATCCAATGCAATTTAGATTGTACCAACTGTTGGTTTTTATTGGCCATATTCAAGCTAATCTTGTCGTGTAGAGCCTGGGCTCTTTCAGGTACTTCACAGCAAGAAGAATTGTCTTCCTCTTCCTACCTTTTGAGTAGAAATTTGCATATTACTACTTCAACTACTTTGACATTGCACTTTATGTTATTTAAACTTGTATCATTTGGCACGTGGCCTTCTCCTAAGCTGGCTGACTGATCTCATTACTTCATTTTTATGAATGTCAGAATATTATTTGTTTAAAGAAATCTCACTTTTATTACCTGGTTCCAACAAATGAAGTGGTTGCAAATGTGTTATGTGCAAGCTGTACATGCCAATAAAATTTATTTTCTGGAAGGAATGAAAGCACACATAATAAGTTATTTCATCTTTACTGGTCTTAGAGCATGAGCAGCATACTCAAGCAAGAGAAGGTAAGATTGTAAGGCAAATTGTTTCCCGGAAACTCACAGTGCTCCCCAGCAAAACAAAATGTAGGCAAAAAAGGGGAGAACTCTGGATAGACAAATATGTTTTAGCCGAACAATTTTCTTCCATTCTTTTCTCAGTGGCTTAATTAATTGACTAATAAGTTTGCTTTTCTAGATGTTCTTTAGTGTTACTATTGCACTAATTTTGGAGAACCTACAAGCAAATGTTCAGATTTTCACGTAAGTCTGCAAAATTTCATTTGATTTCAGCACTAAATAAATATCTACTATGTAAATTTAGATTGTGGTTAAGGTTTTTGAACGTATCCTTTGCATAGGTTTGGGGAATCTATTTTCCATCCTCTGCTTGACCTCCCTTTAAGCACTAGGCCTCTTCCACAAATAACCACTTTTGTAAGCTGTGAGTGTTTCTTTTAATCACTGCAACAGAATTTTCTTTCAAAATACCCTTCTCTGACATTGCTCCCAGAAAAAAAAAAAAAGGTGTCATGGTAGATAAAGCATAAAAAGGGAAAATTCTTTTGAAAATGCTTCAAACACTAAATACCTTTTAGAAGTTCTAGCTAAAGGTAAAGAAAAAATGATTAGACATATACCACATCATATTCTCCAGTCATCTTTCTCCTAACTAGCAAAGGCTTTCCCTTTTGGTGCTACTGAAGGAGAAAATTTCATTAAGAATTTGTTGCCACAGCAAACACACTGGTGGGAACTGACGGAGGCATTTGTGAATATCAAATTCTTTTATTGGTAGACATTGCTGGAAGCCAACAGAAAGAGTCAGATGAGGGCTATTGGGGTTCTCTCTGACATGTTACAACCACAGGCGGGTTTACAATAAAAGAATGAATTCAGCCAACTGAATTCAGCCATCCACTCAAAGAGGTAAAAATAGTTCTATGGACAGTCATATACCTGTTGTGAAAACTAAGTCGAGTCTTCACTTTGACTGTGGAGCTTGCGGACCCTACTTTGCCTAATAGGTTCTTTTGAAGCAGATTGGACAATATTTTAGCGGTGAAATTCAGCTAACAGAGCAGTCAGAATCAAACAGCAAAATCCATGCATTTGTCTACAGAACTAATCCAAATCCTAGTCTACAGCGCTATCCAGAAAGGGTATTAAGCTGGTGAGAGTCTTACGTGCTGCTCACACAAGGCAGATCATGGCTGCAGAATATCTCCAGCCAAATCACATTTCTTATATGAGAATTATTTCACCAACATCTGCTATGCAAAATTTTTCACCTTCTGGGATTGATCAGAGATAGTTAGCTGGCACCCTACTATCAGCCACCTCTGGAGACTTTCTGGGCTTTAATTAATTTTTCCAATGTTAACCAAACACTTCTAAGGTGTGTATTCCTGATTAGAGTACTACATGTGTTCATCAATTGCTCCTAGGGTATACGGTATACTCTGTGTGTGTGTTTGAAGTAGGAAATGTGTGTGCATTGAACTGATTATGCCAAAGTACTTCAGAACAAATCACAATCAAGATAGTCATTTTCAAAGTACAGCTTGTAAGATGTGAATGAAAGATCACTGAATAAGTCCCCTTCCCTCAAAAATTTCACCAACCCAATTATTTTAAATGCACATAGAAATAAGCAGTAAACATTTCTTGAATTGAATGGAATTGAGTTGACCCAGAAAGAGCAGAGTCTTCTCACACTCCTGTAGGCTCCAACTCCACAGCAGCCAGCACCACAGTGGAGCCTGATTTAGTGTGAAAACAATTCACTACCAAGGTCCCAGGACCCCAAAGTCAGGTTCATACAGGAGTTAAATTACCCCGGCGGGGACTGTGAAGGCAGCTCTTATCCCAAGACTCCAACTTTCTTTCAAATAAGATTTCAGTTTTAGAAAAGGCCATTAAATACTTTAGGATCTTAAGCCTTCAGATGCCATATATTTTATCTGCTTCATTTTTTTAAATCTCTTACTTGGGGAGACAAAAAGGTTTTGAAAATTGCCAGAGTTTTGCTCTGAAAAAGAAAAAAAGTATGATTTTTGAAGAGAGAAAACTTATTCACATTTGATAGCTGTTGTTGTAAGGATGTCCAGGAATCTGGAATAACCTCCCTCCAAAGCTCATTGACCTTTACTGCTGGCAGAGAATGGAAATGTGGCAGGTCCTTAGTGTTTAGCTTGGTGGGACATTTGTGCTCGGCTCCCAAACTCCACAACTGCTGGGAAGCCTGCCCACCCCGAGTGTTCCCTGCCAGATCTAATCTATCTCACAACTAACCTCTTCTTAGCTGGAGATCTATTTCTCATACCTAAATATTGAGAAGGGCCATGGTTACAGACAAAAGCTTCTTTAGTTCTCATATTTGGAATTCACTCCATCCTCTTGATACTTAGCAGCCAAAGCAATTCGATCTCAAATCAACATTCCCAGTGCATGAAGCTTCGACATGAGTCAAGGAACACCCAACAGTGCAAGGTGAAACTTTAACCAAACCTTACTGGCCTGTACTGCCATAAGCTTCTTTCGATCCTTGCTTGAAAAGATTACCTTCAACTCCTACTTCAACTCAGACAATTCTCCATGAATAACACTAGCATTAAATAACATTAGAGTAAAATTACTTACGTATGCTTCTCTCCCACAATCATGCAAACCTTTTAAAACCAAAAGATTCGTAGTTGTATCTTTAGCACCTATCATTGTGCCTGGCAGGTTGTCAGAGTTTTTGGATCCAGGGGTCTTTAAATATTGTGTGCTGATTCTTCTCTGTGCAAGATACTTTATCAGTCCACTAAAGTTGCCCAGTGACTCCCTAGGCCCAAAGGATATGAAACTCAGGATACGGATCCATCCGGAGCAGGAAAAGAGTGACTTCTTGGACTGGCGCGGTGGCTCAGGCCTGTAATCCCAGCACTTTGGGAGGCGGAGGCGGGCGGATCACGAGGTCAGGAGATGGAGACTATCCTGGCTAACACGGTGAAACCCCGTCTCTACTAAAAATACCAAAAAAATTAGCCCGGCGTGGCAGTGGGCGCCTGGAGTCCCAGCTGCGGGGGAGGCTGAGACGGCAAAATGGCGTGAACCCGGGAAGGGGAGCTTGCAGTGATCCGAGATCGCGCCACTGCACTCCAGCCTGGGAGACAGAGCAGGACTCCGTCTCAAAAAAAAAAAAAAAAAGAGTGACTTCTCTCCCATGATTTAAATGTCAGAGGAGATGTGCAGGACAGAGGGTTGGCTATTTCCAGTGTTCTGTATTTAAATGGCAAGTAAAAGTCTACAAAGATTAGAAAGGGTGTGAGTCTCCTACCAGGCAGGGAAGGTGCCTGGTAACTTGGGCAGGAGGGTCAGCCAGAGAAGGAATGTGGGCAAGACAGGCACTGGCTCTCGAATTAAGAAAATTTAACAGCAAAGGAAATAAACAATTTCAAAAACAAAAGAGAAGGTAGAAAATATATTTTTAAAATACAAGATTTCTCTGATAAAAGCAGAAAGGGTAAATCACTGTGGTTAACATAAGGCAGTTTTCCTAACTCTGCCACTATTTGAATACTGGATTAGCTATTAGCCTTCCAGTGAATAGTATATACATATTAAATATGATTATGTGTAAAAGTGGATGGATGGATAGACAGATGATCTGCCTTAACTTCAAAACGATAGTGAGATCAATATGATTACATGGACCAAAAAAGGAAAGCTGCTTGAAATGAAGTAATTCCGTACTGATGATCTCAGGCATGAGGGAGCAAACGACTTTGAATGTGATGTGAGCGCTGCGTTTCATATGTTAGTCTCATGTGGCTTCCCTTTCAGCTCTCAACTGTCAAAGGAATTAGATGAAAACATAAAAGCTGGCCCCAGGAGGCCGGGCACGGTGGCTCACGCCTGTAATCCCAGCACTTTGGGAGGCCGAGGGGGGCGGATCACGAGGTCAGGAGTTCAAGACCAGCCTGACCAATATGGTGAAATGCCGTCTCTACTAAAAATACAAAAATTAGCTGGGCGTGGTGGCGTGCACCTGTAGTCCCAACTACTAGGGAGGCAGGAGAATCACTTGAACCGGAGAGGTGGAGGTTGCAGCCAGCTCACACCACAGCACTCCAGCCTGGGTGACAGAGCGAGACTCCGTCTCAAGCAAAGCAAACAAACAAACAACAACAACAAAAAAGCTGAAACCTGGTAACCTAACCTTTATGTGCTCAAAGTCCAAAGAGGCAGAGAAATCACAATAATAATAAGAAAAGAGAAAAGAGGAGGACACCCAATTGAAAGAAGCTATTCTGTTCAAAGACATAGACGTTAGCATATAAAGAAATTTACTGTTAAAAAATAACCACTCACATTCAAGGTGATAACATGTTGAGGTCTATACATTGCAGCAATAACTAAAGCAAAAGATAGGAATTAACCTTCCCCAAACAACTGCAATTACACAAGATGTAGGATTGTTAGATAAAATACAGGATCCACAGTTAAATTTCAATTTCAGAAAATCAATGATTCTTTTAGTCTAAGTCTCTCCCTAATATTTCATGAGGTATGATTCTACTAAAATATTCTTTATTGTTTGTCGCAAATCTAGATTTAACTGGATATCCTGCATTTTCACTTGCTAAATCCAGCAGTCCTACCTGTGTGTCCATCTATATCTGAATTTCTAAACACCTACAAAAATATCATTCAGCTTGTCATAAAATCACACTCAAATGCCCATACTCTGACAGCTGTTCAGATGCTAATACACAGTTTCCTGCCATTTGCAGCAAAAAAATTGAGCCACAATTACTTCCTGTATTTTAAAGTGATGGCAACAAAGCATATTCTGAAAAAAAAATCAGAATTCTTCTCACCCTCCAGTGCTTGAGTCCTGGCCATGCTTTCTCTCCCTCTTGCTTTTTATAGTGAATCAGCAGTTCCAAGGGTAAAATTGCCTCATGAAGTTCCAGGGCGTGAATCGGATTAAGTGAGTGGGTCACATTGTGTACCAAATTTAGAAGAGGATACCCAAAAACTCAGCAATCAAAATCAATCACATTGTAATGTAATATTGTTAATAAACTTGATTCTTTAGAGGAGTTTTAGGTTCATAGCAATATTGAATCGAAGCAATGTTGAAGGTACAGGAATAGCCCACAGGCCCCTGCCTACACGCATGCACAGCCTCCCCCATTAACAACATCCCCCCACTGGAATGGTACAAGGCTTACAATTGATACATCATGAGCACCCACAGTTCAGAATTTACACGAGGGCTCACTCTTGGTGTGGTTCATTCTCCGTGTCTAGACACACATATAATGACATGCATCCACCCTTATAGTATCATATAGAGCAGTTTAACTGCCCTAAAAGTCCCCTATGTTCGACCTGTTCATTCCTCCCTCTCCTGTAACCCTTGGCAACCACCGATTCTTTTACTGTGTCCATAGTTTTGCCTTTTCCAGAATGTCATATAGTTGGAATTATGGCATATAGCCTTTTTAGATTGGCTTCTTTCACTCAGTAACATGTATTTAAGTTTTCTCCATGACTTTCCATAGCTGGATAGCTCATTTCTTTTTAGCCCTGAATATTTCATTGTCTGGATATACTACAGTTGTTTTATACATTTATCTACTGAAGGACATCTTGCATACTTCCAAGTTTTGGCAATTATGTATAAAGCTGCTATAAACATTCATGTGCAAGTTTTTGTGTGGTTATAAGTTTTCAGCTCCTTTGGGTAAATACCAAATATATTTTAAAATCAAAATTAATGCAAAAATTTCATGATTCACAAAATACCAAAAATTGGAATCAACATAGGATCTGCACACAAGTATTTGCATGACTACCCCTCACTTTAATCTCCTTAATCCTGGCTCTGGTTGTGAACCTTTGAGACACTGATGAACACCTGTGTCACCTTGAAGCTTTTCCTGTCAGCTCAGTAACAGTGAGATACCACTCCTCAGCTCCTGTGGCTCAGTTGCTGTGCATGGTTATCTTTGTAAGCTGGATGGAGACACCCTGAAACCAGTCCACGGCCACCACCCTCATCAGGCTGCAGAGGGCACAGCAGAGCTACATCTAAAAACACACCATTTCTGTTGCAACTGTCATAGATGCATTTACTGACCAATAGAAATAAAATGTCTTCATAAAGAGATTTTTTTCTACTTTACATTAAAATGCTGTATGGACAAGCAATGACTTCATGACGTCTAAGATTGTGTCTTAAATTGTAACACATATCTAACATCTTAGCCAGAAAATTGTCTTTCAAGGTGAAAATATGGAATGTTTGGTTGCCCTTATTTTATAAAGAGATAGTCCTTTTTCTGCATATTAGCATGGACAGTATAAATAAACATACAATCTGAAACAATGCAATGTAATCTTAATAATCAATGTGAAAAATTATGATTGTTCCATGACTTTTGAAATGTTGAGGCAAAGGATATGAACAGAAAATTCTCAAAAGAAGACATTTATGCAGCCACCAAACATATGAAAAAAAGCTCATCATCACTGGTCATTAGAGAAATGCATATCAAAACCACAATGAGATACCATCTCATGCCAGTTAGAATGGCGATCATTAAAAAGTCAGGAAACAACAGATGCTGGAGAGGATGTGAAGCAACAGGAATACTTTTACACTGTTGGTGGGAGTGTAAATTAGCTCACTCATTGTGGAAGACAGTATGGTGATCTCTCAAGGATCTAGAACCAGAAATACCATTTGACCCAACAATCTCATTACTGAGTATATACCCAAACGATTATAAATCATTCTATTATAAAGACACATGCACGCATATGTTTATTGCAGCACCATTTACAATAGCAAAGACCTGAAACCAACCCAAAAGCCCATCACTGACAAGCTGGATAAAGAAAATGTGGCACATATGCACCACGGAATACTATGCAGCCATAAAAAAGAATGAGTTCATGTCCTTTGCAGGGACATGGGTGAAACTGGAAGCCATCTTTCTCAGAAAACAGACACAGGAACAGAAAACCAAACACCACATGTTCTCACTCATAAGTGGGAGTCGAACAATGATAACACATGGACACAGGGAGGGGAACATCACACACCAGGGCCTGTCACAGGGTAGGAGGCAAGAAGAGGGAAAGCATTAGGACAAATTCCTAATACCTAGATGACGGGCTGATGGGTACAGCAAACCACCATGGCACATGTATACCTCTGTAACAAATCTGCATGTTCTACACATGTATCCCAGAACTTAAAGTATCATAATAAAAAAAGATAAAATATTTAAAACTTTCTTACTGCTGATTATAAATGCATATGGAAATAAAAAATTAGTTAAGCTACTATTTATTTGAAACAGAAACATGGAGAATGTTATTTTTTTGTAAAAACAAACAAAAACAAATAAAACAACTTCAGCAATTCCTTTTCTGGGTATATACTCAAAGGAAATTAAGTCAACACCTCATAGAGATAAATCTGCACTCCATTGTCTATTGCAGCATTATTCCTAATAGCCAAAATTTGGAAACAACCTAAGTGTCCATCAATGGGTGAATAAAGAATTTATGTTATATATAATGCAATATTATTCAGCTTCAAAAAAAATCCTGCCATTTGTCACAAAATGATGGACCAGAAGGAGGACATTATTCTAAGTGAAATAAGCCAGACACAGAAACAAAAATACTTCATGATCTAACTTATATATAGAATCTAAAAAAAGTCGAATACTTAGAAATAGAGAGTAGAATGGTGGTTGGTGGAGATGTGATGGGGGTGGCAGGTCAAGGGTACAAACTTGTAGTTATGTAGGATGAGCAAGTCCAGATACCTCATGTCCAGCAGGAGGATAATGATAATATTGTACACTGGAGATTTCCTAACAGCATAGATTTTAGGTGCTTTTATCACAAAAGAAATGGTAACTATGTAAGATGATGATATGTTGATTTGCTTGACTCTAGTAACCATTTCACTATGTATATCAAAACATTATGTTGTATGCCTAAATATACATAATTTAATCAAAACATTATGTTGTACCCTTAAATATATATAATTTTAAAAGGAAATAAAAAACCTACTTATAATCATCCCACCATTAACAAAAGAAAAAATAAAAACTTACCAAGAGTAGTTTAAACAGTGCTCGCCTTTTTCTCATCTGATAATTGACAACATGGAGTGAGTTGTACTACAGAGTGAGTATCAGAGGAGCTGTGCAGAACAGATGGTTGGCTCTTTGTCTTGCTATGCTATACTTGATATGAGTATAGCATAGAAAGACATCTTTGCTGTGTCTTGGTGAATTACCATAATGTTTTCGAAGTTTGGATGGGCTTTGAACACTATTCTTTATGCTTCCAATGTCATGAAATATCTCCAAGAGTTCCTCTAATGTAAAGTTTTTTGCCAGCATCACTTCCTCTGGGACATCATCATCCTTTTTGTCACAACCACTTTCCTCATTAATGTCGGTAAGCTCTCGGTCACTAAGTTCCCCTGATTGCAGTGTCCACATGGTGGACAAACGGTGGAGATGGCCACATCTATACCTCCTAAAATTCCATTTACTTTTGATGCAAACTTTACTCTTTACCTCATCACTTTCTATTCTCCTCTGGACTTTGATCTTTGTTGGTCAGTTTCCACTTCCTATTATCTAGTTTTGCGAAATGTCATGTGGGTTCACCACTGAAGACAAGGAAGCAACACAACCACATGCTTAATCCTTTTAACTGATGCATGGTGACCAATCACCAGAAGATTTCAAAAGAAGTGATGTGATTGGTCATTGACCATCTTTTATTTGCATAGTGATTCAAGGACTAAAGAGATAGCAGTGAAGTGTGTACTTTATGGGGTTACGCATAGTTAATATACTGTGGTAACTGAAGTTTAAGCCATACTGTGAGTGTTACTTAACTAGACTATGGTAACTGAAATTCATGCATATTGGAACTATGCAAAGTAAGAACTGCCTATATTCTAATCTCTTCCTTAATACTTCCACCATTAAAATAGAATTGACTGAATGTACAAGTTACATAATTGAATTTAGCATATTTTTCTCCTATTACCATTCAAAACATATTTTATACAAAATATATTTTCTTGGTTCCTCATCCCTTTCCCTTTCGAAAATAATATTAATATTCTAATAAGCTTTCCATACTAACATATCATAGAGAATGAAAAAGCCAGTTCCTGAGGCCCATACTCTCTCCCAGACAGCATGCACATGGTATATTGTATAACCCCTCAAAAGCCATGCTGAGGTCAATACCATTCCAACATAGTATGCCTTTCTAAGATTAGAGCCCAGAAAATTTCAAACTGCATTTCATAGTCTCTCCTGAAGCAAGGATTTTGCATGTGAACTAACATCTACTAAGCAGACACAGCCGCTGAGATTTGGAAGATGGAAGTCGGCACCATGTGCTTCAAGCTCTTCTGTGGCCTCCTGCGATGGTGGTGGCAGAAGAGGTTTCTTAAGGTTCAGTCCCTAGTTTGCTGGTTACTGAGAAGCAGGTACAGCAGCAACAGTGGATTCCACTGGAAGATTCCCACGTCATAGCACAGTATACACGCTTGGTTATCTGACACTCCAGGAAATTACATAAGCAACCTTATATCCCATAATACATCCGTTTCTGCTGTAACTAGCTAGAGTGGAAATTATTATTTGCAGTGAACACCACGAGAGATACAGGTGTTAATTTGCAGACTAGTTTCAATGATGCTCCATATGCAACCTCTTTCTTTCCTGTGTATATTTCTCTAAGAGATAAAAACAATTTAAATGAAAAATAAATTGTCTCAGACACTAAGTAAAAGTAGTTCAACCCAAATCCAATGAACCATGCATGTACTATCTTCAGCTCATCCAACTTCTTAAACTTAAATCAATGAGGCAGAAAATTCAGACACTTTTAAATTCTAATGTTTTGATTTTCCTATTTGATTAAAAATTGGCTCCCTAAGCACCAAATTTCTAGTTCCTTATGCCCGCCAAGGATAATTTTCTTCTAAAATTAGAACCCACATCTTCTATTACTTGCCATGCCTAACAAAGCAAGCAACACAAAGCAAAGAGTCTGGGTTAAAAACAAGCAAAGATTGTACAAAAAAATAGTAAGAAATTGGGCACTTTATCCATTCAAAAGAGAAAAACCACAGCTAGATTTTAAAGAGAAGAAAATAAATAAATAAATATAAATCAATGTCTTTTAAAATGTCCTAGGAACATTTATTTCCAGTAAAACCTCGGGGTTTTTTTTTAGTCTAAAATGTTGAAAGCCGTGGGTTTCACACCTTTCTCCCTGTTGTATGATAACTAATGTTTAGAGTCAGAGTTAGGAAGGTAAAAGTCCTACCTTTTCATCCACATTCTGATACCAACTACGTTTGTGATTTCCGATCAGTTATTGAACACTGAGTCTTTACTTCCCAACCTATAAAATGAGGACTGTGGTCTAAGTCATCTCTAAGATTTCTTCCAGTGCAAACACGGTTTCTTTGTATGACTTCCAGTGTAAAATGTATATATTGCCAGAGCCAGAAAATGCCATCAGAGTTAAAATCTCCATTGCATGCCTCCATAAGAAAAAGCCACCCTCAGCACTGAATGCTTCCATTTGTAAACAATAAAATATTTCATTATTCTGGCTTATAAATTTAATTGTATTCTTTTTACCAAGGATTTGTTTTCACCTAAATGAATTATTTTTAAACTAATATTGGTTGAGGGATTACTGTTTATCAAATCTTGCCAATGCTTTATGTGTGTGGTCTCATTTGTCATAACACCCTTATGAGGTACTGCTCCTTTTTTAAAATAGTTAAAACCACTAAACAGAGAAAGGATAACTTGACCCAGGAAATAGAATTTATGAATAGAAATGCAATACAATCTTCCCTCACTAACCAACCTCAATTTATTTCTGAGAACCCTGCCACCAAGTGAAAAACAATTAAATAAGAATATTTCCATTTATTTTAATGGGAAGAATCATATATTTCATTGAACATAAGATATTCAAATACTTTTATAACTGAACAATGAAAACAAGTTTATGTAAGTAATAAAAATGCAAGTTGGAAGAAAATAAATTTAGTATGTACAAAAATATTGTGAGAAAATACAAGATGCTTGAAGTGTACTATCATAAAGTTTTACTGCAGTCAGGAAAGCAGGATGTGACTGATGGCTGATGGAGAGGAGGAATGAGGTGGCATACCTCAAAGGTCAATTCGCTCTTATGCACCATTTTAGTCAGCAAAATTTTTGATCCGGGGATGGAGGCTCATTATTGTATCTTGCATTCAAAGTACACTTAAAGTTATAGCACAGAAAAAAAATAGAAGAAAAAATAAAAGCTAAATACAGTCTTTAAAAATACATAAAAAATGTGCATGTCTACATCAGGCTGAATAGTCAGAGAGGATATGTTTGCTTCATCTTCCTTATTTGGTCACATATACAAAGGAAAACATATTAGATGCATATTTCCAGGCATTTCATGTACTATTTTATAACTAGTGCCTGTTGTGATGAGTAGCAGGTGAGTGTGTCTCTGCTTGGAATATTAATGTTGGAGTATAAATTGCTTATAGCATATTTATTTAAAGAACTTTGGGGTAAAAAGGCCACACACTGACAAAATAAAAGTTGTCTGAAAATGATACAGCTTTTTAATAACCGCAATAGCAAAAACTAGTTCATTGAACAGTAAGTACAAGAGAAAGTCTGCATGACCTCACAGCTAATACACAACCCCAAGGTAAGATGGCATTGGCCCGGTAGATAACTATCTGTTAGAAGTAATAATGGAATGTGATAGCTTTATGAGGCACAGACTGAGCTAAGCTAAACTTCAGGTCCCAGAATTCCCTTTCTAGTACGTTTCTGGTTGGAATGAACTACGAGAGATGTTGTCTCACAAGAGCTGGAGGACAGAAGAGGAAGCGGCAGGGTTTTGGCAGGCACACCTTCTCCCAGGTATTCAACCAAAGATGAATCTAGGTACCATTGTAAATGGATTCTGCAGATGCACTTAACGTCCCCAATAGAGGACTTTCAGTTCATCAATAAAGAGATTATCCTGATTAGGTCAGGACCCCTCAGTTAGGGACTTTAAGATAATAGTCCCTAAATGGGTGATCCTGACTCAATCAGTTGTGAGTCTCTCAAAAGATGGCTTAGGTCTTCCCTAAACCCAAAGACGCCAACCAGCAGCTGCAATTGCTCCCCCTTTCCCTTGAATCTTCCTTCATGACTGCCTGCCTGTTAAACATTCACCCAGGCCCCAGGGGCTCTTCCCTTCCTGACTACCTGTCCTGTGATCTCTGGACACGCTTAGCTAGCTGCACAGTTATGTAAGCCAATTCCTCATCATAATCCCCTTAAAATATGTATCTACTGGTTTTGCTTCTTGGATGAACTCCAAATGATACACAGACTATAGCTGTAATTTTAAGATTATAGTTGGAAGAACTGTTGCATTCATTCTAGAGACGGAACAAGTTGCCTTACAGGATATGAGAATGGAGTATTAGACTACTTACTTCTATGTATTTTTATCTCACAGAGAGAGAGAGAGTAAGAAATTAAGTTTGGACAATATTTATAACACATTAAATTTCATACCCTCACTCGGCCCCTATGTCAGAGAGTGACTTGTTCCACCCAATACATGAAGTGGCCTCAGGGAAAAACTACAGAAATCCCATGGCATGCAGGGAATGACAGCAGAACCCTCTTCATTCAATAGCAGCAAATTACAACACACTGGCCCTGTGGGTTATAGAGTAACCATTATTACAAATGCATGGATTCATGAAATACATAATTTTAACTACATTAAAATTTTAAAAATAGGCACCTAGTTTAAAAGACTGCAGCAAGTAAATTGAGTTGAGTAGATATCAATAATTCAAGCACAAATGAACTATGGCAACTGGTAAAACCAATTCTTCCACTCTTGATACAGGTTCGTCTTCAGCCACAAATCCAGGTGAGAAAAGTGATGACCTAACAGACTTGATGGGGAATTGGAGGGAAGCAACTTAATTATCAACCAGACTATTTGAATTATAGTATAGGTACATACGTATACTATGCACATACACATATGCATATGCATATAAAATAGTGAACCTTGTCCTAATTGTAAATTTTTCTCAAGATAATATGAAATCATCATAATTAATAATATTTTTATATTATTTATTCAACACAAGTTAATCCTAATTAATTTCTTTTTGATGAACATTTTCTAATGTATATAATAGTATAATAATATATTAGATAATCTAAAATAAATAAATAAAAAGCTGTAGAAGCATGCATCCTTTTTAAAGATGCTTTGGGCACTAAAGATTTTTTTCACAAGTTCTAGAATATTAACTTTTTTTCTTTTTTCTCTTATTAGCCTTTGAAGATTCTAATAAAAGATATAAAACGACTGATTCAAATCAGATAATCTCAGACATTCCTTCTAGCTTTAGTCTCTAGTCTATGAATCTCTAGTAGCCTTTTTTTACTTCTTATTTTTCAAATTCTGTGGCCCACCAACTCCTGCTAGAAAACCCCTTCTTAACAAATGACCTTCTTATCTTGTCTTCAACTTTTAGCTTCCACAGTGACCAAGTTATGCTTTTCTTTTGCACAATGGGAACTTTTAAATCCACAAGTGACTTATAATCAACCATATCCTTGAACACTACCCAGCTCCTCATTGTGCTGTGTGGAACACAGATGCCAACCAAGGCCAAGCAACAAGAAATAAGGAGCTTGGCACCCTCATGCCATGATGCTCTCACTACCCCAACCCTGGATTCCCTGACTAGACTTTGACAGGACAATAAATTCTATCTTGCTTATGCCACTATAATTTGAGATTTTGCTGTCACATGTAGTTTAATTTAGTCTTAACTACATATGCAAATGTTTACATAATATATTTTACAATTAAAAAGTAGAATCGTAATATATTGACCTGGAGAATAATAATATATCTTGACAACCTTTCTAGGACTGACTATATGGACCTACTTCATTCTTTTAAATGGCCACATCTGTTCAATTAAAATAGCATATATAGAGAGTGTGTACACCATATTTTATTTAACCATCTCTATTTGCTAAGCTTGTTTCACAGATCTGTTATCATAAACAAAAGCCCCAGTCAACATCCTCAACATACCAACGGTGTTTCTTTCTACACGTATAGAAATATCCCTCTCAGATTAATTTCATAGTGTAATTACTGAGTCCAAAAGTATTCATATTTCCAATGAACTCCAAGTTGCCTTTCTAAATATATTCCTCATTTTTTCTCCAATCTTCAGTAAACCACTTGTCAGTGGAAGTAGTATGCATCCATCAACCTAATCTGTTTTTTTTTTAATTTTATAAACTCCTTAAAAGTTCATTTTTCCAGACTAAAAATTGTCCGTGCACTTTACCATGTAGCATAGTTTTCAGACATTTCATTGTTATAATATCTAACTCTAGTTTATTAATATTTCTTAAATATGCCAACCAAAACTGTTCATATTACTACAAATCAAGAGCTGGAACATTTTTTCTATAAATGTCCAGAAGTAAATATTTTAGGCTTGTGGGTTAGGTCAACTCTGTCATAACTATTCAACTCTGGCATTGAAGCATAAAACTACCCTAGACCATATGAAAACAAACGCAAGTGGCTATGTTCCAATAAAACTTTATTTACAAAAACAGGCAGTGGGCCAAATTTGGGCCATGGGCTATAGTTTGTTTTAAATTATAGTTTTACTATAATTTACCTTGATCTGAAAAACAGAAGTGATGACTAGTGAGGAATTAGGTATGTATAGAAGAAAATTAAATTTCATTTACTGCCTAGCACACAGTTGGTGCACACTAAATGTTTGGTGAATTAGTAAGTAGGAAAGTTATGTATGAGATATGTGAATAATCCCACACCTAACATAAAAGAAGAATGCATTTGAAAAAATATATACATGAAAAGCAAAAAATAGTAATATCTTCTCAGTGTTTCCACAAAGATGTAAGAATAGGTTCATTATTAAAAAAAAAAAGGAATAGGATTCATAAAAGAAAATATATTGAGAGGAAGGTAAGGATGAAAAAGGAGCTGGCTGAAGAAGCCCAAAATAAAATCACAAAATTTAAATCTACTTTCAAGGAATACGGTATAGAATTGAGATGTATTCTACCATTTTGAATTTTCAAAATACAAATGAGATTAATGGTTTTCTGTCTAATTCAGCACTTCTCTGATGACTTAGCAATGAGTAATATTAACTCAAATATGCTTCAATTGAGTGCCTACCATATGCCAGGCACTGGGTAAGGAACCCTCCATCATTGTCTCATTCAAAAATAACAACAATATGAATTCAGTAGGGTTTTTTCCTTCCATTTTATAGATCATAAAATGAGAGCTAAGGGGAGTTAAGTCACTGTGCCAGTGTCACAAAACAAGTGTATTACTTAGGGTCATTCTCCCTACTCAAAAACTGGGCACAAATGGTTAACTGGCCAAAATATACAAAATATGCAAAATAGCTAGCTATTTCAGCTACCTTTGGTACATATTAACAGCTACTTTATATTATCTCATGATTCTGTGGGTAGATTGGGGGGTTCTACTGCTCCCTGTGATCCCTGATGGGCTGCAGTTTTCTGAAGGTTTGACTGAGCTGGCTCTTTTGCATACTAGAAAATTGCCCTGGCTGTAGTCTAGGAAGTCAGTTGGAGTTCTCAACCAGAGATCCTCACTTCTTCTCTATGTGGTCTCTCCACATGGCATGGGTTTCTCACAGTATGGCGTCTGGGTTGCAAGAAGCAGGAAGTGAAATGTGCCAGACCATTTGTGTCCTGATTTAGAACACTTTTTTTCTGCTGCATCCTATTAGTCAAAGCCAACCAAAGCCAACACATTCAAGAATAGGGAAATAAGCTCTACCCTTTGATGTGAAATATCAAGATGTGAAACAAGTGTATACAAAAGTGAAGAAATTGCCGGGCGCAGTGGCTCACACTTGTAATCCCAGCACTTTGGGAGGCCGAGGCGGGCGGATCACGAGGTCAGGAGATCGAGACCACGGTGAAACCCCGTCTCTACTAAAAATACAAAAAAAACTAGCCGGGCGTGGTGGCGGGCGCCTGTAGTCCCAGCTACTCGGAGAGGCTGAGGCAGGAGAATGGCGTGAACCCGGGAGGCGGAGCTTGCAGTGAGCCGAGATTGTGCCACTGCACTCCCGCCTGGGCAACAGAGCAAGACTCCATCTCAAAAAAAAAAAAAAAAAAAAAAAAGTGAAGAAATTGCTGATGGCCATCTATGGAGATAATATCACAAAATAAATTATTATGAATATAAGCAAGAAATAAACACAAAACGAAGTATCTGTCATTTATATGTGACAGTCCAAGCTGAAGGATCCCTGATCATCAGACAGCTCTCCTGTATGCAGTGATTCAGAGACAAGGTCCTTTCCACAATTTACAGGCTCATAATCATTTTCAGCTAGCAAGAGAAGGAAAGGAAAGCATAGAGAAGGCACCCGCTTCTTAAAGCCTCCAAGGAAGTGATGTACATTAATTCCAAAGACAATTATAATCAGTAATCATGTAACCACACCTAGATATGTGCAGGCTGCAAATCTCCTTAGTCCCTGACTGGACGACTGTTCCATCATTCTCCCCTCTTTTTCAACAAAACCAACTTGGCTGACCATCTTAGTCCAGGCTAGTAGTAAAAGGAAAAACCAGGACTGGAACCTAGATCTATATACCTCTATAACACATGTTCCCTCCATCATGCCTACAGAAAAGAGGAGTCTCTACTGTAGGGACCTTATAGAGGAGGACAAGTGAACTGAGTAAAAATTATGGTATAATAATTACTACAATTAAGATAGACAATGGATCTATGGAAGTAGATTTTAGCATAGAAGAATATGAAGAGTAGCAGAAGACAAGCTTTGAGAAATAAAAAATAAGAAGGAGGCAGATGAGGAAAGACTCTATTGTAATGATAATGTATTTTAAAAAAACCATGGAATGATTTTATTTTATTATTATTTTTTAAATTATTATAGTTTAGGTTTTAGGGTACATGTGCACAATGTGCAGGTTTGTTACATGTGTATCCATGTGCCGTGTTGGTTTGCTGCACCCATTAACTCATAATTTAGCATTAGGTATATCTCCTAATGCTGTCCCTCCCCCCTCACCCCACCCCACAACAGTCCCCGGAGTGTGATGTTCCCCTTCCTGTGTCCATGAGTTCTCATTGTTCAATTCCCACATATGAGTGAGAACATGCAGTGTTTGGTTTTTTGTCCTTGCGATAGTTTACTGAGAATGATGTTTTCCAGTTTCATCCATGTCCCTACAAAGGACAAGAACTCATCATTTTTTATGGCTGCATAGTATTCCATGGTGTATATGTGCCACATTTTCTTAATCCAGTCTATCGTTGTTGGACATTTGGGTTGGTTCCAAGTCTTTGCTATTGTAAATAGTGCCACAACAAAAATACGTGTGCATATGTCTTTATAGCAGCATGATTTATAGTCCTTTGGGTATATACCCAGTAATGGGATGGCTGGGTCAAATGGTATTTCTAGTACTAGATCCCTGAGGAATCGCCACACTCACTTCCACAATGGTTGAACTAGTTTACAGTCCCACCAACAGTGTAAAAGTGTTCCTATTTCTCCACATCCTCTCCAGCACCTGTTGTTTCCTGACTTTTTAATGACTGCCATTCTAACTGGTGTGAGATGGTATCTCATTGTGGTTTTGATTTGCATTTCTCTGATGGCCAGTGATGAAGAGCATTTTTTCATTTGTTTTTTGGCTGCATAAATGTCTTCTTTTGAGAAGTGTCTGCTCATGTCCTTTGCCCACTTTTTGATGGGGTTGTTTGTTTTTTTCTTGTAAATTTGTTTGAGTTCATTGTAGATTCTGGATATTAGCCCTTTGTCAGATGAGTAGGTTGCAAAAATTTTCTCCCATTCTGTAGATTGCCTGTTCACTCTGATGGTAGTTTCTTTTGCTGTGCAGAAGCTCTTTAGTTTAATTAGATCCCATTTGTCAATTTTGGCTTTTGTTGCCGTTGCTTTTGGTGTTTTAGACATGAAGTCATTGCCCATGCCTATGTCCTGAATGGTATTGCCTAGGCTTTCTTCTAGGGTTTTTACAGTTTTAGGTCTAACATGTAAGTCTTTAAACCATCTTGAATTAATTTTTGTGTAAGGTGTAAGGAAGGGATCCAGCTTCAGCTTTCTACATATGGCTAGCCAGTTTTCCCAGCACCATTTATTAAATAGGGAATCCTTTCCCCATTGCTTGTTTTTGTCAGGCTGTCAAAGATCAGACAGTTGTAGATATGCGGCATTATTTCTGAGGGCTCTGTTCTGTTCCATTGATCTATGTCTCTGTTGTGGTACCAGTACCACGCTGTTTTGGTTAACGTAGCCTTGTAGTATAGTTTGAAGTCAGGTAGCGTGATGCCTCCAGCTTTGTTCTTTTGGCTTAGGATTGACTTGGTGATGCAGGCTCTTTTTTGGTTCCATGTGAACTTTAAAGTAGTTTTTTCCAATTCTGTGAAGAAAGTCATTGGTAGCTTGATGGGGATGGCATTGAATCTATAAATTACCTTGGGCAGTATGGCCATTTTCACGATATTGATTCTTCCAACCCATGAGCATGGAATGTTCTTCCATTTGTTTGTATCCTCTTTTATTTCATTGAGCAGTGGTTTGTAGCTCTCCTTGAAGAGGTCCTTCACATCCCTTGTAAGTTGGATTCCTAGGTATTTTATTCTCTTTGAAGCAATTGTGAATGGGAGTTCACTCATGATTTGGCTCTCTGTTTATTGATGGGACATGTCTTGAAATAATAAGAGCTATCTATGACAAACCCACAGCCAATATCATACTAAATGGACAAAAACTGGAAGCATTTCCTTTGAAACCTGGCACATGACAGGGATGCCCTCTCTCACCACTGCTATTCAACATAGTGCTGGAAGTTCTGGCCAGGGCAATCAGGCAAGAGAAGGAAATAAATGGTATTCAATTAGGAAAAGAGGAAGTCAAATTATCCCTGTTTGCAGATGACATGATTGTATATCTAGAAAGCCCCATTGTTTCAGCCCCAAATCTCCTTAAGCTGATTAGCAACTTCAGCAAAGTCTCAGGATACAAAATCAATGTAGGAATGATTTTAATGAGGGGGAATGATCTGGTAAGTATTTGGAAATATTATCCTATTCATATGATCAAACATAAAGATTAAACAATAGGTCTTCAATAATACCTTGAATTATTCTATCATGATGAAGGTAATTTACCTGGATAAGAAGATATTCTCATGAAAAGGATGCAAATTATCTCTATTATTTACACGTTGTACATCATTTCTCTTCTAACCTATCTATGCTATTTTTTCTAACATGAAGATCATTCTTCTTAGTAGAAAATTAACTGTAAAATATAATTTGAAAAGTGTTTTTCCCTTACAAAAATGGGTTTGTTCTTTTTGTTTCACAGAGCTTTACCTTTTAAAATATCCATAGCAATCTTTAGCATTAATTCCAACTTAAATTACCAAGTAAAGTATCAGGAAGCACTTGAGATAGTGTTTAAAGATGAAGCTAATGGCCCAGCAATGAAGTGAAAGGCATGAAACCATGAAGTCCCATCTGATTGCTTTAGAAAAAGCTGAGAAATAGATGTGCTCAAAGATAGCTGCACAGAAACATAGTTTAAAATGTGGCAAAAATATGTTAAGGCCACATCCAGGAGTTCATAGAATAACTTACAAGTTTTACTTTATGCAGAAGCATTGAACGGCATTGTGGAGATCCAACCTCTCCAAGCTGAGTTTTTAGAGAAAAAGTAAGTATGGTTTGGATGAATATAAGAATTAAAATTAAGATTCCTAGGCCAGTTATGAGTTTATTACAGCCATTAATTTGAGGGATCTGAAGGGCGGACTAAGCAGTGGCAGGGGAGCACGCTCAGAGTTGAGCACTGCAAGAGAAGCTGGGGAACGTGAAGCCAATGCTGAGGATTCTCATCAATGAAACCCAGTGGTAATGCCATGGACACAGGTAGGCTGCACTTGAACTCGGGAAGTTTAGGAGGCAAATATTTTCCACAATTTGAAATACATTATGACAAGGCATCAAAATAGAATATTAAAGAAAATATGAGAAATTCACTTCTGATGACCAGGAAAGAGATCAAGGTCACATAAGTTTAAGGGCAAGAATAAGTGGCCCTGGTTTCCTAGCTACTGGTTCCTGGAAACCGTTTTTTAGCACTATCTTCTGAGCTCTAGTTGACAAAGTTTCCCATGTACATGTGGTTCACTTGCTTGGGATTTTCATGGTGAAGGCAGTATGTGTGTGTGTGTGTGCGCATTTTTTTCTTGATTATTGGCAGAAAATAAACTAACCAGAAATGAAAACAATACAAATTATTAACTAGTAACAGGAGTTGCCAAGTTACTAGTTTAATCCCTAAGACATTCAGCACAGTAACAACTGAATTCTTTCTAACATGGTGAATATATTTTCTCACAGAGTAAAAATTGCCACCTAACACAAATTCTTTTCCATTACTGTCACTTGACCTTTACTTGTAATCTAAAGGATTACTACACAGCAGAAAAAGCACCTAGTCACTGTGACTATATAAAATTAACTTTTTATATCCTCAAAATCACAAATTCTTACAGATCAAAGCGCTGACTCCTGGATAAAAAAAATAATAAATTCTGATGTGATCATGAAACCAAAGTGTTCAAAGTGATTATAAAATTTGAAGTTAATAAAAGTCACATGAAATAATCCCCTATATATAGAACCCTACTCATTTACATTTTAATGAAAACTAAGCATTACTTAGGAAAGGTGGACTTTGAAAAGAATATGAAAAGAAATTTACTTCAGAACACAGGCCTGGAGTTCTGAAAACTCTTCTAGTCTTTTAAATTCTTCAGAGACCTAGGATTTGTAGACATACTTCAGTTTTCCTATCCTTACTCTTTACCTCCTTTTTTAAAATCCTAATTTATAGCATTTGTTGAGCCCAGATAGGATGAAAGTAATGTAAACAGGCAGCTATGGGCAGATTTTGTTGTAAATATAGAAACCAAAGGCTTGGAGCAATATCTGAATCCTGTTCACTTGGCAGTGATGTAGACGTCCAGACAGGACAAATTTTCACTGGAAGGTATGGCTATAAATAAAAATTTTCCCACAGAGAAAGTAAAAAAATGTCATCTCTTTCTATATAAGCCTGAAAGTGAGCTAACTCCTTTCCTCTTCTCTATTAGTCAGCCTTCAGCTGGGCTTTCTCATCTTTAAATGAGAGACATTTATTTTTATTTTATTTTTAGTTCTTTTCTCTCAACTTTTATTTTAAGTTCAGGGAGTACATGTGCAGGTTTGTTACATGGGTAAACTGTGTGTCACTGGGGTTTGGTGTAGAAATGATGCCATCACCAGCTAGTGAGCATAGTGAGATGTTTTTATCCTCATCCTCTGCCCACCTTCCACCTTCAAGTAAGCCTCAATGTCTGTTGTTCCCTTCTTTGTGTCTATGTGTACTCAATGTTTAGTTCCCACTTATAAGTGAGAACATGGGGTATTTGATTTTCTGTGCCTGCATTAATTCACTTAGGATAATGGCCTCCAGCTCCACCTGTGTTGCTGCAAAGGGCATGATTTCATTTTTTTATGGCTGTGTAGTATTCCATGGTGTATATGTATCACATCTCCTTTATGAACATACAGATGGATGTGTCTTTTTGGTAGCATGATTTATATTCCTTTGGGCATATACCCAACAATGGGATTGCTGGGTAGAACAGTAGCTCTGTTTTAAGTTCTTGGAGAAATCTCTAAACTGCTTTCGACAATGCCTGAACTTACATACATTCCCAACAGCAGTATATAAGCATTCCCTTTTCTCTGCAACCTCAAAATCTTTATGACAGTCTCCAAAAGCAGCTGAAACAAAAATAGACAAGTGGGACATAATTAAACTAAAGAGCTTCTGGGCAGCAAAAGGAACTGCCAACAGAGTAGACAGACAGTCCACAGAATGGGAGAAAATATTTGCAAGCTATGCATTCCACAAAGGTCTCATACACACCCAGCATCTGTAAGGAACTTAAACAAATCAACAAGCAAAACACAAACAACCACATTTAAAAACGGGCAAAGGACATGAACAGACATTTTTCAAAAGAAGACATACATGAGGCCACAAGCATAAGAAAAAACGCTCAGCATCACTGATCATTAGAGAAATGTAAATCAAAACCACAATGAGATACCATCTCTCACCAATCAGAATGTCCATTGCAGTCAAAAAATACATGAGAGACATTTGAAGTCCCAGTTATA
Source organism: Symphalangus syndactylus (assembly GCF_028878055.3). Classification (NCBI taxonomy): domain Eukaryota; kingdom Metazoa; phylum Chordata; class Mammalia; order Primates; family Hylobatidae; genus Symphalangus; species Symphalangus syndactylus. The sequence continues at coordinate 2,135,983 of NC_072443.2, forward strand.
ATCTGAAGCAAAAGACCTCACTAGTAATGTGAGCTCAGCAATTTTATAAGTAACTTGTCAGAGAAACTTAAAGGCAGCTCAGCTAGCGGACCCGAGGAAGACCTTGAGGACCATAAAAGAACCTTTCATTGGTCCGGAATCCATCACCACGGTGGTCATCTCACACAGAGGAAGCCACTGCCCTCTCCTGTGTCCTATCTCCTTTGCAGTCTCCACGGTGATAATAATCATTTACAACCATTTTACCAAGATGAAAACTGGTTCAGAGAACTGACCAGTCATGCAACTTGTGAGGGCTCCTTGGTTGAAAGAAGTTATAACTCAGAAATAATAAAGAACTACACCACTTTTCTTTTCTTTCTCTTAATTTAGCTTTATTTTAAGTTCCAGGATACGGTGCAGGACGTGCAGGCTTGTTTCATAGGTAAACATCTGCTATGGTGGTTTGCCGAACCTATCAACCAGTCACCTACATATTAAGCCCTGCATACATTAGCTATTTCTCCTGATGTCCTCCTTCTCCTCACCCCGCGAACAGGCCCCAGGGTGTGTTGCTTCCCTCCCTGTGTCCATGTGTTCTCATTGTTCAGCTCCCACTTATAAGTGAGAACATGCTGTGTTTGATTTTCTGTTTCTGTGTTAGTTTGCTGAGGGTAATGGCTTCCAGCTCCATCCATGTCCCTGCAAAGGTTATGATCTTATTCCTTTTTATGGCTACATAGTAGTGCATGGTGTATATGTACCACATTTTCTTTATCCAGTCCATCACTGGTGGGCATTTGGGTTGATTCCACATCTTTGTTATTGTGAATAGTGCCGCATTCTATTTATAGAATGGTTTATATTCCTTTAGGTATATACCAAGTAATGGGATTGCTGGGTCAAATGGTATGCCTGGTTCTAGATCCTTGAGGAATCGCCACATTGTCTTCCACAATGGTTGAACTAATTTACATTCCAACCAACAGTGTAGAAGTGTTCCCATTCCTCCACAGCCTTGTCAGCATCTGTTGTGTCTTGACTCTTTAATAATCACCATTCTGACTGGCATGAGATAGCTATACCACTTTTCAAGGGGGAGGAAATGATCCTCTTCAACTGGAAATGTATGTGATCCATATATTTTTAAGAACTAAGGAGCTGAGAAATGATCAGTGTTGACAGAAGGAAGGAGAAGTTGCATCATAGGCTGGTGGCAGATTAAGGCAGCAGAGTTAGAGGACAAATCAAAGATTCAAGTTATCTAGATAAACAGCCCATTGAACTGGCGTAGTGGAGATGAAGAAGTTGATTGAAGAGTAGAGACCTTGGTTTGGCCCCCATCCCGAGGGCTCTGTAAGTGATCTGAAACAAGTCCCACAGCACCTGAAGCAGCTTTTTCAGGCTTTCAAGAGGAAAATCCCCTTTTTGCAAACATCAAGATCTCATATCCTCTATTTATGGTATAGATTATGGTAATTGTTTCACAGGTGTATATTTATCTCCAAATTTATCAAGTTATACACATTAAGTATGTACAGCTATTTCATGTCAATTATACTTCCACGAAATGGATTTTTAACAAATATAAAAAATAAAATTTCATATTTTCATTTAATACAGAATTGTAGAAAATATACATCTTTCTGCTGTTTGAGATATACAATTATATTAAATGTAATGTGTCAATCTATACCAGTCATTCTCAGATAATGCACTTTGCCCTTCTATGAACGTCTTCTAGACTCTAATAGTCAATGGGTATGTTTTCTAGGTGATTACAGGTGCTAATTTAATTAGCTGTTATGCTGCTGCATGCTTGCAATGTAGACTAGATGAAAATTGTCAACTGTAGATTCTGATTTGGGAGCCAACCCCACAGACACTGTTTTTTTTGCCACAGTTTCCACAGTTCCGATCTCCCAAAGAAACAAATCTGATTGCATCACATACTCACTTTGTAAACCCTCACCGCCTTCCTATGGCCTTAAGGATGAATTCCAAACCTAATGCAACAAATACAATATTTCACAGTGGGCCCAAACTTGCCGTTTTAATCGCACCCCCATGACTAATATATTTTTTACAAAACCTGAGCTCTAACCAAAATGAGCCTCCTGTCCGTTTATGACTTGTCTGTACAGTCTCTTATCTCTACCAGGAATAAAAGCACCTTCTTTGCTCTTGTTGCAAAATATGTACTCTTTCTTTGCAACTCTGCTCAAAGTTCACAACTTCTCTTGGGCCCTCCACAACTCCTCTAAGGAAAAATGGCCACACTGTCCCCTCCCCACCCCCTACATATCCTTCTATAGCATTCATCAAATTCTGTTTCTAGATAACCCCTTACATATCTGTGTCTTCCTTTCCACAGGAACATCCTTGGAGACAGGACTTCTTGCTCACTTTTCTCCCAAATAAGAATCCAATAAATGTTTGTAGAGTAACAAATGAGTCAATGAATGAATGAGAAGTGAGATTCATAAGGAAAAAGATGCATGTCTTAGGGGGCGGAGGGTATGTGAACCCCTACACTAGCGTGCTCACCTATTCATAAGAGCACTTATCCTCTGTGAAAGCCAAAGTGTTTTCTGGTTGAGAACAAAAGCTCTTACAGTACATTGAAACTGTACTAGCAGTAGATTCAAATGTGTTTGAATTTATAATGGTTCATGAAGTAACTATTACTTAGAAAGAAAGATTGTTTACATTTTCAAATCTCCTTTTAAACAAACACTTACGTGACACTTACCACGTGCCCACTACTGTTCTAAGCACTTTACAACCATTAACTCATGTAATCACCACAAGTGTCCTTGTAAGGCAGATGCTATTATTATCATCCTCATTTTACAGATGGGTAAACTGAGTCACCAGATACTCAAGTGAATTCCCTAAGCTCTGACAATTAGCAAGTAAGAAGCTAACATTAGAATACACACCAGTGGCTTTAAAGTCCACTTTGATGGTTAATTGATTCATTCACCACCAGACTGTGCCTGCAGTGTTTATGTAGTCTAATAACCCAATTAAGGAAAATGGACATTGAAAGAGCAACTTACCAAAGCTATACATAGTACCATCACATCTCATTCGTGACAGAATTGAAATTGTCCTCCACATATTCTGACGTTCAGAGTTGAAGGTCTTTCCTTTTGTTATGTATGAGGCATTGTGCTAGATGCGAAAGGAGAATCAGGATGAGAAAGACACAATCCCTGCCCTCAAGATGCCAGTAGTTTATACATAAGTTGCTTTTCCAAGCAGAATAAGATCTTCAAAAATATTGTCAACACATTATTGTAATTCAAAGGTGAGTATAACTGCACCTTATTGTAGAGCTTAGAAAAGACTTATAAGAAGACCTTGAATTTAAGGAGACCTGTGAAGCTTAAGTAAAACTATTTAACGAGAGATGGATCATGGGAATGTGGAAGGTGTATTTGGGAGGAGTCCTCTGACCCACCCAGAGCATGCAGGAAAGTTGGGAAGATCGGGCAGCAAGGTTTGAATGATGTCTTTCTCTGAACCACAGTCACACATTCCTCACAGAAATTTATGTCTCGTTGCCATAGCAACTGGAAACCATCAAAGACGTTGAAGCAAGGAAACACCAGGATCAGAACTGCCCTAGATTCAATAAGAGATCTCTATGAAACTTTCGGGGATTAAAAAACTGGGGTAGCTGTAAAAAGCAGAAATAATAATGGGCATCGATTTATATGGCTCGATTCAAATTAGTTTGCAACTAATGAGAATAACGGTCCCCAAACGGTTCCAAACAATTCAGCAGGGAGAATATTAATGTGTGATTGGAAAAAAAAATAAATTTTAAAAATCATACCACTTGGCTATTATGAATAGACAAAATAATATATGTGCATGTTTGAATTAGGATAAGCAGAGAAAGAGGCCATTCCTATATTATATCAATACAAACTGTATACTGAGTCAGCAGAACTAAAAAGTTAGTTAAGTACAAATGAATTAATCAAGTCAATTAGCATCAAGTCAGTGGAGCAACCAGTGCTTTGACAGTTTTTGTTATTTCAATTTTTGTTTTACCTTCAGCTGGAAAAAGGCTTAAGGAAGCTCTTGTAGCTCATGGTATTGGAAATACAGCCAAATCCAAATTAAATTTACCTCCAAATTGCTGCTTTAGCCATGCCATCATTAAATTGAACACTTATATTCAAAACAACGGTTGCAAATACTATTTTAAATATATTACTACGCAGAGGTTAATATGGTGGTTTAGTATAATATACTGAAAAACAAATCCCCATCTCAAAAGGGCAAAGTAATGTTTTTTGGACCTAATAGGGAAAGAAAAAAAACTTTATATAGGAAATAACAGTTGGGCAGATGGACCTGAACAAAAGAGAAATCAAAGCCTGAAAGGATGATGAATATTCTCAGTAACCAGGAAACACTTTAATTTTGCAAGTCTCAAACTGGTAATTTTACTGATACCCAATAAGATACATTTAGTTGTGGAAAATGATTAATTTTTGCATTCAATTAATTACACTTCAGGCTTCAACTGACCTATTTTTAACAGTAAGCACAGCTGCTTGTGTTCATAAATCTAGAAATAAGCCTAGTGCTCTGTCAGCACTTTTGAGTTATAGACTTGGTTTCTGCTATCTACAAATTAAAAAAATAAAAAAAGAAAAGCCTTTATTAAATCATTGGAGCCAAAGAAGGCAAGGCTAAAATTCTACTCAAACTTTCTACCTTATTCCAGGAACATATGTTAATCCCAACCCAGAAAATGTTAAAGTTAACACAATTCTTAGATCACGTCATCCCCATTGGATTTTGTCTGTTTAAGAAAACATCTCCTAAGGGGCTGAGTTAGCAGCCACTACATGCTTAAATGCCATTAACTCAGGGGAAAAAAATTCAGCAAGTATCTAAGGAGATATGTACATTCATACATAGACATACAAAAACCACACAAATAGGCACTAAACCACATACTCAGAATTTTAAAGAAGTCATACAAAACTGAAATGGCCAAAAATGTAATATTAGTTGAAACTATCACGCCAGGATCCTAATAAAAACAGCTCCTGAATGGGCTGTTTAATGTGAAATCATGTAGACAGAGCAGGATGATTACTTGAGAGCTGAATGAAGATTGTTGAGTGTATTGTGTACACATCACTAAAATATGCTGAGGTCAGGTGCAGTGGCTCACACCTATAATCCCAGTGGGAGTATTCCTTGAGCCCAGGAGTTCAAGACCAGCCTGGGCAACACAGCAAGACTTTGTCTCTACAAAAAGTCAAAAACTTAGCTGGATGTGGTGGTGCACACCTGTGGTCCCAGTTACTCAGGAGGCTGAGTTGGGAGAATCATTTGAGCCCAGGAGGTCAAGGCTGCAGTTAGCATGAACTTGCCACTGCACTCCGAACTGGGTAACAGAGCGAGACCCTATCTCAAGAAAAAAATACAGAAAATAATATATATATATATATATATATATATATATATATATATATACATACATACATATACTGCTATTTTTAATAATAAGTAGTACATGAGAATAAGTCCAATGAAGTTCTGTGGTTAATGACTGGTTTCTTTCATCCAAGCTCAGCAGTCAGAGTCTTCCCCTGGAATGAGAAGGTAACATCTCAGCATGATCCTCTTCTTTCTACAGCATGGGTCTGGCTGATCTCTGTCTCTCATTGTCTCCGTCTTCATGTTTAGTTCCTCCACAGCAAACTAACCACTTCCTTGTAATAAGCCAACATGTTATCATTTGTCTGAAATTGTTCTATGTCCAATGCTTAAGTATATGCTTTCTTCCTTAGCCACCAATAGCTCTTGTTTTCTATTTCTGCTTCTTTTGATACTGCCTTTCGTTGTTATTTCTAATTACAACAATTAGGAAACCTGTACAATGCTGGAACCACAAGAGGTATGACAATCCTGAGTAATTTCTGTGGAATGGAAATGTGTTTTACAAATGCCTTCTGCAATGACCGTCAGAGAATACATTCTGTATTTTTTCATAATTTTACAATCAGAAAAAAATAATGTATTTTGGAGGCAACATGGAAGATGTCTTTTCCAATGATAAAAAAACCTTTTTTTCTCTTGTTGCATTCTATCACAAGTAACAGAGTGGCTAAAGTAGGATGTTGTAGTTTCAAAATTTCAAATTCACAATGTGTGGATAACATATTAACTTGTTTTCTTTGGGAAATGTTTGAAAGCACAGGAAGTGCATTGAGTAGATAACATCATTACTTGTTCTTAACAGATGGCTCAGTATGTATTTATCGAACAACTATTATGCATTGAGCAACAACAACAATGCATAAGTCATTGGGAGGTTATGCAAAAATACAAGATAAGATCTGTGCTCTTATAAAATTGATTATCTGTATATGAGGATAAGAAACAAATTCATGAACAGATAAAAAACATGAATGCCAAATGAAGGGCATCAAGCCTTGTATTTACTAAGCATTTTACAGAGTACTCCCACATTCATTACTATATTGAATTCTTACACATTAAGCTCATAAGAGAGACAACTTTATATTACAAAAGAAACGACTAAGATTCAGAGAGTGAAGTTAGTTGTTCAAAGACATAGTTAATAAACAGCAAAGCTACAATATTTTAAATTTTTTAAGTTATTTCAGTGCCAAATATAGTTTCTTTCCCCTATTATATCACTCTATGGAAAGTCTAGTCAGGAAAGTAGAGATCATGCCAAGAAAGTTCATAGAAGGAATTTGATTGGCAAGGCTAATTACAAAGGTGTTGCAAGAGCATGAGGGCCAACAGGGAAAGGCAAGGCATGACGAAGATGAGCAACAGCCAATATCACCTCGGGGTCTGCAAGGAAATGGAGATGGTGTTGCCAAATTATGGTTGCTGGGGTCCTGGAGGGAATGAGTGCTATGGTGGAAGTACTATGGTAGGGCTGAGATAATGAGATGGGCTGCCTGGAGGAAGCTGGAACCCCAGAGTAGTTATTACCTGAATCAGATGGAAGAGAGTTTAGAGGGATTTTTTTTTTTTTTAAGTAAGACTCTGGGACCATAGAATGAGTAGTTAGTAGAAGTATCAAGAGGTAAACTTAATCCAACACAGAGGTAACATTCCAGGGGCTGAGTCTTGAGAAGAAAAATAGAAATCCCTTCTTTATCACTGAAAAATAAAAAATTTCTGTCCAGATTAGGAAATCAAAATCTCCCAGGGCTATGGATTCGATGGCGATGTCTGGACTAATTAATTAGCAATTGTATAAGCTCTGGCCTGGCCATTGTGGTCTTTGCAAGAAGGACACTTTTTTATACACTCAAGATATAGTGTTCCCTTTGTGGCCACTGTGAATGCGGGATACAGAACGACAGTGCTACAGCTGATTTCTCACAGACGTAACATCTTCTCTAAAGTCAGTGGGCTAGAAAACCATATGAGAATTTGCTGCCAGCTCTTCATTTCCCTTTCCAGCCTCCCTCCAACACCTCCCATTGGCATAACATGGAGGAAAGCCATTTGCCAAGGGAATCTGGCAAAAACAGTTTGCAAAGGTCAGCCCTCTGAGATACAGAACACAGCAGAGAAAGAGTGGAACATGCGTCTCTGCATGAACAGGACATTTTATTACAATTGAATGAATGAAATGGCCCAATTTCACTGAAAGTGAAAAAGCAAAAAATATAACACTTGGGAGTTGCAGAAAGAAAAAGTCATTATGCTAAGACAGAAATGACTTTTTGGTGAAAATGGTCTTCGATGTAAGTTTTGAATAGCGTTTTAGAAACATACAGAAAAAAGGGATGATATGATAGGACAGAAAGAGAGTGAGAAAAGTTACAGAATCCAAGACTATCAAAAAAAATACAATGTCCAGGAATAATGAATAGCCCAAGTCAATGAGTAAAGAAGGTGACAGAAATGTTGGAAGTGATTGGGAAAAGAGATTGGACATTAATGAGAGACTCAAAGTATAAACCAAGTGATGGATGTTAAGCTCATGCAATGTGCAGAGGCAATAGCAAGAAATCTGGTAATCTAGAAGAATGAGACTTTGGAAGTGATGTGAAGCCCAAAGAAATGTGTTAGATAGAGCAAAATGTTGACCAGTCAACATCTGAATCTATCCACTTCTCTCTCTGCACATCTGAGAGCTCACCCATGATATATCACATTACGTTTCTAACAAGTCTCCCCATAGTTTCTCTTTTGTACCATCAACATTCTATTCCACAGAACAACCAGCATGATCTTCTAAATGTTTAACTCAATCCAGTCATCCCTCTGCTTAAAATGCTTCACGGGGCCGGGCGTGGTGGCTCACGCTTGTAATCCCAGCACTTTGGGAGGCCGAGGTGAGTGGATCACCTGAGGTCAGGAGTTTGAGACCAGCCTGACCATTATGGTGAAACCCCGTCTCTACTAAAAATACAAAAATTAGCCAGACGTAGTGGCAGGTTCCTGTAATTCCAGCTACTTGGGAGACTGAGGCTGGAAAATCGCTTGAACCCGGGAGACGGAGGTTGCAGTGAGCCGAGATCACGCCACTGCACTCCAGCCTGGGTGACAGTTAGATTCCATCTCAACAACAACAAAAAAAAGCTTCACTGGTCCCCTACTCATGTCAGACCAGAATCCTTGCCGGGCGCGGTGGCTCACGCTTGTAATCCCAGCACTTTGGGAGGCCGAGGCGGGCGGATCATGAGGTCAGGAGATCGAGACCACGGTGAAACCCCGTCTCTACTAAAAAAAAAAAAAAAATACAAAAAGTTAGCCGGGCGTGGTGGCGGGCGCCTGTAGTCCCAGCTACTCGGAGAGGCTGAGGCAGGAGAATGGCGTGAACCCGGGAGGCGGAGCTTGCAGTGAGCCGAGATCGCGCCACTGCACTCCAGCCTGGGCGACAGAGCGAGACTCGGTTTCAAAAAAAAAAAAAAAAAAGACCAGAATCCTTAACACATCCTGTGACAGTTCCCTTGATCTGATCCTTCTTCCTCTCCACCTCTTTTCATACCACACTTTCTCTTGTTCTTTCTGCTCCAAGCAAACTGCAGTTCTTTTAGTTCCTCAGCTACGCCGTCTGACTCAAGGCAGCTGTTGCCTTTGCCAGGAACACTTTCCTCCTGCCCCATCATCCCACATAACCCAGGAACCTAATTCTTCAAACTTCACATCAAAAGCCTTTTCTTTGGGGAATCCCTACCTGACTACCCAGACTAGATCATTCTCCCGGTTATATACTTTCATACTACCTTAGTAAATACTATCACAGTTGAAATTGAATAAGGAATGAAGAGGATGCCAGAGAAGGAGGAGTCAAAAACAATCCCCATATTTCTTCCTGGCATAGTAATCAAATGGTAGAAAGAACTCAGAAGAGGGAAGAGATTGGATGTGGAAGGTCAGGAATTGAGGCTTGGACATGTGGAGCTTGAGATTCTTTATGAGAAGCAAAAGAGATGATCAGATGAGAGGTTTGATGTCCTAATCTGAGGCGCAGAGGGGAGATCAGATCATCACATCAGGAGTTTTTATGACTTAGGGTCTAAGCTGGTCATATCCAAGCTGGGGCTCACTATCTTCCACCAGAGTCTCTATGACCCTCAACTATAGCATGAATTCTCTCGCCACTTACACTTTCTTCCTAGGTGATATCTTCCTCTTCTCTGGTTTTAAACTGTGTCTTCAAAAAGATAGTCCTAAATTGCAGACTCCAGGCTGATTTCTCCTCAGGGAACCAGGATCTGGAGGGAGTGGTAGTATTTTGAAACACACTAAGAAATGAGAGAGCATTTTAGGAATGTGTTGCAGAATTTGAAGTCAAACTGGCAAATAAAAACCCAGCTACCAAAAATAACAATTATAGATTATGTGCATTGTCAATGATCATTTCTATATTTCTAAACCATGGTAAGTATTATGAGAAAAATGAAGAGAAAATAACAAGCAGAAACCTGCTTTTTTTTAGTTGCTCAGAGGGCCACGCAACGTCTTTCTCAAATCAAGATGAACCTGAGAGAGGAGAAGGAGCAGGTTTCCAAGGGTAATATATTTGGACAAGGGCAAGAAGGAAGAATCAGGTGAAAAAGAAAACTATTTCGGAAAGAAATGCAGCATGGATGAAGCCACCAAGATGAGAAAGGTCAGAGTAGGCTTGAAAGACAGAAAAAGTACCTATGAGGGACAGAATATGTGGCACCCAGTGAGGCTGGAAAGGAAGCGGGAAGGAGGTTATGAGGGTCTTCCCAGCTCACCGTCACCTTGAAATCCACTCACAGTTTGGCCTAGATGGCCCTTGCCACCTGCCTCCATCTTTCTCTGTGGGTTGATGTCTTACCACTCCCCAATACACCCTATGCTGTACCTCTTCTTTAGCTTTGCTGGAATGCCCTCTTCTCTTACTCCCCTTTCTCTACCTTTCAGTCTTTCTCTGATCTTTCAAGCATCAAGCCAAATGGCAAGCAGAGGTGGTTTCTCCATCCTCTTGTATCTGTAGTATAATATTTGTTTATACTTCTATTTTCATGCTTGCTGCAATATATATGTAATTGACCTTTTATAGGCTACTAAAATATGATCTTCTCTAGTTCTTTTTGAACTAAAACACTCCTGCTATCCTACTATTAACCAAATAAATGTTATTTATCTTTGCATCTTCAATGCCTAGTCTTTGCAAGTACTCAATAAACATTTCTTGAAGATGACACATTTGTAGGCAAGAGATTATTATTAATGGGCTAAAAATTGTTCGGGCAGATGTAAACTGTATGAATTACATAAAAAAAATAGTGGTAATCTATTCCGTGTTTTAAACTCTCTGCAATAAGGGCTGACATAATTTGCATTTTCTGACTTGAAAGAATTTTTTGCTTTTTGTTCACCACTATTCTAAGAGAGATAATGACTTCTTAAGCTAGTCTGAGTCTTTGAAATGTCTTATTTTACTTCCTTTGATTCCTGCTTTCTGTTTCCCTTCTCGCATTCATGACCTGTCACTTCATCATTTGCATGATATTCAGAAAATAGGGAGAGCTGGTGTGGTAGAGTGGACAGAACAGGGGCTCTAGAGACCAGTTTAATTGCCTCCCCTGTCGTTGTCAAACTATGTGAAAAAGCAAAGGCTTTCACTACCATCTAGTTCCACTTACATAGCAGCATTAGGGAACTTTTTTCCTTTCATATTACACTATCCCTCTGGCAGTGACAGGTAGAGCTATCAGGTGTCCTGGCATTTGAAAAGGGGAGTATCCATATAGGTTGTTTTGGATGGAATTCAGAAAAATAAGAGGGCACAAGTCAACAATTCTCTTGAAAGGATCATACAGGCAGCTATGAAGAAAAGTTTTGTAGGTCCTTACACAGCTAACATGCAGGCTTCTTCTGGGTGGCTATAGGGCATTAAAGTCATTGACTGGGTACTCATACACTCACTTCCTACTTTTGGTCACAGACAATCCAGGGAAGTCCCTTAATACTGACCTGACTCTCCAAGTGACCCTCAAGGTTGATCCACACCTCCAAGGACACATCAACCTCCTCCAAGGTCAAATCCACTCAAATCTCTTTCCTAGCCCCAGCCAGCATGCTCTCACCTCATCTCCTAGCAAGTTGTACTCAAGAATTTTTCCATCCCCTTTCCAATGCGTTGTTATAATATAAATTCTATATCCTGCCTCCTTCAAGAGTCTTCCCTGTTTATGCTCAAGAGCATTTCTTCTCAGTAAAATCAGGCTCTTGTAGACATTGATGAATTCTTTCTCTTGAATTTTTGATACAATATCACAATTTATCTCAAGGTAAAGTGGATGTACAAGGAAGTGCCGAAGAGAAAAGCACATTAATAAAGAGACAGCATTTCAAAGATTATCTTCCTTTGTATGTAAGTTCTCATTCTTATTTACCTATCTTAAAAATTGAAATATCTGCCTTTTCTGCCTCATGGGATTGTTGCAACAGTCACAAGAGATAATTCACAAAAATATCTTAAAAAATCAAAAACTAACAGATGTTGGCATGGAAGGGTTGAAAAGGAAACACTTCTTTTACACTGCTGGTACGAATGTAAATGAGTACAACCACTATGGAAAACAGCATAAAGATTCCTTAAAGAATAAAAGTAGATTTACCACTTAATCCAGCAATCCCACTACTGGGTATCTACCCAGAGGAAAAGAAGTGATTATATGATAAAGGCACTTTCACGTGCATATTTATAGCAGCATAATTCGCAATTGTAAAAATATGGAACCAGCCTACATGCCCATTGACCAACAAGTGGATAAAGAAAATATGGTGTATATACAACATGGAATATTACTCAGCCATAAAGAGGAATGAAATAATGGCATTTGCAGCAAACTAGATGGAGGTGGAGAACCTTATTCTAAGTGAAGTACCTCAGAAATAGAAAACCAAATGTCATATGTTCTCACAAGTAGGAGATAAGCTATAAGGATGCAAAGGAATAAGAATGATATAATGGACTCTGTGGACTTGGGGGGAAGGATGGACGGGGGTGAGGGATAAAAGACTACATACTGGGTACAGTGTACACTGCTCAGGTACAGGTGCACCAAAATCTCAGAAATTACCACTAAAGAACTTATCCATGTAACAAAAAAACCACCTCTTCCGCAAAAACTATTGAAATTTTTTAAAAACTTAACTTAAAATAATTAGTGTGTACATATATTAGTGGAGCCTCATATTAGGTGGGGATTCGGTTCCCAAAGAACAAGGTAAAAATTCTATATGGTTAAAAAAGATTACTCTTGAAAATTTCTTAAATCGTCATAAAGAATAGCATATGATGTTTTGTGCCTAAACCTGTACTTTCATTCTGAGGCAAACTAAATGTTAAGAACCACTGAGGTAGATGGAAAGAACAAAAGAGAAATCTATATTCGTATTTTCAGGCATTCAAAGCATTTTGCATTTAAGAAAGCTACCAAGCCCTAGAGATAGCTAGAAAATAGGCAGAGAATTTTAAATGTTCTCTTTTGCCTGCCAGGTTCTGTCCATTTCCGTTCATGTTAAGCCACTATAATATTAATAGATATGTTTGGGTTGTAAAGATGAAAGAAACTAGTATCTCAACTTTTGCATTCTGCTGTAACCATAAACATCAGGAGACACCACTGCAACATCCTAACTGGCCTACACCTCTCACTACACAAAAACAATGGCGCCAATCATTTAATGACTGCTTACTCTTAAGATCTCATTTTCTTTTGGACTCAAATACCAATAACTCATTTCTCACTTAAGTGCTGGAACATGGTGACAGCTTATAAGGCTCTCCTCACAATGTGGACATGGCTAGCAGGCATTTTTCTCTAATTACAACCATCTGACACATAAGACCTACAGAGTGTTCTGGCGCCATTTATCTGGAAAGTTTTGGATGAGTGTAGAAAAGTTGAAGGGAAAACCTTTCTAGAAATTACAGCTAAAGCATTGGCCAGATCTTTCAAAGCTGAAATTAGGCCGGGCGCGGTGGCTCACGCCTGTAATCTCAACACTTTGGGAGGCCGAGGCAGGCCGATCACGAGGTCAGGAGATCGAGACCATCCTGGCTAACACAGTGAAACCCGGTCTCTACTAAAAATACAAAAAATTAGCCGGGCGAGGTGGCGGGCGCCTGTAGTCCCTGCTACTCGGGAGGCTGAGGCAGGAGAATGGCGTGAACCCCGGGGGGTGGAGCCTTCAGTGAGCTGAGATCGCGTCACTGCACTCCAGCCTGGGCGACAGCGAGACTCTGTCTCAAAAAAAAAAAGAAAAAAAAAAACTGAAATTACCCCTTTCCCTATTAGTGGCAAAATAGGGAAATGCATGGCCTACATTTAGGAATCACCGCCGCTTTATTGTGCTATGTAAACAAAGATCCATCTTGTAAAAACTAGACCTTTTACCTTACCTTAAATAGCACTAAAAGCTGCTCATCTAATGGCCATTAGGAATATGGTTTTCCACAATCCCATAGCTCTAAATTCCACCCTAGCCAGCATAGTAGCAGTGTGAGCTCTGAATAGCAAAAACTATGTACATTCCCAAAAAGGAGTGGCTAAAGGTTGAGGAACAGGAACGAGGAAGGTAGATGTTTTGATAAAGAGGCAGAGAAATCTTCATTATGATTGAACTATCTGTATCTTGATTGCAGTAGTAGTTACATAAATTTGCACATGTGATGAAATTGCTTGGAACTTTATATATACACAGTGAGTGCCTATAAAACTAGTGGAATATGGATAAATTCTTTGGATTGGACTAATGTCATTTTTTTGGTTTGGATATTACACTGTATAGTTGGCAAGAGATTACCACTGAGGGTGACTGGATGAATAATACATGGAACTAATTCTAAATCCTAAAGACCTTTACTTCTGCTAGCTAGTAGTCATAAGTTGCTATATTTAATTTTTCCAGCATCAAAAGCTATAAGAACTGCTTTGTCATTTTGTCAACAGAAAAGCTTTAGAATTAATCTTTTCTCATTTTTTATGAAGGTACATAAAATGATGACTGATAGATTTATAACCCTAAAACTATATGTATAAGCGATTTTTTAGTCCATCAATACCCTGCATCATTATTTCTCTACATGTGGCTCCCCAACCATTTGTAACAGGCAACTTGTTAGAAATGCAAATTCTGTGTCCCTCCCAGACCTACTCCTGGTGGACTGGGGAAGGGCAGGGAATCTATGTTTAACAAAAATCCTCCAGATGATTTGATGCACAGTAAGATTTGAGAACCAATGCTCTGCACCATTGCTGTAAGATATCTGGCAACGTTCACACTAAAAAGAGAAAGCACTACAAACAATCATGCAATTTTAATCTGTGCTGAAGGACCCTCTCTGTTGTGCCTCCAAAATATGTGAATTCCTGATATCCCTGAAGACTCAAGCCCATCCTGCCAGGTCATAGAACTCTGATTGCTAATTTTAGAACAATTCATAGAAATTCCATCAAGAATATGGAACGTAGACAAAGTCTGATTCCCTAATATACATTATAATTATGTTCAACTAGTGTTTGAAAATCATCAACTTTACGATTGGGATTAATCTTACATTCTTACCTTATAATTTCCTCAATAAATATTCATTGATTATACTTTTCCATACTTCCCTGTTTAACACTAGAACGTCTCAAGAAAACCCGCCAATTTCCATGACTAACAGAGTGCTCTGATATAGGTAATTCAAATCGAATCCATAATCGCAGTCCTTTCTGTTTAACCTACAGCCAAGCACATGATCTTTCATTTGTTTATTGTAAGGACAGCAGATTTTCTTCATAATTATCCTTTCTTAGGTTGATAGTAGTATGAGTTCACAGTGCTAGAATGGGACTAGTTAACCTGGAACATTCTCAGTCATACTAACAAGAAAAGAGAGGCCTAAAGCTAGTTACAATTAATTCCTAAAATGTATAAATCATTTGCGAAAACTGAGGCTAAACTGAGCTTTTAATAGTTTCACTCTAGCCAGTCAGTGTCCTACCATGGGACGTCACCCGGTGGGTGGATTTGATTCACCTCCACGTTCATGCCAGATGCAGAACTCTTCACTTGAGACACTTCCTAAAATAATGTATCTTGTTTGCATCAGTGAAAGCCCATTGAAACTCTTTGATCAGACAGTCATACCACATTGTCCCAAATGCTTTAAAATTAATTAATTAATTACAATCAAATATACCCAGGCTGTTTGAATGTAAGCCCTTAAAATGTAGGAATTACAGAAAAAAAAAAATGAAAGAAGAATAGCCGTGGGCCCACACAGTGACTGTTCCCTGTAGTTACTAATATTCGAGCAAGTAAGAATAATACTGTAATTCAGGTGTAATGTCAGGATGTCTCAAGTGAACAAAAGAAGTACACATATGGCTAGGCACAGTGGTTCACACCTGTAACCCCAGCACTTTGGGAGGCTGAGGCAGGTGGATCTCGAGGTCAAGAGATGGAGACCATCCTGGCCAACATGGTGAAACCCTGTGTCTACTAAAAATACAAAACATCAGCTGAGCATGGTGGTGCACACCTGTGGTCCCAGCTACTTGGGAGGTTGAGGCAGAGGAATCGCTAGAACCTGGGAGGCAGAGGCTGCAGTGAGCCGAGATCGCACCCCTGCACTCCAGCACGGTGACAGAGTGAGATTCCATCTCTTAAAAAAAAAAAAAAGAAGTACACATTTTTACGAAATTCAGGCCTGAAAGCTATGCATAGAGAAGCAATTCAACCCTTAGCAGACATCCACCTGTAAGGTAAGTAAACTACCATCACTGTGAAAGACAAAAATTACAATAAGGTGAGTAGGGAATATGAACAGGAATCTAATGTGGCCAAAGTATTCTGCAAAATGGTGATAGGCTTCAGGCAAATGATGTGAACAAAACTTACTCTGCTGGGTTTTTTTTCCAAAAATTTTTTTTCTAAAAATTTTTTTTCATTATTTTTATTGTAATAATCCATATACACTCATTGAGGCAAAATTCAGAAAATAAAATTAAGTCAAAAATAAATAAATATAAGTACCCATAAAATTCTCAAAAGGGAAAGTGAGAATGATCTTGCTAAGTCTTTCACAATTATATGAAATATAACAGTGAAATATAATATTATATCCTGAGAGACATCATGCTGGATAGCAATTTAAACAGAAAAAATACAGTCCTTATTACAACAAAATTACTTTTCCATAAAGCACTACAGCAAACAAATACAGGAACTCAAATGGAACAATGAAATAATGAGATCACTGTGCCTCATTATTTATAACAGCAGAAATTTGTATTTGCTGTTATAAATATAACAATTATAGGCAATAAAGGAAGTATGATTGTAGCATGCACCTTCATTAATCCACTCAAAAAATATACATTAAGTGTCTGTGAAGTGCTGGAGATACAGCAGTAAGCAAGAAACGAAGTCTCTGCTCCTAGGAAATCTCACGAGCTGATGAGTAAGACCAGGACTGGATTTACTCTGAAGCCAGTGAAGAAAAGCTTCAGGTCCACTCCCTTGCACAGTGCTTTCTGCGACGTTTTCTACCTCATTTTGTACAATAAGTCAAAAAGTTCCTGAAAACAGAGACTTTAAGCTGACTGACATATCACAAATCCAACTTTACACTGACAAATTGATGTGAACAAGAGGGAAGTTTCTACTGCATATTTCTTGTCACAAAAGCATCAGCAAACTCCTAAATAAAAACCAAAACACTCCTACTATTAACCAAATAATTGTTAGCTATGCAAATATTTAATAGACATACATATATTTAATAATTAATAAATACATTTAATAAAAATAAGATAATTATTTACCCAATTATTCCAGCTCAGGGTGGTGATTAGCCAGAGCCAATCTCAGCAGCTCAGAGTACAAGGTTGGGGAGCCAGGCTCGGACAGAACAACAACCCATCACGGGGTTCACTCACACTCACACTCACACTCGCTCACACTGGGACAATGTGGATGTGTCAGTTCACCTAATGTGCACGTCTTTGGGATTGGAAGGAAACCTGAGAACTGAGAGAAAACCCTGCGGATCGGGGAGAAGGTGCCAGCTCCACACAGACAGTGGTCCCTCTGGGAGTCAGTGTTTTGGCTCATCAGTGTTTTTATGAAATGATGTTGAACAAAACAGCATTATTCAAGGACTTGCTGTACTTATAACTTCAAATTATCTTCTTTAAAAGGATCACTGGAATCGTGTTTGCTTTAGACCCCACAAAACCTGGATTTGCTCTCGAATTAGATAATAGCGAACAACTTAAAATATGAATAAACAAGACACTTTCAGGTACTGACAAGGGCTCCACAGGAATGAGAATAAGCTGATTTAATAGAGAATGGCAGGGCTATTTTTAAAAAGGAGATCAGGGAAGAACTTATGAACTGAGACCTAAATGAAAATGCCTTAGATGACTTTAGAAAAGCAACAGCCAAAAATGCTTAAACATTACTTTGCGTTGAATTCATTTACACACTTAACATGGACTAGATAAAAATTTAGAAAGATTAATTATAACTGCAGAAGTTAAACCCTGCTCATATTTTGTTTTCCACAGATAAGCAGAGCAGAGCTCATGAAAATGGATCTCTTTTCTGACTTGCAGACTTTACAATAAATACATTGGTATTTTAGTTATTTTTATTCTAAAGTCTCATGACTCTTCTACAGACATGTTAATATTTAAAAATGAACACAAATGCAAATATATATACATACATATATGTGTCTATATATATACACACACATACACATATGTACATACTTCTTGAGACTATTTTGGCAAGCCTAGTGACCTAAATCACTCCGAGTTAAAATATAATGTGTACGTATGTATGTGTATCTAATTCTGGTTTTATAATTGTTTTCATTATCATTATTACCTATACACCTGGGGAAATAAGCAAAAAAAAAAATTATATTGAAAATAAGAGGCCAGGCACGGTGGCTCATGCCTGTAATCCCAGCACTTTGGGAGGGAGGCCGAGGCATGTGGATCACGAGGTCAGGAGATCGAGACCATCCTGACTAACACGGTGAAACCCCATCTCTACTAAAACTACAAAAAATTAACTGGGTGTGGTGGCAGGCACCTGTAGCCCCAGCTACTCGGGAGGCTGAGGAAGGAGAATGGCATGAACCCAGAGGCAGAGCTTGCAGTGAGCCGAGATCACACCACTGCACTCCAGCCTGGGCTACAGAGCGAGACTCTGTTTCAAAAAAAAAAAAAAAAGAAAGAAAAAGAAAATAAGGGGTAGGATTAATGTTAATGTAGTCTTTAAATGACTTTAATATCCTCTCCTGTAAATGGGATAATTAGGAAATAGGAAATGCTTGGCTTCTAAACATTTTTCAGCTCCAATAGCAATATAAAAATATTAACTATGGTAGTTTATATTCACACACGCCAACTAGGAGATATATATATATACACACACACACACACACACACTCTCACACACGTGTGTGTGTGTGCGCGTGTGTGTGTGTTTTAGAGACAGGGTCTCAATCTGTTGCCCAGGTTGGAGTGCTTACTGCAGCCTTGACCTCCTGGGCTCAAGCAATACTCTAACCTCAGCCCCTCAACTATAGCTAGAACTACAGGCATGTGCCACCATGCCAGGCTAATTTGTTTCTTTTTTGTAGAGACAGGGTCTCACCATGTTGGCTAGACTGGTCTGGAACTCCTGGGCTCAAGCCATCTGCCTCCCAAAGTGCTGGAATTACAGGCGGGCACCACTGTGCCCAGCCTACAGAAATAGAAATACTTTGCTTAAGTTAGGGGTCTTTTACCTCTACCTTTTTTTCTCCATAAAAATGTTTTTGTCAGCCAGGCGCTGTGGCTCATGCCTGTAATCCCAGCACTTTGGGAAGAACAAGAGATCGAGACCATCCTGGCAAACATGGTGAAACCCAGTCTCTACTAAAAATACCAAAATTAGCTGGGTGTGGTGGTGCACGCCTCTAGTCCCAGCTACTCAGGAGGCTGAGGCAGGAGAATCGCTCGAACCCAGGAGGCGGAGGTTGCAGTGAGCCGAGATCACGCCACTGCACTCCAGCCTGGGGGACAGAGCAAGAGAGTCTCAAAAAAAAAAAAAAAAATTTGTTCTGTGTAAAATGCTACTACACCTATACTTCTGAGTTCTGAATCCCCAAGTAAACATTTATAAGCATTTTCTTACCTAGTATTAACTTCCAAATCAAGGCATTTCAAGCTGAGATCTACGTGCAACATATTCATGTTGCTAGAATCGATTAATCAAAATTACTTCCATCAGATTCGCATCTAATTCCAGAATTGTGATTTTCTTTGTAATAATGAGAAGCACATAGAAGTCTCAATGATGCCTACTAGAGTTGAAGAGGGTAATAAACAAAAAGAAAAACAGAATGAGAATGATCAAGAGTCACAGGGTAAAAGGAGAGGGGGAAAGAATAACAGAGAGACCAATCTGCGCAGGGAAGAAGCTCGGGACTGAGAAGACAGCCACTCTAAGTCTTTCTTTGGCTTTTCTTCTATCAGTGAGCTGAACTCTTACTTACATTTTAGTAAAATGATCAACCGCACTGCTGGTGCCTCGAATTCACTCCTGAGCTCAATGGCAGTCTTGTGTCTTATTTCCTTTCAACTACGCACCATCTAATTTTTTGTGGCCCTCAGTTGTAAGGCAAACAAATCCCTAATCCATGATTCAATATCTGGACTCCTCCAGGTGTTTGAAAGTGTCTAGGTTAGCGGTCCCCAACCTTTTTGGCACCAGGAATTGGTTTCATGGAAGACAGTGTTTCCATGGACCCTGGTGGAGGATGGTTTTGGAATGATTAAAGCACATCACATTTATTGTGCACTTTATTTCTATTATTATTATGTTGTAATATATAATGAAATAATTATACAACCCATCATAATGTAGAATCAGTGGGAGCCCTGAGCTGGTAACTAGACGGTCTCATCTGGGTGTGATGGAAGAGAGTGACACCCCAAGTCTGTTGCTTATGTCCAGTCTACTCTGAAATCTTGTTTTGGCTGCTGTCACTACAGAAAACTGTCCTTCACAAAGTAAGAAGCTGGAAATGAAGGAGGCTTTTCAGTGCTGCTGTGGCCATCTCAGGATATTCCACCTTGGCTTTAACCCAGAACATATGGAGATTTGAAGTTGTCTCAAACATGCTTTCAAGGCCACTGTCATTTGCAATCTCAAGCCGTTAATATTTTTCTAGACGGATAAAGTGGATTCACCTGGTTTATTTACAAACAGGAAGCAGATCCTTTCCTTCCCAGTTCAGGGGTCTTTTATCATTGGGAAATAAAGCTCAAACTCTTTTGAAACCTGAGGTAGGCAATCATGTACCACCTGGGAAAAAGAAGGCTCTGGCTCAATCTCTTTCAAAATTCCTGCTAATGATTGAAACATGTAAAAAAAAAATCTCAATGTTCACTCATCACCCTCATAATTCCAATTTGGCTTTGAATGTAGCCACTTTATCTGCCAATTTGAACACATTTGTCATTCTACCCTGAAGTGACAGATTGAGTTTGTTGAGCAGGTTGAATATGTCACACGAGTAAGCAAGTTTTGTGGTCCATTCTGTGTCACTGAAATGTGCCGCCGGGGGTGATTTTTCTAAAAGAGATCTCTGGAGTAGCACTCATGACTCAAAAACTCTGGCCAGCGATCTACCTTTAGAAAGTCATCTCAGTTCTATGTATAAGAGAAGACAGGTATGCTCCGCATCCAACTCCTCACAGAGTTTAGTGAACAGACATAAGTTAAGGGCATGTACTTTAGTGTGGCTGATAATTTTATTTTATTTTTTTTTTATTTTTTTTTTTTGAGACGGAGTCTCGCTCTGTCGCCCAGGCTGGAGTGCAGTGGCGCAATCTCGGCTCACTGCAAGCTCCGCCTCCCGGGTTCACGCCATTCTCCTGCCTCAGCCTCTCCGAGTAGCTGGGACTACAGGCGCCCGCCACCACGCCCGGCTAATTTTTTGTACTTTTAGTAGAGACGGGGTTTCACCGTGGTCTCGATCTCCTGACCTCATGATCCGCCCGCCTCGGCCTTAATGTGGCTGATAATTTTAATTACATTCTGCAAAATGATGTTAAGTTCAGGTGACATTTTTTGGCTAGCCAGCATTTCTCTATGGATGACACAGTGCATAGACTCACATTCAGAAGCAAACTCTTTAACCCAAGTAGTGAAACCAGAAAGCTGTCCAGTCATGGCCACTCTGTCCATGCATATACCAACACAAAATGACCAATTAAGTTCTCCTGATATGTAATCATTCAAACACTTGACTAGTGCTGCAGCTGTGGTGTTGGTTGGCAAGAAAAGTGCACACATTTCCTCATGCACATCCTCCTGAAAATATATTGCACAAAAATAAGCATTGTTGGCCAGGAGCAGTGGCTCATGCCTGCAATCCCCGCACTTTGGGAGGCTGAGGCAGGTGGATCACAAGGTCAGGAGTTCGACACCAGCCTGGCCAAAATGATGAAACCCCGTCTCTACTAAAAATACAAAAATTAGCCAGGTGCGGTGGTGGGTGCCTGTAATCCCAACTACTCGGGAGACTGAGGCAGGAGAATTGCTTGAACCCGGGAAGCACACTCCAGCCTTGGTGACAGAGCAAGACTCCATCTCAAAAACAAACAAACAAACAAACAAACAAGAATTGTTACATTGCTGTCAACATCAGTTGACTCATCAACCTGGATTGCACACCACAGTGACTCATTAATCCTCTCTAACAATGGTGTCTCAGTATCTTCTATGTTATCAATTCATTTAGTTATGGTTCTGGCTGAAAGAGGAACATGTACCACCTTTTGAACTGCAGCATCTCCTAAAAGCTTACAACAAATGTCCTTAGCAGTAGGCAGGATCAACTCTTCACCAAGAGTAAAAGGCTTCTTAGCTTTAGCAATGTGGTTAGCTACAAGAATGATGCTGTCAGTGCAGATGCATCTGATGCAGCGGTGGCCTTCAATAATTGCTTCTCTTGTTCACATTTTTTTTTCTCATTTGAAAAACTCAAAGGCTTGTCTTTTAATGTAGAATGGTTGATCTCCATGAGACAAAGCAGTTTGAAGATTTCGTGGCTTCATTGGATAGGTGATCGCCACATGTTACACAAAGTGGGTTTGGAGAATATGAATCACCTCTTGCATTGAACCCATAGTTTTAGTAGGATTCTTGATATTTTCTTTTAAATGCAGCTTTCTTTTTGTTGGCAATCTTAGTGTCTTCTTCTGTCTCATCATTGGGTCTTTCCTCCTTTTCAAAGAAGCTCTCTGGTGATGTTTGTTTTTTACTCATTTTGGCTAGGGTTAGCTCATGAGTTTACCAAAACTTGACTGAGACAAGTGTGCAGTGCAAGAAAGAGGCGTAGGCAGAAGTGGTAAATAAAATAATGAGAGGGCCACATGTGGGCTAAAATAAGTGTCACATTCTGACTTAAAGCCTGCCAACAGATGCAGCTTGTCACTTTCCACTCACTGATAGTATTTTGATATGAGTCTGTAAACAATTGATTTATTATGCTGTCTGTGCAGTCAAATCTCTCTGCTGATATGTTCATCTTATATGCAGCCGCTCCCTAGCACTAGCATCACTGCCTCAGCTCCACCTCAGGTAATCAAGCAGTAGAGTTTCATAAGGAGCACTCAACCTCGATTGTCGCATGTGTAGTTCACAATAGAGTTTGTGCTCTTATGAGAATCTAATGCTGCTGCTGGTCTGACAGGAGGCAGAGCTCAGCCATTAATGTGAGTGATGGGGAGAGCTATGAATACAGATGAAGCTTTGCTCACTTGCCCACTGCTCACCTCCTGCTGTGCAGCCTGGTTGTTAACAGGCCACGGACTAGTACTGGTTCATGGCCTGGAAACTAGGGATCCTGGTGTAGGTCATAAAATTCTGATTCCTGATAGCCAGCTCTATGCTCTAGCAAACTATACTCCTTCCCTTCAAGGCATCTCATTTTAGTTAAAAGAAGATTGTATTTGTTTTCATGTGTATCAGTGGTTGACATAATATTTCTCTAAATGCAATAATTATATGTTGGACACACACCACATGTATGTTTGATGGAATACAGTATTTCCATAAGAGAAACGATAATGCAATAGTCATTACTTTCTCATCATTTCTACATGGTCTTCTGTGTTCAGAAATATAAGAATTCTAATTACCATAATACTTTATAATACTAAATTGTCTACATATAATTATAGTATGTATACATATGTATTAGTTTGATATGTCAAGTCTGTTAAAAGTTAAAGATTTGGTAACTGGATATTTTCAATCTAGGGGCTCAGAAAAACACAGTACTTCAGTGCCAAAGAGGAAAAATTAAAAGACGCAAAGAAGGAAAAGTGGTGACTGTAGTTAAAAGAATGCAGTGGTTATGGTGTGAGCAAAGAGATACAAAATCAAAAGAATCAATTCAGCAAGTTCAAACTGAATAAATTTTGACCTTAGGAAAAATGCATTTCAACAAAGAGAATGTCTTAGATTAAAAGCTACTTTTTAAAACTAGCTTTTTTGGTGCCATAGGAGCGAGACATTTGTTGGTCCTCTAGTCCCCTGCTGCACAAAGTATGACCTATACCAGCCCCACAACAGCACCAGACGCAGATGGAAGCTCATTAGAAATGAGGAATCCCACCCCAGCCTGGGTGACAAAGCGAGACTCTGTCTCAAAAAAAAAAAAAAAGAAATGAGGAATCCTAGGCTCCACTCCACACCTGCTAGATCAAAACAAGTAAGTGGAAAACTAGGATCTGTCATATTGTTGATTTCTGGTAGCCATGAATATAAATTATTTTCATAACTTAGAAATAAAATTAAAATCACATAATTTTTATAGGACTGAGATATAATAAGTAGAACATGGGTGCCAATGAAGGTCATTTATTAGATAACTTGTATATTTAAAACCTAGAGAATGGAAAGACAACGAACAGGAAAAACAAAACATCTGTTTCAAAAATAATTTCTGGATCTTGATAAGAAACTACTGCTATTAATAGCAAAGGTGCTGACATTTTCAGATAGAAAGGTGAATTTTCAGCTCCTGAAGACACCCATGAACATATGACAATATAATTATTATACACTTAAATGTCAGAAGATTAACCTTTTAGTTTCTACAGCAGTTATTACATAATTATCAAAAACTCTTTATGATGTGTTAGACAGTAACTACAACAATTCTAAACCTCGTCCTTCTACACTCGTTCCTAGATGATTCCATAGGTTTTAGTGGATTTCACTACTAAAACCATTTTTTTCTTATTTCTATCCAAATAATCTCTAAAAGATATTAATCTACGCTAGGATCAAAATGTTAACAGAAAACCACGGAAATAAAAACCAATACAGTAAAATGGCACAGCCACTATGGAAAACAGTACAGCAGTACCTAAAAATATGAAAAATAGAATTATCATATGATTTAGCAATTCCACTTCTGAGTATATACTCAAAAGAATTGAAAAGCAGTTTGGAAGAGTTATTTGCATACCCATGGTCTTAGCAGCATTATTTATAACAGCCAAAGGACAAAAGCAACACAAGTGTCCAACAACCAACAACCAAGGGAAGAATGGATAAAGAAGATGACGTATTATAATATATGCATGCAATAAAATATGATTGGGCTTTAAAAGGAAGAAAATTCTGTCATCCGCTACAACATGGATGAAACTTGAGGACATCTTTCTACATGAAATAAGCCAGTCACGGAAAGAAAGATACTGTATAATTCCCCTTACACAAGGCACCCAGACTAGTCATGTTGATAGAGACAGAAAGCAGAAGAGTAGTTTCCAGGGGCTATGTGGAAGGGCGGGAAAATGAGTTGATACTTAATGGATACAGAATTTCAGTACTGCAAGATGAAGAAAGTTTTGAATATTGGTTGCAAAACATGTGTATGTAGTTAACACTACTGGACTGTACACTTACAAACTGCTAAGGTGGTAAAAACTTTATGTTATCTGTATTTCACCACTATATTTTTTTAATTTATTTTATTTTCTTTAATTAGTTTATTTTTTGAGACAGGGTCTTGGTCTGTCACCAGGCCTCCTGAGTAGCTGGGACTACAGGCACCCACCACTACACCTGGCTAAGTTTTGTAATTTTAGTAGAGACAGGGTTTTGCCATGTTGGTCAGGCTGTTCTCGAATTCCTGACCTCAGGTAATCTGCCCGCCTCAGCCTCCCAAAGTGCTGGGATTACAGCCATGAGCCACCGTGCCCAGCCAATTTTTTTTTAATTTTAAAGGGGAAAATAAACCGATGCAGAAGGACATACATAGCTAGGTGTTTATTGTAGCATCACTTACAATAAACACTAGAAATAAGTGAATGTCATGACAAGGAAAATGGCTGAATAGTTTGCCACCTAATAATATGAAGACATTGACTTAAGGTAAATTAGTTGATTTGGAATAATTTACACAAAGTAAAACTATTATAAATGAATAAAGTAAGATGAAGAAAATTGTGTATATATGATCAGCTTATGAAAAGCAAGCTACCAACAAATGAAATAATATAATAAAAATTATACTAGTCACTGACATTATTGAACACTCATTACATACCAGGTACCTTTCTAAACACCTAACATGAAATAATACACTTAATCTTCACAACATCCCATTAGCCCAGTTTTCAAATAAATCAGCTGAGTTACTGAGAGGTTAGAAAGATTCTCCAAGGTCATACAGTAAGTGTCAGAGACAAGGTGCAAATCCAAGAAGTTGACCTCCAGAAGCTCATCCTTAAATGTGTGTGGGTGTATGAAGGCACGTGTGTGTGTGTCTTTTATATATGATTCCAGATGAAATATATGGAATAATATGTAATAGGCTGATGTGCATTCTCTGGAGTAGAGACAGGAATGCCAATGTGGCTGAAAGGAAAAAGAAAGGCAGGGTGGGAAGCAGGGAAAAAAAGAAGAGAACCAGAAGCATAAATGGCATGGCCATATTTGTGCATTTATATAGTATCACATATGTGTAAGAGGAAACATTGAAACTCAAGAAAAGAACAATGAAAAATGTATTCCCAAGAATAACTGTGCTTTTGCTGTTTGAAACTTTGGTAAGGCTATTTCTGAAAGTGAAATTTGAAATTCTCAGGCAATATTATAGATTTCTATAACTGCACTCATTTTGTATATTTCAACAATTAAATAAAAATCAAATATTTGTGACATTTTATATATGCCTTTTATCTTGTTTTCAAAAGTCTGACATTAGTCTTATCAATGGTTAAAAAATAACAGCAAATATTAATCCATACTCTGTACAATGACAATAGATGTTTTGAGAGGAGAAATGCGTGCCCCATAGTCAAACCAGTGCAGCAGACACAGTATTAAAGTTAAACAGAATATTTTTAGTCAGTTCACCTTATATAATTTACTATGTTGATGTTTACTGCAAATCTCTAAAAGAGACTGAAGTATGCATCATTTTCCAACTTTTCTTGGCTAGAGAGAACTTTTTCCCATGCCTATTAAACATTGTGAAGAAAAAAAGAAAAAGATTTCACACAGCAGAATCTAGGAGTCTCTTACCTACAATATAACTTTTCTTAACCTTCAAAACTGCCATTAAATTTCCTCTGTAACAAGGCAGTGGGAGATATAAATACAGAGATACAGAGAGGTTTTGCTTATTTGTTTTCAGTTCACCAAGTTGTGTTCTCACATTTGATATTGTATCACGCGTAAGATATTAATACCAGAAAAGCAAATATGAGCTCAGCCATGTATTTCATTTATCTTTTTGAAAACAAGAAATTTACTCACATCAGTCAGTTCTTGACCCATAGTATCATAGTATTTGATTTTTATCTGTGAGTTTCATATTATTCAAAGACTAATCTGTCTGAAGCTATTTTTATGTTAATATCTATTTTATGTCCTTTCACTATGTTGAAAGTGTTGGCCAGTCATAACACATTCAAGTAGTAAAAAAGCCCCCAAAATAAATCAACTAAGACCCCAACAGAATACTACTCTGGTTCAAGAATACCTTACACTTTCCTCTACCAAGGGAATCAGAAAATCTACAGGGCCTAAAATATGTGTAAGGGAATAGAAACAAAAAGAAAGAGGAAAGATTTTGTAACCTGGCCAAAGAGATAGTTTCTACTAAGGAGCTGCCATTGTTAGAGGGTGGACAAACATTTGATTTAAAGGATCTTTATTGCTGTACTTCCTAAAACTCACTTTTAAGATTGTAAGTATACTCCTGCTCTTTGAACTTTACTAGGTTTTCATGCTGTGATTTGACTACATGCTCTCCAAAATTCATGTTGACACTTAATTTGCATTGTGTTGGTATTAAGAGATGAGGCCTTTAGATTGGTGATTAGGCCATTAGAGGTCCACCCTTATGAACAAATTAGCATTCTTACAAAAGGGTCACAGGCCACTCTTGGCCTTCCTCCTTCCACCATATGAGGACAGAGTCATAAGGTGGCATTTCAAAACCTGAGAGTAGCCCTCACCAGACACCCCTGTTGGCACCTTGATCTTGAACTCCCAGCCTCCAGAACAGTAAGAAATACATTTCTGTTCATTATAAATTACCCAGTCTAAGATATTTTGTTATAGCAGTGCAAAGGGGCTAAGACGCAGGAGAAAACTGATGTGAAAGAACTCTGAAGAATTCTTCAACCTATTTAGTAAGTTTATTATTAAAACTGAAGATAATGGGAATTAATAGGGTTCAATGAGAGATATTCCCAATTGTTCATCAAAATCTGTCTTTCTGTCTGGCTGGGCATCTGGCTGTCCAGCCTCATTTGATGTTAACTTCAGCCATGTATCCACTCTTATGCCAAGTTCCACTCTCAGGCCTAGCTCAACATTCCATGGGCAGTCCCCTCCCAGACTCTCTTCTCCTCAGTGTCACCTAGAGTACTTTGCAGACAAATTTTCCTCACAAAAAAGATGACAAGACAGCAATGGAATAATTGAATTGCAACAAATCTGGATCCCTGAATAAATAACAGTGTGGAGCAGAGCTACTCATCAATCTGGAAAACTCAACTCAGTCTGTTAAGCAGGAGATAAATAAATGTGAATTATTGAATTACACTATACAGAAAAAATGCCACTACCTGAGTTTAAGTCCCATATTTGCCACTGCCTGACTGGGTGAGCTCAGACAAGTTGTCATTTCCTGATGTCTAAAATGAGAGTGTCTGGCCACATCAGTGCTTTGACAACAGTTTCCCACAGAGCCCTAATTCTCACGTTTTTAAAATTATTTCAGAGGGTAGTTTTGGCGGTAGATGAAAGGACGTGAGTTAGTGAAGTAGGAAGACATAAGAATCCTTACAATGTTGGTTTACAGACCCCAATTTTTTTCCCTCATCAACCAGTGCAACTCTCTGTTTTACACACTGGGCATTCGAGTATATGAATAAAGAATTCTGCAATTAGAAATATTTATCAAAATCACTAAGCTGTAAAATGAATAACGTACACTTACATTCTGCCATTCTGTATTTTTAGTTGTTCAGTTTCTTAGTAACGATGCAGATTTTTCTCTAAAACATCTGTGTACTTTTACTTAATTGCACTTGCGATCAGTGACACATATTTCATAAGTGACCTGACAAAGTTAGTCACAGAGTCCATAGTCATAAAATGTAATTTTCTTTGTGCAAATTAACTAGGCTATCCAGGGATCTAAGATACAATCTTGACCTCATTAATTTTGTACTTGAATCAACTTACAGGGGAAAAAAAGAGGTAAGAAATGTTTGGCCATATTAAATGAGTTTTACATATCTATTTGGTGCCTTCAGTTTGTTGTGGAAGAATTCTGGACAACAAATAACAAAAATAATTGTTCGGTGATGTATTAATGTCTTTTAAACTCAATACTCCACCCTGTGGCCCTCGTTATGGTGTCCATTGCATATGTCATTGGCAGCCTTTCCTTTGACTCACTGACAATCAGAATCTAATCTCTCTAGATTCTCCAGGGTTATTTTGAAGAGTTATCATTTCTTGGTGATAACATTTCAACCCTCTAGACTACACAATTTAATACTCATCAACTTATGTCTAACACTCAAATCATTATCACTCATTACACCATTATATACATTGAGTTACTCTTATTTCTAACAATTTATCTATACTCACCCTCTC
This sequence comes from Symphalangus syndactylus, assembly GCF_028878055.3. Classification (NCBI taxonomy): domain Eukaryota; kingdom Metazoa; phylum Chordata; class Mammalia; order Primates; family Hylobatidae; genus Symphalangus; species Symphalangus syndactylus. Next base: position 2,165,683 of record NC_072443.2, read on the forward strand.
TGTAGATATATTCAGTTATCTTTCTATATATTTATTTATAAAAACTAAACATTCTTTGATATTAAATATTGATAAAAATTTACAGCTCCTGCTACCAAAGCACTTGGAGCTAATGCCATGGGATTTATTTTTAATAATACATTCTTTTCTATCAAATCATTATTATTAAAAGACAGAATATACATACAAATTGTAATGGTGTTACTTATTTTGTTACTATAGATCTCACAAAATTGCTTGTCTGTGAATGGTATGCATTATATGGATGAGTGTTGTTTTCTGCTACAAGTGTCAGAAAAGTGTAAGATGGATTGAAACAGGAATTTTGTTCTCATGAACCCATCAGGAGGTATCACCTGTTAACTCACATAAATGGCTCAATAAGGTCAGGGATAGCTTCTCTGTCATTTCCATCCTGGGCAATGGAAAAATGGCTCAACCCAGCCATCACATCCAGATCCAAGACAGAGGAGGAGCCAAGAAGAGCATCAGTGATATTCACACAGGATCATTTTATGAGAAAAGCTTCCGCTTTCCCATGAGCCTCTCTGCAGTTTCCAATATGTGTTTCTTAGCAGAGAATAATGCCCCAGGAACATCCCTGCCAGAGAGAAATGTCAGCTAGAGGAGTGGCTACTTAGATTTTTCACATTCTCTTTCCTGGTGCTATGTACCATCAGAGCACCTGATAAAACAACTTCATGCCTCATCAACTGCCTAAGATACAACTTTATTAAAACATATTTTTATTATAAATATTTCCATTATTATCACAAAATGTGAACTGTCAGAATCTCTGTTGCAGGCAGAATTCCAGATGACCACAGTATTAGCCTGTTGTCACACTGCTATAAAGAAATATCTGAGACTGGATAATTTATAAAGAAAAGAGGTTTAATTGACTCACTGTTCTGAATGGCTGGGGAGGCCTCAGGAAACTTACAATCATGGCAGGAGGGGAAGCAAACGCGTCCTTCTTCACAAGGCGGCAGGAGAGAGAAGTGCGAAGAGTGAGAGGGAAGAGTCCCTTATAAAACCATTAGATCTTGTGAGAACCCACTCACTATCTCAGGAAGAGCATGGGGAAACTTGGAAACTGCCCCCATGATTCAGTTATCTCCACCTGGTCTCTCCCTTGACATGGGGAGTATGGGGACTACAGGGATTACAATTCAAGATGAGATTTTGGGTGGTGACAGCAAAACCGTATCAACCACCACCTATGATCCATCCCATAATGCATACTCCAGATATCTTCCCCTCTTGTGAGTGTTGGAGGAACCCACGAACTTAGTTTTTCATACCTTGATTAGGTTACAAATCTGTGAACCCGTAAATACAATGGAAGGTAACAACACCCTGGGTGTGGCACAACCCATAGACTTGATAAGCTTTCACTGTGGGTGGGAGGGTGGGAGGGGGAGAACCTCATTGGTGCTCCTTGCCCTGCCTCCCACCTCAGGATGATGCAGAGATCCTTTGAGCTGACACCTGGGCATGTCGTCCCCTTACCCCCAGGACAGCACTCAGCCCTGACCAGCTACTTTGTAGGGTGGGATAGGGACAGCTCATTCTCATTAGGTTAAAAATCTCGTGAAGCAATGAGTGCAATGGAAGCTAGCCAAGTGGCTCTAATGCAATCATCACAGCAAATTATAAAACTCTAAACTTTGTTGAGACCACAGAGCAAGACTAGCTGCAGGAAGATTCCCACTGCGGGTGTGTAGACCTCGGAAGTCCAGGACCCCACAGGGTGAATGAGCAGGCTAACCTCTGACCTGCAGACCTGTGAGCAGGTAAGTCTAGGGCTGGATTGAAAGGGGCTAAGCGTGAGGATGCGTCTTCTGCACGGATCTCAACTCACAGGCTCTCTGAATCCTGTCCACAAACACACCGCCCTCGCTCCCTGACGCTAGAGCCGCCTGCAGCTGGTCAGGCTCAGCCCAAGGACAGGGGAGAGGCCGTGGCCCCGCACCACAGTGGACATCAAGCAGAACACCCGCAAAGCCACCACCTGGGAGGCCCCCAGGAAGCCCCTGGCCACCAAAGCTGCCGGCAAGAGGGCTCCGCCTACAGGAGGGATCAAGAAGCTCCACGGCTACAGGCCTGGCACCCTGACGCTCTGCAAAATCAGAAAGTACCAGAAGTCCACTCAGCTGCTCCTGCACAAGCTGCACGTCCAGCACCTGGTGCGCGAGATCACCCAGGCCATCAGCCCGGACCTGCGCTTCCAGAGGGCAGCCACTAGAGCCCTGCAGGAGCCCAGTGAGGCCTACCTGGTGCGCCTCTTTGAAGACACCAACCTGTGTGCCATCCATGCCAGGCACATGACAATTATGCTCAGAGGCATGCAGCTGGCCCGACACCTCTGCAGAGCGGGTACTTAAGAGCTTACTCTGCTGTGATACCTTGCACTCTAGAGGGCTTCACTTCTGTTTTGTTTTCGTTTTTTTTTTTTTCTCTTCTTTCAGTTACTGGTAGTTCTGATGTTAGAAATTTTATTCCGTTCTGGTTTCTTTTCCCCCATGGGGTCCAAAAGTAGCTAAGAATATGATTGGGAGTGGAAACATAAGCAGAAATCACAGGTAGTGACTGTGTTTCTATTTGCTTTTATTCATACACTTTTATTCTGCATTGAGGGTCTAATGCGTTAGTGTTGAGTGGAAATGTCTTGGTGAACAAGTTTCAGCACTTCAACTCTACATCAATTGTCAATACATTTGCTCTTTTGTTTGGAGAATGCCTCACTTACTTAGACTACTTACAAGCAAATACATTTCTTCTTGATGGAAACTCGATGATATTTGTCACACTCGATCAAACAGTAGATGAGACCCACACTTTGAAATTTTCTATATGCAGCCACATGGTTTCAATGTTTCCTGTCTCCTGAGCTGTTCCTGCTAGTTTGCTATGAAAATATATCGAACTCTACTTTCTAAAAAGTGAACAGACTCTCTATCCACAAGTCACTTCACGTTACAGGAGGCAGAACAGCTAGTATGAGTCTGTTTGTGGGTAGGAAAGAGAGAAACACTTATTAGAAGTTTCTAATGCAGTCCGTCACTGGTAGGTCAGTATTCTAGAACATGGTTATGACCATGGCCATGACTGGAATAATCAGGGCCTTATTCAGGGAGGTGGTAGAAGCAGCCCTCGGTGTGTGTGAGATGGGGAATCAGACGCCCCGCTGCAGCTCAAGCATTGGAAGGAGGCTGTTCACAGATGAAAATCCAAGGGCCATTTCAACATCTAGTACAAAATAATTGTCTTCTTCTGGGCCTCAGTCTAGATAGAAAGGCCTGTTCTTAAAGGACAAAGGACTGAATCCACTGTTTCTATGACAGGACTGCCTGTTCCCTGCACCTTCTGTGTTTTAGTCTAGGCTGAATTGACCTACAATTTTAACGTCTTTCTCCAACTATTTCATTGATCTCATCTTGATGAAGGCAGCAGCTTCTTTCATAATTGCTTTGACTAAATATTTGTGCTTCTGGGGGCATATAGACACGTTTTTCTGTTTCTTTCTACCTGAAAGAAAAAAAGTTGTGTGGGTCCAAAGCGTCCTGGGGACAGGAAGCTACTTTCAGAGAGAAAACCTCTTCCAAGAGACATGTGTTTTCATACTGAAGCCTGGAGTCGCAATGTCTTAGCTTTTATGTTTGCTGCTTGATTTCAATACGTGAAGCCTCCAGAAACTATTTCCTTATGGTAGTCTATCCAGAAGCCTGTGTCCTGAGCAGGAGACTGGAATTGATTTGAATGAATGAAATTTGAATGAATGAAAATTGAATTTTCATTTGTCATCTACTGAACTATTTTCTGACTTTTGCAAGAATGAAATTAAAATTACACACCAAGTTGTTGTCTAAAATGACTTTATTTACATTGCTACCAAGATTGTTTTACGTCGGGGGGGCCCTTTGATAATATTAAAATGGTAAAGTATTCTAGAAGCTGCATGGAAAACTTCAGAGAGAAAACAGACCCTAGAAACACTGTCTAGTCTCTGCACTCATTTCCATGCCTTCAGCTCTGAAGAATCAGTTTTACTGTAAACTATTTTTATAGCTAAGGTAATATACTGATCTCTCTCTTGTCCTTCTGAGAAAGAAAAATACATCTGACATGTAATTTTATAGTACGTAAGATTCTCACATATTTTAATTTTATATAATGGTGTTAAAATGCAAAAATTAAAGAGAAAATTCCTATGATTATAAGATTTAAGCATTAAATATTTTCATTAAAATAAAACACTTTTTCTAATTACACTGACATATAATTCATCAAATTCATTCTTACCCTGAATGTAAGAAAAATGGGAAAAAATGTATAGTAAAAAATCAAATGAACTTCCTGTGTTCATGGTGGCATGGATGGAGCTTAGTCATCATTGCTCTGCCCTAACAACAAGTATAAAATTTAAAAAGTGCAAAATTGGCCAGGCATGGTGGTTCATGCCAGTAATCCCAGCACTTTGGGAGGCCGAGGCAGGCGGGTCACCTGAGGTCGGGAGTTCAAGACCAGCCTGGCCAACATGGAGAAACCCCGTCTCTACTAAAAAAAAAAAAAAAATTAGCTGGGCATGGTGGCACATGCCTATAACCCAAGCTACTCGGAAGGCTGAGGTAGGATAATCGCTTGAACCTAGGAGGTGGAGGTTGTGGTGAGCCAAGATCACACCATTGCACATCAGCCTGGGCAACAAGAGTGAAACTCTGTCTCAAAAAAAAGTGAAAAATCAACATCTCTTTTGACATTTCTCTGAGTAGTGAGGTCATAGGGCAAACTGCGGAGAAAATAAAAAGATCTGCGCTTTCCTCACTTCAAAGTATGCTATAAAATTATAGTAACCCAAGCAGAATAACACTGGCTTAAAAACAGACACTTAGACCACTGGAACAGAGTAGAGAAGTCAATCCAGACATGTACAGCCAACTGAGTTTACACAAAGGTGACAACAACAACAATGAAGAAATGACTGTACTTTCAATCAATGGTGACAGGAAAACTAGATATCCACATGCAAAATAATCAAATTACACCCTTTTCTCTCAGCATATACAAAAATACACTAAAATCTCTTTCAAACTTTAGAGCAGGACCCTCAACTATGACCCTACTACAAGAAACGTAGGGAAAAACATCCCCAACGCTGGTTAGGCCAGTGATCTTTTAGATATAATCCCAAAACACAGACAACAAAAGCAAAAGTCGACAAAAGGAATTACATCTAACAAGTTTCTGCACAACAAAGGAAACAATCATCAGAGTGAAGAGACAACCAGCAGAATGGAACAAAATATTTGCACACCATATATCTGATGGGAATAAATTTCCAAAATACCTAAGAAATTCAAACAACTCAATAGGAAGGAAAGAAAAATCAAAAATAAAAATAACCAAAAGACCTAAAGAGACATTTATGAAAAAAAGACAGAAAAGTATGACCAGTGGGTGTATGGAAAAATGCTCCACATCACTAACCATCACAGAAATGCAAATTACAACCAAAATAAAATATTGCATCACACCCATTAGAATAACTGTTATGAAAACTTCAAGAGATAACAATTGTAGATGAAGTTGTGAAGAAAAGGGAAACCACTTGCCCTGTTGGTGAGAATGCAAATTAGTACAACCACTACAGAAACTAGTATGGCAGTTCCTCCAAAAACTAAAAATAGAGCTACAATATGTTCCACCAATGCCATACTGCTAAATATATATCCAGAAGAAATAAAATTAGTATACTGAAGAGCTATCTGTATGCTCATGTCTATTGCGGCACTATTTACAATAACTAACATAGAAAATCAACATAAGTGTCCAAAAAAAGATGACTGGATAAGGAAGATGTGATATGTATACACAACAAAATACATCTCCAGGTTCATCTATGTGTTCTTATATTTTAAGGCTACTTAAGGAATAGCCTAAAAAATAAGGACAGAAAGATGAACCTGGAGATCATTATGCTATGTTATGCTATGTGAAATATGCAAGGCATAGAAAGACAAATATTAGACCTCAATCTTATGCAGAATCTAAAAAAGTTGATCTTGTAGAAGTAGACAGTAGCATGGTAGTTACCATGGGTTGGGGTGGCAGGGGTGGGGTATTTGAGGAGACAGTCAAAATATACAAAATTTCAGTCACATGGGAGGAATAAATTCAAGAGATCTATTTTATAGCGTGGTGACTCCACCTAACAATATATCGTGCTCTTGAAAAATGCTAAGAGTGAATGTGAAGTGTTCTTACAAAACTACAATAACTGTGTAAAAAGTAGCTAGATTTTGACATTGTAAAATGTATATAATACATCATGTTGTATATAACAACTATATACAATATGAAATGTCAGTAGACAAGATTTACCAATAAATAAATACAGAGATCCATGGTTGGAAGGGGTTGGTGTTGAAAGAAGGAATAGAGAAGCTAGAGACAAAAAATTTTTAGAGAAGTGAAACAATTTCATAGGACACTATGGTTGTGGATGCCTGTCATGATGCATCTGTCCAAACCCATAGAATGTACAACAAAAACGTAGTGAACCCTAAGGTAAGCTACAGACATTGAGTGACAATAATAGGTCAATGTAGGTTCAATGATTGTAACTCACATACAATCTGAGATAGAGAGTTGATACTGGAGGGAGGCTATGCATATGTGGGGGAAGGATATAGGGGAACTCTCTAATTTTTGCCTGATTTTGCATAAAACTAAAACTTTTCTATAAAATGAGCGCAAAATTCTTAGCTAGAGCCATCAGGCAAGAGGAAGAAATAAAAGGTATTAACATTGGAAAAAAGCAAGTCAGACTATCTCTGTTGCCTGGTGATCTGATGGTATACATAGTAAACCTTAAACATTCCTACAAAAGACAGCCAGACCTCATAGGTAAATTCAGTAAAATCTCAGGTTACAAAAGTCATGCACTCAAATTAATAGCTTGCTATACACCAACAACAACCAAGATGAGAATTAAATCAAAAACTCAATCCCTCTTACAGTAGCTACATATGTATATGGGAATATACTTAAAAAAGAAGGTAAAAGATCCCAACAAGGAGAACTACAAGGCACTGCTGAAAGAAGTAATAGACGGTACAAACGAACAGAAATACTTTCCATGCCCGTGGATTAGAAAAACCAGTATTGTTAAAACAAAAAACCATGCAGCCCAAAGCAAACTGCAGATTCGATGCAATTTCTTCCCAAATAACAACATCATTTTATGCAGAGTTAGAAAAAAATTCTAAAGTTCATATGGAACCAAAAACAGCTAGGATAGCCAAGCCATCCTAAGGAAAAGGAATAAATATGGAGGCATCACATTACCGGACTTCAAAGTATCCCAAAAGGCTATGCCAAACAACGTGGTATTGGCATAAAAGTAGATCCATAGACCAATGAAACAATATAGAGAAAACAAAAATAAAGCCAACTGATTTTGACAAAGCATACACAAACATCAACTGGGGAAATAACACCCTATTGAATAAATGCTGATGAGAACATTGAATAGCCACACACAGAAGAGGGAAACTGGATCCCTACCTTTCATCATACACAAAAATTTACTTAAGGTGAATTCAAGACTTGAATCTAGGTCCTGAAACAATAAAAACTCTAGAAGAAAACCCGGGAAAACTCTTCTAGACATTGGCCTAGGCAAACAACTTATAACAAAGACCCCAAAAGCAAATTCAAAAAAAGCAAAAATAAATCAGTGGGAGCTAATGAAAAGAAAAAATAAATCATCAGAGTAAACAAACAACCTACAGAATGGGAGAAACCATTTGCAAATTATGCCTCTGGCAAAGGACTGATTGATCCAGAATCTACAAGAAATTGAAACAAATCATCAAAGAAAACACAAATAATTCCATTAAAAAGTGAGCAAACAACATGCATAGACGTTTCTCAAAAGAAGACACACGAATAACTAATAAACAGGGAAAAATGCTCCACATCTCTAATTATCAGGGAAATGCAATTTAAAGCCACAATGAAAAACAGCTGAGTTTCTCACCCACCTTACCCCTGCTGGAATGGTCATTATTCCATAGTCAACGAACAGCAGGTGTTGGCGTAAATGTGGTGAAAAGGAAACGTTTAGGCATTGCTGGTGGAATGTAAATTAGTACAACCTCTGCAGAAAACAATGTAGAGATTTCACAAGGAACTCAAAGTAGATCTACCATTCCATCCAGAAATCCCACTACTGGGTACACACCTAAAAAAAGGAAGTCATTATATCAAAGAAACCTGCACACATATTTTTATCATAGCACAATTCACAATTGCAAAGATATAAAATCAACCTAAGTGCCCATCAACTGATGAGTGGGCCCCAAGATGGCCAATCGGAAGCAGCTGTGGTCTGTGGCACTCACAGAGAGGAAGAGGGGCGAGTGAATGCAGCACCTTCAACTGAAATATCCACGTACTCACATTGAGACTATGTAGGAAAACAACCTGACCCATGGAGAATGAAGAAAAGCAGGGTGGGCCGGGCGCGGTGACCCACGCCTGTAATCCCAGCACTTTGGGAGGCCGAGGCGGGCGGATCACGAGGTCAGGAGATCGAGACCATCCTGGCTAACATGATGAAGCCCCGTCCCTACTAAAAAATAGAAAAAATTAACCGGGTGTGGTGGCCGGCCCCTGTAGTCCCAGCTACTCCGAAGGCTGAGGCAGGAGAATGGCGCGAACCTGGGAGGCGGAGCTTGCAGTGAGCCGAGATTAAGCCACTCCAGCCCAGGCGACAGAGGGAGACTCCGTCTCAAAAAAAAAAAAAAAAAAAACCGAAACCAGCCAATGCCCATCCATCGGGTCGATAAAGAAAATGCTTATATATATGTATATACACCACTGAATACAACTCAGCCAAAATAGGAAAGAAAAAAAAAAAGAAAAGCAGGGTGGAGAAACGGTCCACCCTGGAGCAACACAGAGCCAAGGGAACCTGCACCCCCGGTGGAGGGAAGCAGTGAGTGATTGCATGCCCCCGGGAAACCACACTTCTCCCGTGGATCTTTGCGATCTGTGGATCAGGAGGTCCCCTTATAGGCCCGTGTCTCCAGCGCTTTGGGTCTGATGCACACAGCTGTGTGGAGTCTCCGCAGAGCAGCTGCTCGAACATGTACAGAGACCCAGGAACTTTACATATTCTGGCCTCAGGATCCCTGGCAAAGGTATCTGCAGCTCAGGCAAGGCAGAATGTCTGTGCATACCCCTAGGAAGGGGGCTAAATCCTGGGGGCTGAGTAGCATCAATCTGCAGGCCCCACTTACATGGCAACTCACAAGATAGGACCCACTGGTTTGGAATTCCAGCCAGCCACAAGAAACGAGGTAGAGCCTGCCTGAGACAGGACAGAGACCCCAGGAAAGGGCCAAGCTGCTATCTATGCTGTTTGGTCAACTCAGCTGTTTCGGTCTGCGGGCTCTGGAGAGTCCAAATGGTCAGGATAGGTAGGGTACCCCCAGCACAGCACAGCTGCTTTCCCAGAATGTGGCCAGACTGCTTCTTTAAGCAGGACCCCAAACCACTGCTCCTTGTGGGGTGGGTCCTCCCAGCCAGGGCCTCCAGCCACACCTGCCTCTGTTCTACAGCTGACAGAGTTCTAATTTCTCCCTGAGTCTAAGTATCCATGGGGTAGCGCATGCTGCCACCATGACTGTTCAGGCATCTCAGCTGGTCCAGCCTGTGGGCCTTGGAGAGCCCTAATGGATCAGGGGCTGAAGGGATCCCCAATACAGCACAGCTGCTCCACCAAAAAGCAGTTAGATTGCTTAAGTATGTCCCTGATCCCATTCCTTCCAACTGCATGAGATTTTCCCAAGCAGTGTACCAGCCACCTCCTACAGATACATTCAAGCCAGTAACAATCTTAGTACCCTCCTGGGACAAAGTTTCCAGAGGAAGAAGGAAGATGCCGTCTGTGCTGTTTTGCAGTTTTCAAAAGTGATAATTCCAAGTATGGGAAAAACCCAGGTGACTACAATCTGGAGCAGACACCCAGCAAACTGCAGCAGCCCTACAGAAGAGTGGTTAGAGTGTTAAAAAAAATAAAATCAAACAGCAAACAACAACCACAACAAAACCAAAACCCCCATCTAAAGGTCAGCAACCTCAAAGCTTGAAGCTAGATAAACCCACAAAAATAAGAAAGAATTTGACAATGCTTTTTATTTTCTCTTACATTTCTTTCAGATGAAATTAAGCTTCAGAGAATAACATCTCCTATCACATTCATATCACATTTTTGCATATCTAACTTGATTTTTTCTCCTGAAATTTACTAAGTGATAGTGATATTCATCAGTTTCAACTTTGAAAAAAAAAAGAAATTCATGTTGCCACTTTTAATTCTTAAAAAAAAAAGGATTAGCACAAAAAAACCTGAAAACTCAAAAACCCAGAGTGCCCCTTTTCCTCCAAATGACCACAACACCTCTCCACCAAGGGCTCAGAAGTGGGCTGAGACTGAGATGGCTAAAATGACAGGATGTGGATAAAAATAAACTTCGCTGACCTAAAAGACCATGTTGTAACCCAATGGAAAGAAGCTAAGGATCATGATAAAACAATGCAGACTTAGACTCCCACACAATAATAATGAGAGACTTTGACACCCCACTGACAACATTAGACAGATCATCAAGACAAAAAATTAACAGATATTCAGGGCCTGAATTCAGCTCTGGATCAAATGGACCTAATAGGTATCTACAAAACTCTCCACCCAAAAACAATAGAATATACATTCTTCTCATCAACACACAGCAGTTACTCTAAAATTGATCACATAACGGGAAGTAAAACACTTTTCACCAAATGCAAAAGAACTGAAATTAAAACAGTCTCTTGGACCACAGCACAATCAAATTAGAACTCAAAATTAAGAAATTCACTCAAAACCATACAACTACATGGAAACTGAACAACCCGCACTGGAATGACTTTTGGGTAAATAATGCAATTAAGGCAGAAATCAAGAAGTTCTTTGAAACTAATGAGAATGAAGATAAAATGTACCAGAATCTCTGGGGTGCAGCTAAAGCAGTGTTAAGAGGGAAATTTGTTGCACTAAACACCCACATCAAAAAGTTAGAAAAGACTTGTTAAAAACTTAACATCACAACTAAAGATCTAGAGGACAGGAGCAAACAAATGCCAAAGCTAATAGAAGATAGTAAATAACCAAGATCACAGCTGAACTGAAGGAGATAGAGACACCAAAAACCCTTCAAAAAATCGATGAATTCAGTAGTGGGTGTTTTGAAAAAATTAATAAAATAGATAAACTTCTAGCTAGGCTAAAAAGAAGAAAAAGAGAAGATTAAAGTAAACAGAATCAGGCTGGGTGCGGTGGCTCACGCCTGTAATCCCAGCACTTTGGGAGGCCAAGGCAGGTGGATCACAAGGTCAAGAGATCAAGACCATCCTGATCCAAAATGGTGAAACTCTGTCTCTAGTAAAAATACAAAAATTAGCTGGGCATGGTGGCATGCACCTGTAGTCCCAGCTACTCGGGAGGCTGAGGCAGGAGAATCGCTGGAACCCGGGAAGTGGTGGTTGCAGTGAGACGAGATAACACCACTGACTCCAGCATGGTGATACAGACTCCATCTCAAAAAAAAAAAAAAAACACACACACAATCAGAAATACAGGGGATATCACCACTAACCCCACAGCAATACACACAGCCATCAGAGACTACAAACAACACCTCCATGCACATAAATTAGTAAATTAGAAGAAACAGATAAATTCCTGGGCACGTTTACCCTACCAAGACTGATCCAGGAACAAATCAAATCCTCAAATAGGCCAATAATAAGTTCTAAAATTGAAACAGTAATTAATAGCCTACCAACCAAAAAAAGGCCCAGGACCAGAAGATTCACAGTTGAATTCTACCAGAAGTAAAAAAAAAAAAAAAAAACGGAGCTGGCACCATTCCTACAGAAACTATTCCAAAATATTAAGCCAGCATCATTCTGATACCAAAACCTGGCAGAGATACAACAAAAAAAGAAAACTTCAGGCTAATATCATTGATGAACTTTGGTGCAAAATTCTTCAACAAAATGCTGGCAAACCAAATCCGGCAGCACATCAAAAAGCTTATCCACCACAATCATGTAGACTTCATCCCTGTGATGCAAGGCTTGTTCAACATACACAAATCAATAAATGTGATTCATCACATAAACAGAACTAAAGACAAAAACCACATGATTATCTCAATAGATGTAGAAAAGGCCTTTCATAAAATTCAACATCACTTCAAGTTAAAAACTCTCAATAAACTAGGTATCAAAGGAACATACCTCAAAATAAGAGCTGTATATGATAAATCCACAGCCAATATCATACTGAATGGTCAAGGGCTGGAAGCACTTCCTGTGCAAATTGGCACAAGGCAAGTTTGCCCTTTCTCACCACTCCTATTCAACACAGTACTGGAAGTCTTAGCCAGAGTAATCAGACAAGAGAAAGAAATAAAGGGCATCCAAATTGTTAAAGAGGAAGTTAAACTGTCACTGTCTCCAGTGGTATGATTGTATACCTAGAAAGAGAATCAAATCAAGAACTCAACCCCTTTTATAATAGCTGCAAAAAATAAAGTAAAATACTTAGGAATATACCTATCCAAGGATGTGAAAGACCTCTACAAGGAAAAGTGCAAAATACTGCTGAAAGAAATCATAGATGAAACAAACATAAAAACATCCCATGCTTATGGAGGGGTAGAATCACTATTGTAAAAATGACCATACTGCCAAAAGCAATCTACAAATTCAATGCAATTTCCATCAATATTCCATTATCATTCTTCTCAGAACTAGAAACGGTTCTAAAATTTATATGGAAGTATAAAAGAGCCTGCATAGCCAAAGTAAGGCTGAGCACAAAGAAGGAATACAGAGGCATCACATTACCCAACTACAAATTATACTACAAGGCTATATTTACCAAAACAGCATGCTACTGGTATAAAAATAGGCATATAGACCAATGAAACAAAATAGATAATCCAGAAATAAAGCCAAATACTTACAGCCAACTGATCTTCGACAAAGCAAACAAAAACATAAAGGAGCGAAAGGACACCCTATTCAACAAATAGTGCCAGGATAATTGGCAAGCCTATCATATAGAAGGATGAAAGTGGATCCTCAACTCTCATCTTATACAAAAATCAACCCAAAATGGATGAAACACTTTAAATCTAACACCTGAAACCATAAAAATTCTAGAAGATAACATCAGAAAAACTTTGTAGACATTAGCTTAGTCAAAGAGTTCATGACCAAGAACCCAAAAGCAAATGCAAGAAAAACAAAGATAAATAGATAGGACTTAATTAAACTAAAAAGCTTCTGCACAGCAAGAAAACTTAATAAGAATCAGCAGAGTAAACAAACAGCCTATAGAGTGGGAGAAAATATTCACATACTGTGTATCGTACAAAGGACTAATATTCAGAATCTATAAGGAACTAAAACAAAGCATCAAGGAAAAGAACAAACAATCCCATCAAAAAGTGGGCTAAAACATAAATAGGCAATTTTCAAAAGAAGATATATAAATGGCCACCAAACATATGAAAAAATGTTCAATAATGATCAAGGAAATGTAAATCAAAACTACAATGCAATGCCACCTTACTCCTGCAAGAATGCCATAATTAAAAAATCAAAAAATAATAGATGTTATGGTGGATGAGGTGAGGAACACTTTTACACTGCTGGTAGGAATGTAAACTAACACAACCACTATGGAAAACAGGGTGGAGATTCCTTAAAGAACTAAAAGGAGATCTATCATTTGATCCACCAATCCCACTACTGGGAATCTGCCCAGAGAAAAATAAGTCATTATATGAAAAAAACACTTGAACACACATGTTTATAGCAGCACAATTCACAATTGCAAAAATATGAAATGAGGCTGGGCACAGTGGCTCAGACCTGTAATCCCAGCACTTTGGGAGGCCGAGGTGGGTGGATCATGAAGTCAGGAGATCGAGACCATCCTGGCTAACATGGTGAAACCCCAACTCTACCAAAAATATAAAAACTTAGCCAGGCGTGGTGGCAGGCATCTGTAGTCCCAGCTATTAGGGAGGCTGAGGTAGGAGAATGGCGTGAACCCAGGAGGTGGAGCTTGCAGTGAGCCGAGATCGCACCACTGCACTCCAGCCTGGGTGACAGAGTGAGACTCCGTCTCAAAAAAAAAAAAAAAAACAAAAAAAACCAGCCAATGTCCATCATCGGGTTGATAAAGAAAATGTTTATATATATATATATATATGTATATATATATATATATATATATGTTATAAATGTTATATATGTAATAAATTTGTTATAAATGTTATATATAAATATATATACAAATGTTATATAGATGTGTCTGTGTGTGTGTGTGTGTGTATATATATATATATATATATATATATATATATATATATACCACTGAATACAACTCAGCCAAAAATAGGAAAGAAATAATGGTATTCCCAGCAACCTGGATGGAATTGGAGACCATTACTTTAAGTGAAGTAACTCAAGAATGCAAAATCAAATATCGTATGTTCTCACTTATAAACAGGAGCTAAGCTATGACAACACAAAAACATAAGAATGTTACAGTGGACCTTGCGGACTTAGGTTGAAGGGTGGAAGGGGGTGAGGAATAAAAGACTATGCGTTGGGTACAGTGTACACTGCTCAGGTGGTGGGCACACCAAAATTTCAGAAATCACCATTAAATCACTTATCCATGTAACCAAGCACCACCTGCTCCCCAAAAACTATTGAAATAATAATAAAACAAAAGAAAACAAACAGAAAACAGGAACATATACACCATGGACTGCTACTCGCCATAAACAGGAATGAAACTATGTCATTTCAGCAACTTGGATGGAACTGGAGGCCATTATTCTCCATAAAGTAACTCAGGAATCTACAAGCAAATAGTGCACCATCTCACCTAGAAGTGAAAGCTAAGGTATGGGTCCACAAAAGCATGCAATGTGGTATACTAAACATTAGAGACTCAGAAGTGGGGAAGGTGAGAGGAGGGTGATGGAGGAAGAAACTGCCTGTTGAGTAAAATGTAAACTAACTGATTGATAAATGCACTAAAATCCCAGACTTCAACACTATACAATTCATCTGTGGAATGAAAGACAACTTGTACTCCTAAAGCTATTGAAACACATTTTAAAAAATTTAACAACAAAATAATAATAATAATAAGCTCGAATTTTAAAACACTAATATGAACTTATTTTGTAAGTACTGATATCATGGAATCTATTGTTCTGTGTGCCATACCTACATTGAATTGGGCACTAATTTCTACTATAGGTATCACAAAAATCTTTTAACAGTATATTTGAATAGAATTCACAACTACACAATTTATCTATGGAACCTAAAACCTCAGGTACCCCTACAAATATTGAAATAGCAACATATATTCAATGTTTTCTGAGCTCAGCTGTGACCTCGGGTCAGCAGGTCAGTGAGGTCAAAGCTGGCTTCTCAGGACCTCGTGGCATTCCCATCATGGGCAATGGCAGGATAGCTCAGCTCAGGTGTCCCTTCCACCTTCATAGGGGAAAAGGAGCTTGAGGGAGCTGAGGGGGAGCACCAGCGACAGTCACATGTGATTCTTTTCTCAGGAAAGCTTTGGCTTATCCAGAGCCAAATCTGCTCGAGGCTACAAGAAGATTTTCATGAGTGTCACTTTTGGGAAGAAAATGTCATAGCAGAATCCCTGACAGAGAAGTGACCATTTCAAAATTTTCAAATTTCCATACCCCCCCGCCCCCCTCCTGGAACTCTTCATTCTCAAAGGAACTGATAAAACCTAATGATCTCATGCATTGGTGTTTTGGAGCAGATGTGCAAGTTGGCTAAATTTCGACTTTATTAAATTATTTTTTCCACTGTCAATATTTCCATGATGATGGAGAAATGTAAACTTTCAGATTCCCTTCCACACCTAGAAGTTTAGGTTACCCACCCACCTACCATCCCTCCCACAAGGCGCACTGCAGAAGGTTGGGTCTCCATTGGGTGTGTGCAGAACCCGGGGACTTGCTTGGGTTTTCACAGCCCTGATTAGGTTGAGTATCTAGTGAAGCAGGAAGTACAATGGAAGGTAGCTGGGTGGGTCTAATCCAATCATCTGAGCTCCTTAAAAGAGGCAGGGTTTTACTGAGACCACAGACATCTCCAGTCAGAAAGAGACTGCCTGTGAGGGAGGTTCCTGGCCGCTGCTGTGTAGACCAAGGAAACCCAGGACCCTCCCTCCGGGAAGACTAAGCAGCCTGGCCTCCGACCCACAGACCTGAGAGCTGGTAAGTGTGGGGCTGGGTTTGCAGGGGCTAAGCGTGTGTGTGAGTCATGCGCATGGATCTCAACTCACAGGCTCTCCGAATCCTGTCCACAGCACCACTGCCCTCGCTCTCTGATGCCAGCACCTTCTGCAGCAGGCCAGGCTCAGCCCAAGGACAGGGGAGAGGCCGCGGCCCCGCACCACAGTGGACATCAAGCAGACCGCCCGCAAAGGCACCGCCTGGCAGGCCCCCAGGAAGCCCTTGGCCACCAAAGCCGTCGGAAAAAGGGCGCCGCCTACAGGAGGGATCAAGAAGCCTCACCGCTACAAGCCTGGCACTCTGGCGCTGCGGGAAATCAGAAAGTACCAGAAGTCCACGCAGCTGCTCCTGCGCAAGCTGCCCTTCCAGCGCCTGGTGCGCGAGATCGCCCAGGCCATCAGCCCGGACCTGCGCTTCCAGAGCGCGGCCACTGGCGCCCTGCAGGAGGCCAGCGAGGCCTACCTGGTGCAACTCTTTGAAGACACCAACCTGTGTGCCATCCATGCCAGGCGCATCACAATTATGCCCAGAGACATGCAGCTGGCCCGCCGCCTCCGCAGAGAGGGTCCTTAAGAGCCCAAAGGTAGCTAAGCATAGAATTGGGAGTGGAAACAGGCAGAAATCAGATCTTGGTGGTGTTTCTGTGTGCTTTTGTTTGTTAATGTCTAATCTACCTTGAGGGTCATAAGGCACTAGTGTCAGGTGGAAATGTTTCAGTGAGCCAGTTTCAGCACTTCAGCTCTACATCAATTTTCAAGAAACCTGTTCATTTTCACTGGACTATGCCTGTGTTTGGACTACTAACCAAATAAATCTCTTCCTGATGGCAACTCAGTGATGTTTGTTTAACTTGATCAGTAGATGAGACCCACACTTCGACTTTTCCTGTATGCAGCTCTGTGTTTGCAGTGTTCCCTGTGTCCTGGGCTGTTCCTGCTAGTTTGCTATGAACGCACATTCAACTCTGCTTTCTAAAATACAAACAGACTCTGTATCCAGAGTCTGTTTAACAGAACTTAAATTTTTCAATGCTTCTCAAGTACAAGAGTTGAACATGGCATGGTAGGTGAGGGAGTAGGAGGTAGATTTTGACAAGATTTTTTCAATTCAGATAATTTCAAATTTTTTGTTTTTATCCAAACTACAGAAAATTTTAATCAGCTGTCAATTCAAAGATCATTACAAAAAAAATTTGAAGCTAAATCACAATGTAATTTTTGAATTATGATCTCAAAAAATTTGAATAATTGGATGGCATTGCTGTGACAAAACAAGGTTTTTCAGCTCTTTCATCTTTAAAAACAAAAACCTGATGTGGAATCATCTCGTTTTACCAAACAGCAGTCTGCTCCCTTGAATATGTGCCTAAGAAAAACTAATTAAAAACAAAAGAACTTCATCTATCTCATTAATAGGTTCATATAAAATAAAATATTTTCTTATCAAACAGACTGCTAGATATTCCTATACTCGGCACTAACTTGAAATTATATGACATGTCTCTCCAATATTCATGATAGTTATTAAACTATTACAAAAGATCTGACTCCATTCATTTTGTGAGAGCATGGCCCCCTTCTCCGCCATGTATGGAAGTTACCACTCTACTTTGTATCCTTCTTCATAGAAAACGTAACACCATCAAATTATTATTTAAACTTGTCTAATTGGGTTACAGCAGTTTGTTTGTTGTACTTTTGAAGACCAGACCCTAGATACTATGCACTTGGAAACAGTGCAGCTAGATTGTTTAAACTTTACTTGGGCACAGGCTAAATACTTTTGGGGGGCAAAGGCAGGCAGGGCGAATGTTAAGGTTATTCCAGAGTGATCATAAATTGTTGAAAATAACTGTGAAGTTGTAGGCCATACGCGCTGGGTCACACCTGTAATCCCAGCACTTTGAGAGGCGAGGCAGGTGGATCTCTTGAAATCAGGGGTTCAAGACCAGCTTAGCCAACATGGTGAAACTCCATCTCTACTAAAAATACAAAAATTAGCCAGAGTGGTGGCACATGCCTGTAATCCCAGCTACTCTGGAGGCTGAGGCAGGAGAATTGTTTCAACCTGGAAGGCAGAGGTTGCAGTGAATCAAGATCATGCCACTATATGCCAGCCTGGGCAACCAAGCAAGACCCCATCAAAAAAAAGAAAAAGAAAGGAGGGAAGGAAGGGGAACAGAAGTGGAGGGGAGGGGAAGGGGAAGGGAAAAAAGAAGGAAGGAAAGAAAGGAAGAAGGAAAGAAAGAAAGAAGGAAAGAAAAAGAAAGAAAGAAAAAGAAAGAAAGAAAGAAGAATAAAGAAAGAAAGAGAAGAAAGAAAGAAAAAGAAAGAAAGAAAGAAAGAGAGAGAAAGAGAGAGAGAGAGGGAAGGGAGGAAGGAAGAAAGGAAGGAAGGAAGGAAAGAAAAGCTGTGAAGTGCCATCCCTTCATTTGTTAGTCATCTCCTCACTACCTCACCAGTTCCAGCCAGAGGCCACATTTTTCTAGGCAGTCTCCAAATGTACATTATGAGATAGACTTTAATAATAGCAGTGAAGCTCCAGGAAAACTTACATTGTTATTAACATGTAATACAACCAGCCACGAAAGCTGTCAAAGATTTTTCCTGGAAAGATATCACTTTCTACAAATTTTCTTCTTGAGAATTGTGGCTATATGACATTACATATTGAGAAGGTTTAGAATGTGTAGGGACACTGAACCTTCTCAGCGAATCCGTTTTTCCTCTTTGAAAAAACAACACTGTGTTTCTGCTCCTGAACCGACCTGACCTCTGAGACCTTGATAGGATCTTGTTTCTGTCTTCAGCAGTTCAGCTTTACTCAAACTCCACACAAAGCATTGAGATCTACGTGGGGGCCAGAAAAACGTTCTAACCTTGTGTGTCCAATCACTACCCTCACTGCTGTCTGTAGATTTTTGTCCCCACCTCAGGTTGCTTGGGCAGGGTTCTCTTTACTTCTAGTGTTCAGCGAGCACTAGACCTGCCACATCTGCCAGAACACAGCTTCCAAGACTCCCCAGTGCCATGGAAAAAGGAATGAGCTGAGAGCAGTATAAAGCCTGGGTGATATTGAGATCTTACTTATTTTGGTTGCTCAAGCACTTTAATTTCTGAGAGAGCCCTCCCAACTCCATGAGTTCTTCCAAAAATCTGTACCCTCCATATCCCTCCCTTAGACCCAGTAGTCTAACTTGTTACATGCCTTTACAAGGAAGTTGGTAAAATAAAATGAAAGCTATGTAATGTCAAAACATGGTGGTGTGAAACAGAATTTCCCCATCCTTGGTAATGTTTAAAAGTTTCTGTAATACTCACCCAATCAAAGATAGGTTCTATGTACCATAAGTACCATTTGAAGAGCAAAAGCTAAGTTTAAAAATAAATAAAGCAACACTTTTGAGGGGGTATATTTGGCTTCAGGAAAAAATAATTGATGTTACTCTGTTCAATATTAGAACTGAACTGGAAGGGGTTTTAGATCTTTTTGCTCATACTCTGTGATTTACGGGGCACAGGGCAAAGGTGAACCGTCTGAACTAGCACCATCAATATCTGCGAGTTGTGCTGGGAATGTTCACAATGATTTGATAATAAATCTCAGGTGTTTATTTTATGGTGGAAAAGTCTTCTTTGCCATAATAAAGGGAAAGTAGAGTATGTACAAGGAGACTATGGGATAACTTTATAACTCCTGATGAACCTACTTTGTTCCATATCTCAATAATTTATTTTTTATGTTGCTGTACTCAGGTTCAATTTTCTGAACAGATTGCCTCTAGAAGGCATAAAATCAAGAATACTCTGTAACAGTGTTTTAAACTAAATTTGGTTGCCTATAGAAGCACTGGTAATATTACCACATGAAGCAAACCTGCAAGATCAATAGGCTCTCTTTATATGTGTCTTTTAAACTGCAGAGGATCATTACAAATGGGTGTTCACAGGTTTTTGGAATCTGTTTCTCTCTCTCTAGTCTTATAAGATTCTCCTATACTATGTTAATTTCCAATAATGTAGATGATCAACTTGCTGACATAAAGCAAAGTAGGGAGGAATACCTATGAGAACAGTCACATAAGAGAAAATAACGCTTTGTGATTTTGTTTTTATTTCCTCAGGATGGAAGCAGTTCAATGCTGATTCAAAAAAATCCATACAAGTATTTAAAATACATACAAGGACAATAATTGCAGTGCTCCTGCTCAGACACAGCCTTCAGGGCAGAAGAACACAAGAGAAAAGTCTCTGCAGGCTTAATTTATTGATACCAGAAATAATCATAAAAGATAAGACACAGCAACTCCAGGCTTCAGTATAAAACCATACAAGTACCCTGGAAGAGGTTTCCCTCTCTGAAAGCATCTGCCTGCCCA
This sequence comes from Symphalangus syndactylus, assembly GCF_028878055.3. Lineage (NCBI taxonomy): Eukaryota > Metazoa > Chordata > Mammalia > Primates > Hylobatidae > Symphalangus > Symphalangus syndactylus. The sequence continues at coordinate 2,186,482 of NC_072443.2, forward strand.
CAAAAAACTCAAGGCCCATGCACCCATCTTCTTCCAACTAGAAAGACACAGAAAAATGCCTCTATATGCCCTAGGAAACCCAAATATTTAGTCAAAGTGATTATGAAACAAGCCACTGTCTTCATCTAGGGAAGGCCAATGTCAGAGTTTGAGAAAGACATTAAAGTCGTGTGTAAACCCAGGGTAGACTGAGATGCAGAAGCTCCAGAAAACACAGTCCTGTCACTGGAAGACGGATGCAGTACTGCCTTCACAAACAGAACTTTCCCTCTGGTCTTGGGCCTAAAAGAACATTTTTTTTGTAGTTGCTGTTGGGGAAGAGGCCCTTGGGTTCTAACCTGCCAATAGCCTCCCTTAAATGCTTGGGCTGCAATGGGGGCGTTTCTCCCCACATCTCACACACGTCCAGGGCCTCTTCCAGCACCTCTCTGACGAAGACCTTGGCTATTCCAGCCATGGCAATGGCCACGTTCTCAGGCACCGATCTGCCAGTGATAGACTGCATCAGACCTGCAATGCGTGCTTTTGGGAAAGCTGAGCGGCGAAACACTTCGGAGCGGGCAAGCTGCTCCTCAGACATGACAGACAGCAGGGTTGCCATCCTCTGAGCCTCCTCCGCATCCACGGTGGGCTTCCTGTCCTTCTTTCCTTTGGTGTCTCTTTTCCGTCTTTTCGCTGCAGGAGGAGCTGAGGCTGAGGCTTCATTGTCAGCTTCTGTGAGGTCCGTGACATCCTGACTGCTGAGCTCACCTTCCTGACCCCTGGGTTCTTCCAAGTTCCCATCTAGGTCCTCAGGGAGCCCATCCTTGTTGCTGCCCTTCAGACCTTGGGGCATGGCGAACATCTCAGCAGACACACCTGTTTGCCTGCCTGTCTCCATGGGTGAGATTCAGGTCTGCTCCATGACAGCAGCTGTAGAGGCAGAAGTTCCAGCTGGGGTGGTTTGATTATGGATCTGAAGTGAGATTTTGAGAACCTTTCTTTTTTTTTTTTTTTGATTTATAGATCATGTTTATTAAGCGGCACACAAAAAGTTAAGTTTCATAAACAATAACATTCAGTGATCTACTTAAATCCAACTGTAATCCTTACTTAAACTAAGGGAAATAATAATTTTATACATAGAGTAAATACACACAAAACCTGGGTATCCCGAACTACACACATGGTTTCCACAGCCACCTATGGTTTTAGTCAAGGACACATTTCCACGATGAAGAAGTACTTACAAATATGTTAATAAAACACTCACCCAAACGCTTACCCTGCCATCAGCTTTTTAAGCAATGCCATTCCTGCTGCTGAAAGCATTTATTTTTAGAAGCTTGAATCTGATCTGGGTAAACGGGTTCTCCTAAAACTTTAACAGGATGTTATAAATCCAAAAAGATTTTAAATCAAAAAGCCTTCCAACACCGCATTATGTATTGTGAAAGCAATGTGAAACTTTCTTTCCTTTTTTGGTTTGTTTGTTTTTTTTGAGACGGAGTCTCGCTCTGCCGCCCAGGCTGGAGTGCAGTGCTGCGATCTCGGCTCACTGCAAGCTCCGCCTCCCGGGCTTACGCCATTCTCCAGCCTCAGCCTCCCGAGTAGCTGGGACTACAGGCACCTGCCACTGCGCCCGGCTAATTTTTTGTATTTTTACTAGAGACAGGGTTTCACCGTGTTAGCCAGGATGGTCTCGATCTCCTGACTTCGTGATCCGCCTGCCTCAGCCTCCCAAAGTGCTGGGATTACAGGCATGAGCCACCACGCCCAGCCTAGTTCATTCTCTTTAATAATGAACTAGACAATAAACTAGTTGTTGTCTAAAAACTTCTGAATTCATGAAGCAGAAGTCTGAGCTGTGAAGTAAAAAATGCCATTTAGATTTCACATATTAAATAGCTACAGTAGGCCAGGCACGGTGGCTCACGCCTGCAATCCCAGCACCCTGGGAGGCCGAGGCAGGCGGATCATGAGGTTCAGAGATCGAAACCATCCTGGCCAACATGGCGAAACCCCATCACCACCAAAAATACAAAAAGTTACCCAGGCATGGTGGCAGGCGCCTGCACTTCCCAGCCACTCGAGAGGCCGAGGAAGGAGAATCACCTGAACCCGGGAGGCGGAGCCCGCAGTGAGCCGAGATCACACCACTGCACCCCAGCCTGGCGACACAGTGAGACTCCGTCTCAAAAAAAAAAAAGCTACAGTATATCTTACAAGGTTACAAGGTTATAAACATACCTAACACACAAATACTACTTTATCCTTTAGATAGTCAAAAGTCAGAAGGAACGACACGGTTTGCAAGGTACTTTGACTTACGTGTGGTCATTAAAACCCAGTAAGTGATTCAAGTATGGTAATACAAAGGCAGGCGATTACATGCACCAATATCACTCTAAAATCAAAGGCATAAAAATAAAGGCTGAAAACTTTGTGTTTCTCCATCTTTCGTTTACATGGCTAGATATCAGAACCTTACTTTAGAAAATATACTATTATTATATATGGTTTCCCCAGATGGTAATTTTCAGAAACTACAAAAACTGTCAAGATCCATAATTTGCTTCATCAAACGCTTTTCTAGCTCGTTTCAACTCTTCATTCATCGTAAGCAAGTCTTTCACCCTGGCAAACTTCCTTGGGTCCTTGCGAATCAAGAAGACGATATCTTCAACCTGTACTCGACCTTGTCTTCCAACTGACATTGCCTTGTGAGTCATTTCAGTGAGAAACTTTATGACAAGATCTTCAAGAATATCCACTGACTCTGTATAAGGATTCTGGTCATCCCCAAAGCCATACATCATACATCGCAATTCTTTAGAAAAAAGTCTCCTTCTTTTACCCTGTCCACCTTCTGCACCTCCTCCAGTTTCTTCATTTCCTTCCTCAAAGGTGGGGTCTTCTTCCTCGTCTGCCATCCCACTGGCCCGCCAACCCACAGCCGAGAAACTTTCAGAGATGTTGGCTGCTATGTTTCTGGCGAGGCTTAGTTTAGCCACCGCTGGACACAGCTCCCTGCCTCCCTTTCCCACAAACAAACACACACACTGGTTTTTCTCACTTCCACAATATGGAGAAACTTGTGGATGGAGAGTGTATTAGTTTTAGATCAATGCAGAATAAATTCTCACAAATTTTGGATATTGAAAACAAACCCCAGCTCACAGGTCAGAAGTTCTACTGGGCCAAGTGACTGCCTCCTGCTCAGAGTCACACGAGGGACCTCCAGGATGGGTCTGTCTGTGTGGTCGTTGCCTTCACCTGAGAAGGGTCTGGCTTCGATCTGATTCGAGTTGGTGGCAGAATTCAATGCCTCAGGTACGTGAAACCCAGGCCCACTTGTTTGTTCTGCCAGCTGCCAGGAGGACGCTCTGAGCTCTTACAGGTGTTGCCCAGGTCTGGGCCGTGCAGCTCCCTGGGTCTGCACATCCAGGGCTGAGGAATCACCCACAGGGGAATGGAATCTCAGGGAGGTTCAGTCCCTTATAAAGAGCTCAGATGATTCAATTAGACCCAGCCCTTAACAGCTATTGTTTCAGGGTATTCCTAATCTAATCCGGGGTTTGGGCGGGCTCCTCAATTCAAGGTTCCGCCCACACCCAAGGGAGGGGCAGAGGCAGGGCTAGGCTCTGGGGGGGGGCGGGAAATGCCGGGGGCATTTCAGAATTCTGTCTTCCTCACAGAATCGCAAAGTTCACATTTCACAACAATAAAGAAAACATTGACAGTAGAAATGAGACATTTTATGAAGTTGCACATTAGAAAACTTAAACGTCAGAGAAAAAAATCTCTGACTCATAGGGAAACAAGTGGTTTATCAGATACTCTGAATATAGACTGGGCTGGGTGAGGGGAATATGAAAGTATTATTTCAATTTTATTTTGTTTTATTTTATGTATTTATTTTGGAGACAGAGTCTCACTCTGTCCCCCAGGCTAAATTGCAGTGGCCTGATCTCAGCTCACTGCAGCCTCTGTCTTCTGAGTTCAAGCAACTCACCTACCGCAGACTCCAGAGTAGCTGGGTCTTAATGTGAGTGCGACCACACCCGGCTAATTTTTATACTTTTAAATTAGAGAAGAGGTTTCTCCGTTTTGGCCAGGCCGGTCTTGAACTGTTGACTTCAAGTGATCTGCCTCCCTTGGCTTCTCAAAGTGAAGGGATTACAGGCATAAGCCACTGCACCCAGACTTCAATTTATATATTACATATGTATGTATATATAGGTCACAGAGAAGCACCAAAGAGACATATAATTATGTCACGCACGAAGATATAAATCACATTTAGGGATAATTATGTTGAGAATTGGCATAAAAAGTACTTCAGAAGATAAAGAAGACACTCAAATATCTGACTTTTAAAGAGTTTTGTTTATTCAAAATAGTTGGTAGAATATATGAAATTACTGGCCGGGCGCTGTGGCTCATGCCTGTAATCTCAGCATTTTGGGAGGCTGAGGTGGGTGGATCTTCTGAGGTCAGGAGTTCGAGACCAGCCTAGACAACATGGTGAAACCCCTCTTTACCAGGAACACATATTTACATCGTAACCTTTGTAAGTCACGTAGGGCCTTTCCTTTCCAACATTTATCAGTACTGAAGGCATGATCGGTAGGTTATAAGCACGAACAAATGGCAACTCCAAGAGGGAGAACCATCCAAAATTTGAAAATTAACCCCTGAAATAAAACAAACACAGATACATAAACTTCTCATAAAAATTAATTACCATATACAGTTATCTCTCACTATACTCTAAAAAGACACTGAATTTATCTAAGCTTTATATACTCCTCATTTTTCTCTTAAACTCTAGTGGGTCTCTAGAGAGAGAAATACTCTAGAGAGAATTCTAAATTAATGACTTCTTAAATGTAAAGATAAGAAGGCCATATGCCCCCCAAAATATGCAAGATAATCAAGGCATAAAGAACAAAATTTAATGTTGATTTATGTTTATTTTTATCTAAGGAAAAATAATTAAATTAACTGATATTTATATACAAAATGACTATAGCCCATAAATAAAGCTTATAAAAAATAAGATATATATGTTGGGCTATTCAGAAATGTTTTACAGGCCGGGCGTGGTGGCTCATGCCTGTAATTCCAGCACTTTTGGAGGTTGAGGCAGGCAGATCACTTGAGCCCAGGAGTTCGAGATCAGCCTGGACAAGAGAGCAGAAACTCTTCCCTATAAAAAACACATAAATTAGCCAGGCACTGTGTGCATGCCAGTGGTGCCAGCTACTTGTGAGGCTGAGGTGGGAGGATCCCTTGAGCCCAGGAGGCAGAGGTTGCAGTGAGCAGAGATCTTGCTACTGCACTCCAGCCTAGGTGATAGAGCAAGAGCCTATCTCATTTTTTAAAAACAAAAAGCGCTTACTGATAAGATGCAAGTGGAAAAAAATAAGAAGAGCCTCCTAGATTAACTTTTCCAAAACATAAACCTCACAGATGATAGTAACTTCAGCCATCCACTCTCTTCTGAATGGATTAGAGAGATTTCCACAGAAACCTATAAGCCAGATCCAGGTCATATTTTACAGTGCTCCAGAGAAAAATTACAGACACTTTGTACCCTACAACACACTTAGCTGCCTTCTAAGCGTCAGTGTTAGGAACATATTTGAATTGCTTTTAAAGGGATAAACGCATTTAAAGTTTTTCCCATGAAAATAATTATCATTCTTTATCTCATTACTATAATTCTTGCTCTGAAATCCCTTCTAATGTTCTTAAGCATTTCTTCCATTGCTGTCTATGCCCAATTAAAAATTTTTTTCATTATGTCAGAAACACCATTATTATTTTGCTGAATGTGTACAAAGGCATTCATAACAAGCAGAGCCTTTCCGGATGCACCCATAAAGATGCTGGCAGAGGAAAGTGGTAAAACTGTTACACCCCAAAACCATTATGTGGCTCTAATTGTTAACTTAAGAATAAGAAACATACTAATTAGATGGCTGTTTTCTTGATCCCTGACATACCCTTTGTAGACAACAGACTCAAAAAACTATTTTTCAACAAATATTTATTGAACACTTTTGTACATGCTGTGTATCCTGGAGGAAATGCTGTATTTATGAAGTTGAGCTCTCCCACCCTAGAAATTTAAAAATCTGATATTTTCAAGTATTATTCTCAATTTTTTTTTCTATTAGTTATGCTGGGAATTTCTTAAAGGATTTGGTCTGTCAGAAAACCAGTCAATGTCTTAGAGGCTCTAAGTCTATCCAGTGTAGTTCCAGGCTGGTTTCTTGTATAGTTACTGCTTTAATTATTACACAAATACTGAATGTGGATACATAATTGACAGTGTGTTAGATATTCAGATATCATAAGTTTTTCATTTTATTATCATAGAATTTCTTATTGAGTAGAAAATGCTTCTGCACAACAAAAGAAATAATCCTCTTAGGAAACAAACATCCTATGATATGGGACAAACTATCTGCAAACTATGCATCTGACAAAGGACTAATAGATACAGAATCTACAAGGAATTCAAACAAACAAGAAAAAAAATATAATCCCACTATAAAGTGGGCAAGTGATGTGCATAGAAATTTCTCAAAGGAATATACAACAATTGCCAAAAAAAAAAGAGGTAAAGATGCCCTGCATCACTAATCATCAGAGAAATGCAAAGTGAAGCCACAATGCGGTATCACCTTACCCCACCTGAATGACCATCACTCAATAGCCAAAAGCAATAGAGGTTGGGGTAGATGTGGTGAGAGGCAATGCTTAGGCACTGCTGTGGGAATGCGAATTAGTGTAATCTCCATGGCAAACAGCATGAAGATATTGCAAAGTACATCTCCCATTCGATCCAGTAATCCAAATAGTAGGTAGACACACAAAACAAAAGAACTCACTCTACCTAACAGACCTGCACACATATGTTTATCCTAGCACAATTCACAATTGCGAAGATATAACATAAACCTAAGTGCACACCAGCTGATGAGTGAGTAAAGTTGAATGGGGTTCATGTATGCCATGGACTACTACTCAGCCATAAGCAATGAAATCATGTCTTTTACAGCAACTTGGATGAAACCACAGGCCATTATTCTCAGTGAAGTCATTTAAGAATCTACAGCCAAATGGTGCACATTCTCACTTAGAAGTGGGAGGTAAGCTGTGGGTAGGAAAGGCATAAGAGTGGTAACACGAACATTAGAGACTCAGAAGTGGCAGGGTGAGGGGGAGATGAAAAACTGCCTACTGGGTGCAATGTAGGTGTAGTAGTCACGTGATGAGCGCACTAAAATTCTTGACTTCGGCCGGGCGCGGTGGCTCACGCCTGTAATCCCAGCACTTTGGGAGGCCGAGGCGGGTGGATCACGAGGTCAGGAGATTGAGACCATCCTGGCTACCAAGGAGATACCCCATCTCTACTAAAAACACAAAAAATTAGCTGGGCGTGGTGACAGGCACCTGTAGTCCCAGCTACTCGGGAGGCTGAGGCAGGAGAATGGCGTGAACCCCAGGGGGTGGAGCCTGCAGTGAGCTGAGATTGCACCACTGCACTCCAGCCTGGGCGATAGCAAGACTCCATCTCAAAAAAAAAATAAAATAAAATTCTTGACTTCAACACTATACAATTCATGTATGGAAGAAAAACCACTTACGAGTGGTTTTTACAAGCTAATGAAACATAAATTTTTTTAAAAAACTAAACAACTAGAAAATAATAATACTAAGCTCTAATTTAAAAAACACTAACAGGAATTCATTTTGTAATATTGATATCATGAAATTTATCATTCTGTGCATGAAGTCTGCATTGAATTCAACAACAATTTCTATTACAGATATCACAAAAGTTCATTAAGAGTAAATTGAAATAGACTTCACCACCTTACAATTCATCTATGGTGCCAAAAACAATTTGGTACTGTCAAAGCTATTCAAATAATGAAATGTTTTCAATATTTACTTAGCTAAGCTGTGACCTCGGTTCAGCAATTCAGTGAGGTTGGGGCTGACTTCTCAGGATCTCATGGCGTTTTCACCCTGGGCAACAACAGGATAGCTCAGTTCAGGCATCAAATCCACATTCAGAGTGGAAAAGAAGCCAAAGGGGGCATCAGTGACAGTCACATGTCACCGTTTTCTCAGAACAGCTTTGCCTTCCCCAGGAGGCTACCAGCAGATTTGCAGGAGCATCACCGTTGAGGAAAAAATGCCCCAGGAGAATCCCTCACAGAGGAGTGGCCATTTCAGGTTTCCATATTCCCCTTCCCAGTTCACTTCATCCTCATGGGACCTGATGAAGACCTCATGATCTCAAGCCTTGGAGTTTTTCCACAGACATGTAAGTTGTCTAATATGCAACTAGCTTTTGTTTTTGTTTTTGAGATGGAGTCTCACTTTGTCACCCAGGCTGGAGTGGAGTGGTGTGATCTCGGCTCACTGTAACTTCCGCCCCCCAGGTTCAAGCAATTCTCCTGCCTCAACCTCCTGAGTAGCTGTGATTACAGGTGCGTGCCACCACGCCTGGTCAATTTTTTGTATTTTTAGTAGAGACGGGGTTTCACCATGTTAGCCAGGATGGTCTCAATCTCTTGACCTCATGATCCACCCGCCTTGGCCTCCCAAAGTGCTGGGATTACAGGAGTGAGCCACCACACCTGGCCTAACATGCAACTTTAAGTAACTATTTCCTTGATGTAAATAAAATGTAAGCTTTCAGAATCCATTCGGCACACAAAACGTTAAGTGACAGATCTCATTTACCATCCCTCCCACAATGCACAATCCAGAGGTCTGACCCTCTCTCTGCTGAGGAAGAATGCAGGGACTTAATGGGCTTTCACAGCCCTGATTAGGTTAAGCATCTGCTGAAGCACAGCACGCAGTGGAAGGTATCTGGGTCGGTCTAATCCAATCATCCAAGCCTCCTATAAATGGCTGAATTTGGCTGAGATCACAGAGATCTCCAGCTAGAGCAGGACTGCCCGGGAGAAAGATTCCCCACTGCTGTGTGCAGACCTAGGAATCCCAAGGCTACTCAAGTAGACTGAATACAGGGACCTCGGACCCACTGATCATGAGCTGGTAAGTATGGGGCTGGGTTGGAAGGGGCTAAGTGTATGGGAGCATCTTCTGCATAGATCCCAACACACAGACTCTCTGAATCCTGCCCACAACCCCACCACCGTTGCTGTCTGGTACCAGCACTGCCTCCAGTTAACCAGGCTCAGCCCAGCGACAAGGGAGAGGCCACAGCCCTTCACCATGGCTCCCATTAAGCAGACCGACCGCAAAGCCACCACCTGCCAGGCCCCCAGGAAGACCCTGGCCACCAAAGCCGCCGGCAAGAGGGTCCTGGCTACAAGAGGGATCAAGAAGCCTCACCGCCACAGGCTTGGCACCCTGGCGCTGCACAAAACCGGAAAGTACCAGAAGTCCACGCAGCTGCTTCTGCACAAGCCGCCCTTCCAGCACCTAATGCACGAGATGGCCCAGGCCATCAACCCAGACCTGCGCTTCCAATGTGCGGCCACTGGCGATTTCAGGGGAACAGCGAGGCCTACCTGGCCCCCCTCTTTAAAGACATCAACCCATGTGTTATCCATGCCAGGCGTGTCACAGTTATGCCCAGAGACATGCAGCTGGCCCGCCACCTCCGCGGAGAGGGTGCTGAGGAGCCCACGCTCCTGGGAAATGCTGCGCTCTAGACGACTTTGTTTCCGTTTAGTTGTGTTTTTCAATTTCTCTGTGGTAATCATAGTTCTGATATTAGCAGTTCTCTTCACTTGTGCTTTTATGTCCCTCACGGGGTCCAAAAGTAGCCCTGCACATGATTGGGAGTAACAACACAGGCAGATATAATGGGTATGAGTATTTCTGTTTTCTTTTGTTTGTAAACTTCCCATCTTCATTGATGGTCTAATGCGTTCATGTAATCTGGGAATTTCTCACTGAACGCCTTTCAACAGTTCAAATCAAGAACAATTGTGAAAAAATTTGTTCATTAATATTATTGAAAACCAAATAAATTTCTTATTGGTGGCAAATAGATAACGTCTCCTGCATTTGATCAAACAGCAGATGCGATCCACACTCGCAACTCTGTGTTTTCAATGTTCCCTGTCTCCTGTGATGTTTCCGCTACTCTGCTATGAAAATACATTAAACTTCATTTTCTGCAATTTAAATAGACTCTCTAAAAGTCAATGCATATTATGAAAGGCAGTGTGGGTAAAATCCAGTGGGGTATATCTGTGTGTTGAAGGGAGTGAGAGGAACCCACTGGGTGTCTGATGCAGTCCATCCCTGGTGGTCTAAATTCTGGAGTGTGGTCAATGTCATGGCTGGAATGGTCAAGGCCTTGGACACAAAGGTTGTAGAAGAGGCTCTGGACATGTGTGAGATTTGAAAAGGATTTGCCTCTGAGAAAGCTTGCCTGTACATTCAAGTTTAAGGGCCACATTTTTATCAAGTACCAAAAAATTATGTGATTTCCAGCCCCAGACTAGAAAGGTAATCCTGCTCCTGAGGGAAGAAGTACCGGCTCCATCTTCCCATAACAGAAGACTGTGTGCTGGAGATTCCATGTCTCACTCTACCCTGGACTCACCCTCAATTTTAACATCTTCCTCAAACTCTGGCATAGTCTCACCTAGGTCATGGAAGCAGCCTTTTTCATAATCACTTTGACTAAATATTTGTTCCTCCTTGAGTGAATTGAGTCATTTTTCTACATCTTCCTAGTTGAAAGGAGAAAAGTGCACGGTCCTTGAGCACCTTTCGATCCAACAGCTGCTTTGAGAGAGAAACACCTCCCAAGAGACTGTGACGGTTTCCCACTGAAGCCTGAAGCTGCTCTGCCTTACGATTATTTCTGGGTTTCCTTTTCTTGTCATAATCAGTTACTAGTTCATATTTTCTGTTGGATTTTTAAAAAGGACTTACTGATGTGATTATGGCTTTCTCATAAAAAATATTACTTTATTAGAGAGAAAGTGTATTAAAATGAACAGTACTTGAATTCCAGTACTTACAATAGTTGAACATGGCATGGTAGGTGGAAGTGAGAAGTAGAATTTGACAAACACAATTTTACCAAACATTATGTTCCCTTGAATATGTGGCTAAGAAAAACTAATTAGAAAAAAGAAACACTTTATCTCATTAATAGATTTGTTTAGAAAAAAATATTTTTTACAAAATGCTAGCTATGTCTTGATATTCCTAGACATGGCACTAACTTAAAATTTCATGAATCGTCTGTCTAATATCCATGTTACTTGAGAAACTACTACAAAGGATTTGACTGCATTCATTTTATAAGAGCCCTGCTCTCTCCTCCCCTGCATATGTATGTTAGCACTCCTCTGCGTTGTTCTCTCTTCTGTAGAAAACACAAATCCATCAATTTATCATTTCAACTTTTTTAGTTTGGGTACAACTTTTTGTGAGTTATACTTTCAAACTTTTTACATTATATTTTTAAAGACTAGACCCTAGATAATATGTGCTTGAGAATAGTGGAGCTAGATTGCTTAAACTTTATTTGGGCACATGCTAAGTACTTTTGTAGGGGCAAAGGCAGGCAGTGAGGATGTTAAGCTTATCCCAAAATATTGAATTATTGAAAATAGTCAAGTACAGTCACTTTACTTGTTAGATATTTCATCACCACCTTACCAGACACCACATTTTTCTAGGCAGTCTCCAAAGGCACATTATGAGATAGACTTTAAGAATAGTGATGAAGCTCCCAAAAACTTTATTGTCATTAATATGTAATACAGCCAGCCATGAAAGCTAACAAAGATTGTGCCTAGAAAGATACCACCTTCTACAGATTCCTTCCTCGAGAGCTGTGGCTATATGATGTTACATATTGAGAAGACTTTGAATGTGTAGGGACACTGATCCTTCCCAACAAATCCATTTTTCCTCTCTGAGATACAGCACTGTGTTCCGGCTCCTGAGCTGACCTCTGATCTCGATGGGATCTTGTTTCTGTCTTCAGCAGTTCAGCCTTACTAAGACCCACTCAAAGCATTGAGTTCTATGGGGGGTCGGAAAAACGTTCTAAACTTGTGTCCAATCACCACTGTCACTGCTCTCTGCAGTGGCTCATCCCCACTTCAGGCTGCTTGGGACAGGTTGTCTTTACCCTAGTGTTAAGAGACTGCTAGGCCTGCCACATCTGCCAGAACACAGCTCCCAAGACTCCTCAGTGCCATGGGAAAGGAATGAGCTGAGAGCAATCTAAAGACTGGGAGATAATGAGTCTCTTTGATCTTACTTCTTTTGGTTGCTCAAGCACTTTAATTCCTGAGAGAGCCCTCCCATCTCCACTAGTTCTTCCAAGAACCTGTGCCCTCCTTGTGTCTCTCTAAGACACACTGGTCTAACTTGTTATATGCCTTTACACGGAACTTGATAAAATAAAATGAAAGCTAAACAATGTCAGAATATGGAGGTGTGAAACAGAATTTCCCCGTGCTTGGTAAAATGTAGAAATTTATGTAATGCTCGGCCAAAGATAGATTCTATGTACAATAAGTTCTATTTTAAGAGCAAAAGCTGAGTGTATGAGGAAATAAAACAACATTTTCTGGAGGTATATTTGGCTTCAAGAAGAAAGAATAGATGTTATTATCCACTCAATGTGAGAGCTGAACTGTGGGAGGTTTTAGATCCTTTTTGCTTATACTCTATGATTCAGGGGGCGCATGGCAAAGGTAAACAGACTGAAATAGCACTGTGGATATCTGTGAGCTGTGCTGGGAAGGTTCACAGTGATTCCATAATAAATCTCAGGGCTTTTTTCTGTGATGAAAAGTATGCTTTTCCACAGAAAAGGTAAAGTAGAGTATGAATAAGTGGAGTGTGGAATAACTTTTTAACTCCTGATGAACCTACTTTGTCTGATGTTTTAATAACTTCTTTTCCTCTGTTGCTGTACTCGGGTTTGATTTTCTGAACGGATCACTGGCAGAATGAATAAAATTAAGAATACTCTAGGCTGGTCACAGTGGCTCACGCCTGTAATCCCAGCACTTTGGGAGGCCAAGGCGGGCAGATCACGAGGTCAGGAGATCGAGACCATCCTGGCTAACACGGTGAGACCTCGTCTCTACCGAAAATACAAAAAATTAGCTGGGCGTGGTGGCGGGCACCTGTAGTCCCAGCTACTCGGGAGGCTGAGGCAGGAGAATGGCGTCAACCCAGGAGGCGGAGCTTGCAGTGAGCCGAGATCGCACCACTGCACTCCAGCCTGGGCGATAGAGTGAGACTCTGTCTCAAAAAGAAAAAAGAATACTCTAAAGCAATGTTTTGAACCAAATTTGGGTACCTATAGAAGCACCACAGCAAAACTGAACTGTCAATACGCTCTTTCTATCTGTGTCTTTTAAACTGCTTAGATGATCATCACAAATGGCTCTTTGCAGAAAGATGGTTTTTGGATTCTGTTTCTGTCACTCTAGTCTTATAAGATACTCCCGTATTATGTTACTTCATAATAATGTAAAGGATCACTAGCTGACATAAAGCACAGTAGGTAGGAATACGAGAACAGTCAAATGAGAGAAAAAATGCTTTGTGATTTTATCTTTATTTCTGCAGGCTGGAAAACAGTTTAACAGTTTATCTGTTTTTAAGATGACTCACCAAAATCCATACCAGAATTTAAAATACATACAAGGACAACAATTCCAGTGCCCGTGCTCAGGCACAGCCTTCAGGGCAGAATATCACTAGGGAAAAGTTTTTGGAGGCTTCACTTATCAAAACCCAGACATAAGCATATGAACTAAGGCACAGCAACTCCAGGCTTCAGTATGAAACCATACAAGACTCTTGGAAGGGATTTCCCTCTCTGAAAGCAGCTATCTGTCTACAGGATGATCAAGACCCATGCATCTTTCTTCTTCTAACCAGGAAGACATATAAAATGACTCAATATGTCCTAGGCAACCCAAATATTTAGTCAAGGCGATTATGAAACAATGTCACAGTTTGAGAAAGATTGTCACTAAATCCAGGGTAGACAGATGCAGAAGCTCCAGCAAACATAGTCCTATCATAGCAGACTGGATGCAGTACTTATTCCTGCACAAACAGGCCCCTCCCTCTGGCCTTGGGCCTAGAACATGATTGTTTTGTAGTTGCTGTTGGGGAAGAGGTCCTTGGGCTTTAACCTGCGAACAGCCTCCCTTAAATGCTTGGGCTGCAGTGGCGGCGTTTTTCCCCATATCTCACACACGTCCAGGGCCTCTTCCACCACCTCTCTGAATAAGACCTTGGCTATTCCAGCCATGGCAGTGGCCACATTCTCAGGCACCGATCTGCCAGTGATAGACTGCATCAGACCTGCAATGCGTGCTTTTGGGAAAGCTGAGCGGCGAAACACTTCGTAGCGGGCCAGCTGCTCCTCAGACATGGCAGACAGCAGGGTCGCCATCCTCTGAGCCTCCTCCGCATCCACAGTGGGCTTCCTGTCCTTCTTTCCTTTGGTATCTGTTTTCAGTCTTTTGGCTGCAGGAGGAGCTGAGGCTGAGGCTTCATTGTCACCTTCTGTGAGGTCCATGACATCCTGACGGCTGAGCTCACCTTCCTGACCCCTGGGTTCTTCCAAGTTCCCATCTAGGTCCTCAGGGTTTCCATCCTTGTTGCTGCCCTTCAGACGTTGGGGCATGGCGAACATCTCAGCAGAGACGCCTGTTTGCCGGCCTGTCTCCATGGGTGAGATTCAGGTCTGCTCCGTGACAGCAGCTGTAGAGGCAGAAGTTCCAGCTGGGGTGGTTTGATTATGGATCTGCAATGAGAACCTTTCAAAGATTTTGGCTGCTGTGTTTCTGCTGAGCCATAGTTTAGCCACCAATGGACACAGATCCCTGCCTCCCACTCCCACACACAAACACACACACTGGTTTTTCTCACTTCCACAATGTGAAGAAACTTGTGGATGGAGGGTATATTAGTTTTAGATCAATGCAGAATAAATTCTCACAAATTTTGGATATTTAAATCAAACGCCAGCTCACAGGTCAGAAGTCCCACTAGTCCGAGTGACCGCCTCCTGCTCAAGGTCGAACAACGGACCTCTAGGGTGGGCCTGGTTGCGTTGACGTTGCCTTGACCTGGGAAATGTCTGGTTGTGATCTGATTCCGTGGTGGAATTCGATGCCTTAGGGTTGTGAGACCGAGGCCCGCTTGTCTGTTCTGCCTGGTGCTGTGAGGATGCTCTCAGCTTCCAAAGTTTCTCCCAGGTCTGGTCGTGGGGCTCCCTGGATCTGCAGAGCCGGCATAGGAGAATCTCCCACATGGGAGAAGGGGGGCAAATCTCCCTCTGGCTGGAGGGCTCTGTCATTTCAGGGGTTATAAGCAGAAACAAATGGCAACTCAAAGAGGGGAAACCATCCAGAACTTGAAAATTAACCCCTGAAATAAAACAGAGATACATAATCTTTTAATAAAAATCAACTACTGTATATAATTATCTCTCATTCTGATAGCTCAGATGATTGAATTAGACCCAGTACTTAATGCCCATTGTTTCAGGGTATTCCTAACCCAATCAGGGATTTGTAGGCACATTAATTTCATGGTTTCATCCACACTCAGGGGAGGGGCAGATGCAGGGCGTGCCTCTGAGGGGCAGGAAATGCATGGGACATCTCAGAATTCTGTCTGCCTCAGATATTCTGAATGTTTCCATTTCACAATAATAAAGGACATATTTTCTCTGAAAATTTGATATTTTATGAAGTTGCGTGTTAGACAACTTAAATATCTGAGCAAAAATCCCCCACTGATTTGGCAGCAAGTCGTTTATCAGGTACTCTGAGGATAAACTGGGCTGGTAAGGGGAATATGGAAATATTAATTTCAATTTTTATATTATATACATATATGTATACACAGATTACAGAGAAGCGCATAAGAGATAAAATTATTTCAAGCAGAAAAATATGTATCACATTTGGAGAAAATTATGTTGGGTAAAAAGCATAAAATTAGCTCAGAAGATAAAGTAGACACTAAAATACCTGACTTTTAAAGACCTTTCATATATTTTAAAACATTTGGTAGGAGATATGAAATTACTATATTATTGCCATTACACTGAACATATTTAAAATAATGATCTAGTTATTTTATTTTTAAATAACAAAATTTGCAATATGTCAAACATCTTTTGCAACTATTTAAACTTGTAATGAAAACTTAGATGTCTACATAAAAATATATGAGGATTATAAAGATTTAAAAACTTTTAAAGATTGAAAACCAATGCCCCCCATACTTTGTTTATGCCATTAATTACTAAACTGAGAATTACTCAACTTCTCAGTTCAATAAATTAATATAAATGTTAAACTTAGAAGTACTCAAATTCTAAGCAATTTGCCTTCTCAACATTTCTTTCCTAATTCTGGTTTTGCTGGTACAAAATCAAAGGTCCTAAAAAAATCTGAGAACTTGGCAGCACTTCACTGCATATGAATTAGTCTGTACTTGAATCAAGTAGTTGAAGCATTCTTTTGATGGGTTTTATTCTTCATTGAGAAAATAAAAATAAATTTATATTTTATTATATTGTCCTCTAATTAACATCATACTGAGTACTAAAGAAACTAGATTTTAATACTTCAATGTAAAAATTGGTCCATGTTTGATATGGGCTTCTTTGACTTGCCTTCTGGTATTTAATTGAATGCAGAACATGATGGCAAGACTTGGAACTCACGTGACAATGATATTTAACACAAGTTCATTTAATAATAACATTGTTGAAAATTTTTCCTTGCTATAACATTAAGGATAATCTAATCACTTGGATTACTGGTGCTTCCGGAATAAGATTAACAATGAGAATAACATAGTGATAGTCTTCAATAAATAGAGCTGAAAATGGAATCCATGACAGTCAATGAAAAGAATGACTCAAAGTTCTGAGACCTTATTATACCTTGATACTAAGTAACCAGTTTTACTTAACTCACCTGAGGGGGCATGAATGTGGTATAAGAACACCTGTGAAAGTCATGCATCATCCAACACCTTCACTCCCCCATCTCAGCAACACATATTTACATCACAGCCTTTGCAAGCCACCTAAGGCTTTCCCTTTTCAATATTTACTAGCACTAAAGGCATGAGCAGTAGGTTATAAGCAGAAACAAATGGTAACTCAAAGAGGGAGAACCATCCAAAACTTGAAAATTAACCCCTGAAATAAAACAAACAGTGATACATAATCTATTAATAAAAATCAACTACTGTATACAGTTATCTCTCATTATACTCTAAGGAGAGACTGAATGTATATAAGCTTTTCATATCGCCCTTTTCTCAAAGACTATGTGATTCTTCACCTGCAGGGTAGAGAAAGGCCTACATTTATGATTTCTAAAATGAAGTGGGGATGAAAAGGCTATATACCCCAAGAAATATGCAAGATAATTGAAGCATAAAGAAAAAAAATTAATGTCAATTTATGCTTAGTTTTATCTAAAGAGCAAGAATTAATTTCTATATTTAATATACAAAATATAGCACATAAATGAAGTTTATAAATAACAAGATATATGCTGGATTATTCCAAAATATTTTACTGGCTCATGCCTATAAGTCCAGCACTTTGGGAGGCCAAGGCAGGC
This sequence comes from Symphalangus syndactylus, assembly GCF_028878055.3. Classification (NCBI taxonomy): domain Eukaryota; kingdom Metazoa; phylum Chordata; class Mammalia; order Primates; family Hylobatidae; genus Symphalangus; species Symphalangus syndactylus. Next base: position 2,204,121 of record NC_072443.2, read on the forward strand.
AGATCACTTGAGCCCAGGATCTGGAGACCAACCTAGGCAAGATGGTGAAAACCTGTATTTATTGCAAAAACCTCAGTTGCTTTTGCACCAGGCTAATACAAAAATTAATAAAATTATCTGGGCATGGTGGCCTGTGCCTGTAGACTCAGCTACTTGGGAGGCTGAGGCGGGAAGATGGCTTGAGCCTAGGAGGCAAAGGTTGCAGTGAGCAGAGATTGCGCCCCTGCACTCCAGCCTACGTGACAGGGCAAGACTCAGCCTGAAAAAAAAAAAAAAGGTATATGATCTTCTGCACAGAATAGATAACCTCCATGTAAACTATCACAGATGGGAGAGAACCAGCTCACATTTTATAGTGCTCCAGAGAAAAATTACAGTCACTTTCTAAGCATCAGTGTCAGGATAATTTTTGAATTGCTTTTTAAAAGGATAAAAGCACTTAAAATTTTTTCCACCAAAAAGTGTCATCATTCTTCATCCCATTATGCTTATTTCAGAGCATTATTCTTGCTCTGAAATCCCTTGTAATGTTTTTAAAGCATTTCTTCCATTTCTATTCTATGCCCAATTAAATTAAAAAAAAATTATGCCAGAACTGCCATTATTATTTTGCAGAATGTTTGCAAAATCATTCATGACAGTCAGAGCATTTCTTGATACATCTATAAAAGTGCTGGCAGAGGAAAGTGATAAAACTGTTACTCCCCCAAAATAATGGTGCGACTCTGGTTTTCAAATTAAAAATAAGAAAGAAACGTACCAATTAGGTGGCTGTTTTTCAGGTCCTTGACAGCCTCTTTTTAGACGTATCCTCTTTTCTAAATACATACTCAAAAAATATTTTCAACAAATATCTATTGAACATTTTTCTACATGCTACATATCATGGAGGAAATGGTGTGAATATGTACAAAATTTAAACTCTTCCTCCCTAGACATGAAAAATCTGATATTTTAAAGTATTTTTTATTTTTTTTAAATTTTATCCCTGGCAGGGGAATTTCTTAACCGTCATGGTCTTTCAGAAAACCAGTCAATGCCTTGGATGCCCTAAATCTACCAAGCAAAGTTCCAGGCATTTATTTCCTACTTGGTTTATCCTGTTGTAACTTCTTTAATTATTTCACAGACATTGAATTTAAACACATAATTGAAAGTGTTTATGATATTCAGAAACCATAAGTGTTTCATTTTATTGTCGCAAAATTTCTTGTTGGGTATCAAATAGGTATAAGCAGAAGTTAGCTCTCTGATGACTCTAAAATGAATCTGAAGTTTACAAAAACCAACACTGTGCTTACAAATTATTTTGATGCTTCCTTTTTTAGCTGAACAATATAAAAGGGAGCTGGGAAAGAAAGATGAGTTCCCTTCATGGTAGAACATAGAAGCTACATGGACGGGGAAGATTAACTCCAACTCTTCATTCTACCAGATCTGAATCGACTCTGCTCTCTAGTGGGCACCCCCATCCTTTAACATTGGGGTATGGAAAGATCAAGACAGAAGAAAATAAGAAGAAAATAGGGGAAGGGAACAGAAAAGAAAGAGTGGTATGCTCCATAGGAACTGGCATTTACTTAGGAGTGGAACAAGAAAATTCAAACCCAACTACGCCCCTCCATCCCCTAACCTTTCCCTATCGAAGCAAGCTGCCTCCTCTCAACCACTGTACTGAGATCTCTAACAATGCTGTGCCAGCTTTCCCCTGCCTGGTTCCTCTAACAGCTCTCCTCCCATCCTTGAATAATGAGAATCAGCTGACGAACTCTGGGTCTAAGAGATCTGTATGCTTCACTTGTTTTTAGCATTGGGCATGAAGATCCAAGGGGGTGGACAATCACAGGGCATGGTAAGAAACACGTATTTATTTCTAAAGGCTTTCAGGTTGACTGTAGGGTGCATTTACATTGGATGATTTGATTTCTGGGGTGTGTGTGTGTGCGTGGGAGCATGTATGTATTGTGTAAGGATTGTATTACCACTAAAACTCTCTGGAATATAGGAAGACCAATTTAGATTTAACACTTCGGTTAGTTGGTTGATTTTATTTTATTTTTTCTCCATAAAAATAAATGATTATTTTATTTTATAATTTCTGTTTAGGTAAAATCACTGAGTGTTATTAAAAAGGGAAAAAAATGCAAGCTAAAAAGAAAAAAGGGAGAAAAAGGTAATTACCAACAAATTGTTAAGAGTATATACATCTGTTTTTTTAACATTGCTTATTAGCATTTATTCCATAAGTATTTAGTGTTCACTGAGATTATAGGAATAATCTCCAGCTTCTCAGCAGACCACATTGTCACCTCCCTCAAAAAATTATATATATGTATAATATACAGTACTTATATCTATTATATATTATACTTCTATATTATTTTTATATATAGGTATGTATATCTATATGCCTATATAGATATATACACACCTATGTGTGTGTGTGTGTGTGTATATATATATATATATATATATATATATATAGCACATATATATCAGATGGAAACGCATGGATTCCTACCCTTAAAGGTGTCTACATCTGTATCCAGATCAGAGTTTTCAGATTTCTCTCTTCTCTTTCATCACAGTGATGATTCCTCCCCCACCTATAAATTATTCTCTACCTGTGGTCTAAGTCTCACAGTAGCCTCTCTGAAAACGTCCCTTATTTATTTCTGTCTGTCTTTCCTATCTACTACCTTTATCCCAGAAGAAGTTAAATACTGTCAAATATCTCCTGCCTTGAAAATAATTAACTTCACTCTCCTCATCTACCCACTAGCTATTGGTTATTCTCCTCCCACCTAAGAACTGGGCTCTTTCTGAGAATTGTCAATCCGGCCTGTCTCCTCTTGGTCAACTTCTGTTGACTTCTCAATTCTTGCTTCTGCCTTCATCATGCCACTGACACTCCTCTCATATGTCAAATGCAGGATTTGACAATGTTCACCACTCACTTCCTTTAAAAAAATATCCTCTTCCTGTGGCTTCTGGATCAGGTTCCCAAACTATTCTAGGTTGATTTCCCTGTGTTGACATACTTCCTTTTTTTTTTTTTTTTTGAGACAGAGTCTCACCCTGTCACCCAGGCTGGAGTGCAATGGTGCCATCTCGGCTCACTGCAACCTCCACCTCCTGGGTTCAAATGATTCTCCTGCCTCAGCTACCTGAGTAGCTGGGATTATAGGTGCATGCCACCATGCCCAGCTAATTTTTTTGTATCTTTGGTAGAGACGAGGTTTCATCATGTTGGTCTTGAACTCCTGACCTTGTGATCAGCCCGCCTTGGCCTCCCAAAGTGCTGGGATTACAGGCATGAGCACCGCGCTAGGCCGACATACTTCTAAGTCTCCTACTGAGCTCATCTTTTTCTAGTTGGCTGAATGGTCATCAATTATCAGGGTCACTCTCTCAGCCTCTTAGTTTCCTCTTTTTCCTGGTTCTCCTGACAACTTCATCCATTCTAGCCTCTTACAACCATCACTATGCTAATGAATACACCTCACATTTTCTCCCTTCATTTTCAGCTCATAGAATTTCAAAAACTGAAGAAACACAATGGAAAGAGGAATTAAAAAATGTATTCCTCACACATAGGTCTGGCGCCAACTTTGAAGTTGTTTTATTTCCCCAAAACTTTGTAGCATTTCTGCATCTAAACATTGCATTACAGGCTTTGGTTGTGAAGATCTTGATAAAAGCAGAATTCTTTGCACAGTATACGTTTTCAAACTGGAGATTAAATTGTCAACAAACTGCTTATTATATGTTTAGTAATATGACAAGAGGGGTTAGATGATGTTAACTTTGAATTGAATTATTAAATGTTCAATCTGGGTAATGAGTGCATAGGGACACGTTATCTAGCATATGTTTAAATTTTCCATAAAAAAAGTTTCTTTCTAATTTCTACCCTCATAGTACTTACGTGCTACTTTACAAAATACAGAATTCTCAATTCAAAGGAATTGAACCAAAAATTAACCTAATCCCATTACCCTTCAATAGGACTAGAGAAACTAAGTGAATTTTTCATGTTTTCTAGTTTCTTACACAAAAGTATTGATGAAAATGACAGCATATAGACTCATCTACTAATATGAAATTTAACCAGGGCTGACTGTGTATTGAGCCCTTTCCAAGGGTAAAGAGAATTGAGATGAACCATTTGTGCAAAATTTATACTACAGACTTTGAACCAGTGAACAAGCTAGAATAATGTAGAACATTTGGGGCAGACATCTTTAAGGTTCACTATAAAAATCGCAGAGAAAGGAGCACACCACAAAAGCCTTCTACTCCTGACAACATGGAAAACATGGATTTCTGAATCAGCTTTGAGAAGGTGACAGCTTTGGGTTTAGTGCTTTGAGGACACCTCATTTAAAAACGAAGGTGCCTTGTGTGTGCACTGAACACCTTCCCAAATGTCACGTTGCCCGCAGGAATTTTTTTTTTTTTTGAGATGGAGTCTTGTTCTGTCACCCAGGCTGGAGTGTGATGGTGCGATCTTGGCTCATCACAACCTCCTCCTCCCAGGTTCAAGCAATTCTCCTGCCTCAGCCTCCCAAGTAGCTGGGACTACAGGTGTGCACCACCACGCCTGGCTAATTTTAGTATTTTTAGTAGAGACGGGCTTTCTCCATGTTGGCCAAGCTGGTCTCAAACTCCCGACCTTGGGTGATCTGTCCGCCTCAGCCGCCCAAAGTGCTAGGATTACAGGCATGAGCCACCGCACCTGGCGTCCTGCTTGAATATCTTAAACACTCCTATCAACATAGGTGCCTGTAGTGGGCTGAATGGTGGCACCCAAAAAGATACACACCCAGTATCATCTGTCTGGGCTCTCAGTGCAATCACATGTTCTGGGCTCTCAATGCAAACACCTGTATCCTTTTAGGAAAGGGTCTGAGTTTGGGGACAGACACACAGAGGAGAGATACACATAACAGGAGTAGGTGACATGAAGATGGATCAAGGATAGACACAGCCACAAGCCAAGGGACAGCTGCAGCCACCAGAAGCTGGAAAAGGAAAGGATCACATTCATCCCTAGAGCTTCTGGGGAGTAAGGCTCTGCTGATACCTTAATTTCAGACTTCTGGTCTCCAGAATTGTGAGGAAAGTAATTTCTGTTGTTTTAAGATATCTAGTGTGTGCTGATGTGTTATGGCAGCCCTGGGAAACTAATGCAGTGCTACATTTGAGGCCTTAGATTTAAGTCTTTAATACATTTTGATTTGATTTTTGTATATGGCGAGACATAGGAGTCTGGTTTCATTTTTCTGCATACTGATACCCAGTTTTCCCAGCACCACTTATTGAAGAAACAAGTCCTTTCCCCAATGTGTGTTTTTGGCACATTTGTCGAAAATGAGTTAACTACAGATGTATGGATTTGTTTCTGGGTATTCTAGTCTTAAGCCAATGGATTTTATCATGGCTCAAAAACAGAAACAATGAGAGAAATAAGTAGTAGAGAAATAAGTTGTAAAGAACTTGTAGAACACAAGAAGTGGATTCTAGGAGAAATCTGAATAAAAATGTTTCTGTATCTTATCCAACTGAGGGCTTTTCACTGATCATTAATTAGAAGGCAAATGAGTTTATTATCATATGCAATCATGTTTTAAGGTTTTATGGCAATTTAAGCTTCCATTAACTTCCTAGTAAAATGAATGTACTTTATATTACATGGTGTAATTCAGTCATACTCAATCAAACTTTTAGTCATCTCAAAATGCCATGAGGTTTAAAAAAATGTGTAATCACAGTTACAGAGAGCAATGTAGATCACTGTATAAATTCTGCCATCAAAGTCTAGCATTCCACAATAAGCAACTCCAGAAAACAAGAGCCATTTACAGAATGTTATCACAACCGAAAGTGTATTTCTATCTTGGCACTGTATTTCACCAAGCACAGGGGAGGATAGCACGAAGAGTGAGACAAAGACCCTGCCTCAGAGAGCTTACACTCCAAGAAACGAAACCAAAATAGATACTTCTATATCTATATATCAACCTGCATCTACATCTATAAGAAAAGTGGTAAATTCCAATGGAGCCTGAAATTTAGAAGTTGGAAATAATCTCAATACTTCTTGAATCTCTCGAAATTTTCAATTTTCTCATTCCAATCCAAGTACTGTTAGTTGCCCGCATCCTTTTGTCTGTTCATATAGTGATACATCTTCATGATGAGCCATCTCCTGGCTCACCAGGGCCCAGTTACATTTTCAATAATCGAAATCCTTTTGCCTCTCATTCTCTCAGAGGAAATCACCATCTTACTAATAGCTAACACTGATTGAGCACTCTCCTAATTCCTGGCATGAATTATCTCAATTAGTACTTATAAAAATGCACAAGGGAAGTACTTTAATGTTTGTATCTTACAATTGAATAAACTGAGGTCCATCGAATATAGGAAATTTGCCCAGCATCATGGGTAATAGGTGGAGGAGTCAGCATTAGGGACTGTGCACAGCTTGAACTCTTATTCTGTCTCTTGTACTGCCTCTGGATTAGGGAGAGCAGCTGCACTCTCAGTAGGTGAAATATTGTACCACATGTGCCAGAGTGAGAATTACAGCTTAGAACTGGGCCTCACGTACAGTAAATTATCAGAGCTTGCATTCTAGACACAGCTTCTTTCAGTGCTTTCTTATCCTCCCTTTTATGTACCTTATGTAATTCCTATCTCATACAACCTGGCCTCAATATTGAGATTGCTCCTTCACTGTGTTGTAGGGATATGTTTTGATAGAAAATTTGTTACTGATTATGCACTTTCCCAAGGTTTATTCAAAGCATTGACTCTTTCCCAATGAAATAATTGCTTCAGTGCATATGCTGTATTTTCCTGGGAGTGGATTGGGGATAAGAGTTCTATTCACATAATCCTGTACCTTCCTTATTCTTGGTAGAGTGCTTTGTTCTGACTACTCACTTTTGAGGCTGCATCCCCTCCATTCCCCATGCCTCCCCGCTTCCAGGTGCTATAAACCACCATTCTAAAAGTTTGAAACCTTGAACTCCTGTGGCCGGTAATCAAGCGAGGAACTACTCATTTAGTCCAAGCTGAAAACAAATTCCCCTATTCTGTAGAACATAAACAGGGTTACACCTATATCACACCTTTAAATACTTCTGATCTGAAGAATCCTGGAATTCATACTGTCTACTCATGTTCCTCCCAACATCACCTATGCTACCTTTATCACATATATGTGTTCTTCTCGTTAAAATGAAGGTGTATAAAAATGCTGCTTAAGTATAAATAATCAACACACACACACACAAACACACATGCACACTAAAGATTCTTTCCAGAATGCATGTATTTATGCCAAGTAAGACTTAGCAAAAAGAGAGTAAAATGTTTAGAGTTCTGATACGTTGGAGAGCTTCTTCAAAGAATAGAATATGGCCTCAAATTCCACCTGTAAACTGGCAACCCTGATTTACAAACAAGAGAACAGGGTAATATACTCCCATAATTAACACTACCCAAAGACTGTAAAAAGTAAAGTAATATGTAATGTACCTAGTAAATCTGTGAGTCAACCGTCCTTTGTCTTTTCATTGCATTTATGTTCTTAATCATTGGTGTTTGTGGGCCTTAACCATCGGAGCTTTGGGGCCTCAGTATTTCAAATATTTTGTCTAGAAAATCTTTTACATAAAAATATACTGTCATTCAGCTTTTTCATATCTTTGATCTTTTTTCTTTTTCTTTTTTTTTTTTTTGAGATGGAGTCTCGCTCTGTCGCCCAGGCTGGAGTGCAGTGGCGCAGTCTCGGCTCACTGCAACCTCTGCCTCCCGGGTTCACGCCATTCTCCTGCCTCACCCTCTCTGAGTAGCTGGGACTACAGGCGCCCGCCACCACGCCTGGCTAATTTTTTTTTTATATTTTTAGTAGAGACGGGGTTTCACCATGGTCTCGATCTCCTGACCTTGTGATCCACCCGCCTTGGCATCCCAAAGTGCTGGGATTACAAGTGCGAGCCACCGCGCCTGGCCTGATCTTTTCTTCTTAATTTTTTTATTTTGACCTTCATTTTGGTTCATTCCTTTAAGTATTTCAAACTCATCTTTCTGAAGGTACCCTCTCCCCTGATTTCACAACTCAAAGCAAATGAATACAGACAGACACGCACACACACACACACATCAAGATGGCAACGGATGAATCCAAATTCACAAAAGCAATCAATAGCAAAACAGACACACTTAAGTACAAATATTTTTACATTCTAATTCAATCAATGTTCTGCCCACTGAACCATGTGGGCAGTGGGACATCTAGTACATTGTTACTGATCAGCAACTGCCAAATGTTTAACTACGAGTAAAAACAGCTTTGTGTTCAGCTTATGAATGCTACCCAGGTCAAAGCCAAACGGCCTCCAACCACTGCATTATTATCCCATCTATTGTTCCCAATTCAATGCTGCAGCCAGCCAACACAAATCAGCCTTTCCTGGTGGGTTTATTACCTTTGTATCACAGCCATACCTCCCCCAGCAAGAATAGGAACCCTGACTAAAGCAAATCACAATGTTACCATTCTGGAAAGAGGGGCTTGAATGCAGGCAGCCACCAGTACCAGCATCTCCTGCCAGGTGGAAGCACAACTCTGTGTCACAGGACTTCTCAACAAAGACACATTTGGCTACCTCCTGACACAGAGGGTCAGATGGGTTTCATCAGCTATTCATTAAATTTTACCATAGTTCTTCATTTTCTCTGCCTACATCCATCTTCCCCTACCTGGAATTTTCTCAGATGAACTGAGCTTTTAGCAGCATCCACTCTACTTCCAAATCATCAGTTTATTACAGGATTTATTCACCGAAATGGGTGCAGTTAAAAACATATTCAAATGGTATACTTTTACTTTTGATAACTGTTCTACTGTCTTCAGAGAAAGTGGAGAAAGAGTATTTCAAGGAGGAAATAATTTGATAATTATAAAACGCTGGAGCCAGAAGGGCCTCAATTCCAACTGCTGTCTTGGAATTGTCTCTGTACCTCAGTATAGACAAGGTATAGAGAAGTTGAGGCAGTTTCAGGTCACACTAGAAAACTAGGCTAATATCTCAAACTGAAACTGAGGCCCCCAGACTCTCTGTAGAAACTTTTCATCACCCACAATGTGTTGCCACCTTACTGCACTATCAACATGAAGCAGCTGCTATCAGCAACCAGTCATTAGGCATCGGCAAGTGACTCTCATGATGGGCTGGCTTTTATTCTCATTATTAGCTATTTATTTTCTCCATATTAAGTAACAAAGATAAAAAAGTAATCCAACAGCTCTTGTAAATTTTATTTCCTATTCTTATTCACAAAACAAGTGAACAAGTATAAAGCTCCTATTACACGATAAATAGAAACACTCATTACATTCATAAGCATTTTCATTCATATATAGATAATGGCAACCAGAACCGTTAGCAATGGATTGCCTTTTTAAAAAACTAACTTGGGATATTCAAAAAGTTTTTTTCATTGTTAATCATTATGGTATCAGAATAGTAACTATATAAAACATCTTTTCATTCTGTAATTATTTAGAAAGAAAAAAATTAAATTAGCATCAATGGACCTGGTTACAGAATTTATTTGGTATCATGGGAACCATGGCATAGCACCATGGTTCTCAGTCTCAGCTGCACATTTGAAACATCTGAGGAACTTTTAAAATCTCAATAGCCAAATCATAGTTACAACTGGTTTTTTTAAAAGTCTATAGAGTTGGGATCAAACCGTCAGTAGTTTTAAAACTCCCCAAGAAATTTCAATCTGCAGCCAAGTCTGATAATCACTGGCATAATTACAAGCTTTATATAAAATATATACAACACTGGGGGCAGTGGCTCAGGCCTGTAATTCCAGCACTTTGGGAGGCTGAGGTGGGCAGATCACGAGGTTAGGAGATCGAGACCATCCTGGCTAACATGGTGAAACCCTGTCTCTACTAAAAATACAAAAAATTAGCCAGGCGTGGTGGCCGTGGCCTGTAGTCACAGCTACTCGGGACGCTGAGGCAGGAGAATGGTGTGAACCCAGGAGGCGGAGCTTGCATTGAGTGGAGATCCTGCCACTGCACTCCAGCTTCAGCTACAGAGCAAGACTACGTCTCAAGGCTGGGCACAGTGGCTCATGCTTGTAATCCCACCACTTTGGGAGGCCAAGGTGGGCATATCACAAGGTCAGGAGTTCTAGACCAGCTCTGCCAACATAGTGAAACCCCATCTCTACTAACAATACAAAAATTAGCTGGGTGTGGTGGCACATGCCTGTAGTCCCAGCTACTTGGGAGGCTGAGGTGGGAGAACCACTTGAACCCAAGAGGCAGAGGTTGCAGTGAGCTGAGACCATGCCATTGCACTCCAGCCTGGGTGATACAGTGAGACTCCGTTTCAAAAAATATATATATATACACACACACACACATCATTGAATTCTGCATCTGTCCCTTACTTTATAAACTTGGGCAAATTTGTTTTCACTCTGTGCCTCAGTTTCTTTTCGGTAATACGATGGTGATGATTGATGATGATGATGACAATGATGATACTTACCTTGTAGTTTTGTTATGTGGATCATTGTTAAGGTACATAAATTTCTCCCACAACACATGACAAAGGACTGGCAGGCAACCAATATTAGATATCAGTTTATGCAAAAATTCTATTTCCATTTGTGGTAGAATAGCTCGTATCAGACTAAATCTCCTATAATAAGAATTATAAACTCCAGACAAATTTTTTTTAAACTGTTTGAAGGCACTGGTGTACAATCCAAAGCAGGCAGAAACTGAAAGAGCACAGTATGTGAGCTCCATAATTAGTCGGCTTTTCCCCTGATAACACGTTCAGGCTCCCTGCAGTACAAGGAGAAAATGAATATCGAGCAAGAAATGTAATCCTATTGGGAAAAGGTCAGGAAGACAAGTTCAGAGATTCTAGCAGAACATGAAATTGGAAGAAAAATATTCAGAAAAAGGGAGACACAGAGGGGATACTGCCAAATCTGCAAACAAACTCTCCTCGAATCCTTGGCTTTTACCTAAACTGTCTGTTTTCATGGTGAGAATCTAAGCAATCCAGAAGAAAGCAGCACCTGAAAGGATAAAGAACTGAGAAACTATCTCAGCAGCTACCTAATGGCTCCCATTACAAAAAGAAAGAAAGAAAAAAAAACATAACAAGCATGTGACTCCTTCACCGGCAACCAAGGTATCCAGGTTCTCTCATCAGAACTGACTAGAAGGCTGGTGTGGCCCACGGAGAGGAGGAAGAGCAGTGTGGTGCTGCAGCCACGTGGGGCAGGGGAGCACCCTCCCCTCAGCCAAAGGAGGCAGTGAGTGAGTGTGCTACCTAGCCGGGGAAACCATGCTTTTTCCACAGAACTGTGCAACCCATGGATCGGAAGATCCCACCTGTGAACCCATGCCGCCGGGGCCTAGTGTACCAGCCCCAAAACACACAGATTCTCAACAGCTGGAATCTGCATAAACCCACCAAACCTCTGGGAGGAAGGTCAACCAGCAACACAGCTGAGGCTGCCTGCTGTCTAAGCCATTTGAGATCCTTGGAGGAGGGGCAGCAGCCAGCACTAGGACTTGAAACTGCCTAACATGGAAGCTCCCTGGGTGGAGGAAGGGTGGCATCCATCTCTGAAGCTCCAGGCTGCTCTTTTCCCCTACTAGAGCCAAGGAGACTGGATGGCTTGCTCCCAAGACTTGTGCCCACAGCCTAACACACCAGCTGTGGCAGTCAGCAGCGAGAATGTCTCTTCGGGCCTGACCCTCACTGGGCTGGGCTTCCCAGCAGAACTCCAATAACTCCAGTCAGAGGCTCAGGGAAATAAGCTGAATTTCCCTGGGCCTAGTCCCTAGGGAAGGGGGTGGCCACAGTCTCTGCGAACCTTTCCTCCCAGTAGTTCTGAGGAATCCGGGCAGCCTAGATGAGTGGGTTTCCCCCAGAGAAGCACAACCCCTCCACCAAGACACAAAGTGCTTTGTTAATGGGTCCTGGTTCCCGTGCCACCAAACTGGATGACACCCTCCAACAGGGGTCATCAGATACCCTATACAGAAGCGGTCCTACTGGCATTAAGTTAGTGCCCCTCAAGGTCAGAGGTCCCAGAAAAAGGAGCAGGCACCCATCTTTGCTGTTCTTCAGCCTCCTTGAGTGACATCTCTAGGCACCGGAGTGAATCAGATGAATAGAGCCTGAAGTGAACTCCCAGAAAACTGCAGCAGCCCTACGGAAGGACCTGACCATTTAAAGAAAAACAAACAAGCAAAAAATGACAACAACAGCATCAACAACAACAAAAAGCCCCCACAAAAATCCCATCTGAGGGTCAGCAGCCTCAAAGACTGAAACTAGAGAAACTCACGAAGATGAGAAAGAATCAGTGAAGAAATGCTGAAAACACAAAAGGCCAGAGTGCCTCTTCTCCAAATTATTACAAAGTCTCTCCATCGGGGCACAGAACTAGATAAGGGATCAGATAAATGAACTGACAGAAGTAGGCTTCAGAAGATGGGTAATAAAAAACTATGCTGAGCTAAAGGAGCATGTTCTAACTCAATGCAGAGAACCTAAGAACCTTGATAAAAGGTTAGAGGAATTGCTAACTAGAATAACCAGTCTACAGAGGAACATAAACTAAGGGAGCTGAAAACACAGCATGAGAACTTCGCAAAACATACACAAGTATCAATAGCCAAATCAACCAAGGAAAAGAAAGGATATCAGAGTTGGAAGACCACCTTGCTGAAATAAGATATGCAGACAAGATTAGAGAAAAAAGAATGGAAATGAATGAATGAAGCCTCCAAGAAATATAGGACTTCATAAAAAGAGCAAACCTGCAATTGATTGGAGTACAGGAAGGAGAAAGGGAGAAAGGAAATAAACTGGAAAACACACTTCAGCATATTATCCAGGAGAACATCCCCACCCTAGCAAGACAGGCCAACATGCAAATTCAGGAAATACAGAGAACACCATTAAGATACTCCATGAGAAGATCAACCACAAGATACATAATCATCAGATTCACCAAGGTCAAAATGAAGGAAAAACTGTTAAGGGCAGCCAGAGAGAAAGGCCAGGTCACCTACAAAGGGATGCCCATCAGACTAACAGTGGATGTCTCAGCAGAAACCCCATAAACCAGAGGAGATTAGGGGCCAATATTTGACATTCTTAAAGAAAAGAAATTTCAGCCCAGAATTTCATATCCAGCCAAACTAAGCTTCATAAGTGAAGGAGAAATAAAATCCTTTCCAGCCAAGCAAACGTTGAGGGACTTCGTTACCACCAGACCTACCCTACAAGACCTCCTGAAAGATGCACTAAATATGGAAAGGAAAAACTGGTACCAGCCACTGCACAAACACAACAAAATATAAAGACCAATGACACTATGAGGAAACTGCATCAACTAGTGTGCAAAATAACCAAATAGCATCGTGAAGACAGGATCAAATTCACACATAACAATACTAACCTTAATGTAAATGGGATAAATGCCCCAATTAAAAGACACAGACTGGCAAATTGGATAAAGAGTCAAGACCCATCGATGTGCTGTATTCAGCAGACCCATCTCACATGCAAAGACACACCCAGGCTCAAAATAAAGGGATGGAGAAAAATTTACCAAGCAAATGGAAAAGAAAAAACAACAACAACAAAAAACCCACGGGTTGCAAACCTAGCCTCTGACAAAACAGACTTTAAACCAACAAAGATCAATAAAAACAAAGAAGGGCATTACATAATGGTAAAGTGAACAATTCATCAAGAAGAGCTATTATAAATATATATGCACCCCAATACAGGAGCACCCAGCTTCATAAAGAAAGTTCTTAGAGACCTACAGAGAGACTTAGACTCCCACACAATAATAGTGGGAGACTTTAACACCCCACTGTCAGTATTAGATCAACAAGAAAATTAATAAGAATATTCAGGACTTGAACTCAGCTCTGGATCAAGTGGACTTAGTAGACGTCTACAGAACTGTCTATCCCAAATCAACATAATATTCATTCTTCTCAGTGCCACACGGCACTTATTCTAAAATTGACCACATAATTTTAAGTAAAACACTCCTCAGCAAATGCAAAAGAACTGAAATCATAAGAAACAGTCTCTCAGACCACTGTGCAGTCAAATTAGAACTCAGGATTAAGAAACTCACTCAAAACCACATGATTACATGGAAATTGAACAACCTGCTCTGAATGACTCCTGGGTAAATAATGAAGTTAAAGCAGAAATCAGGAAGTTCTTTGTAACCAATGAGAACAAAAAGACAATGTACTAGAATCTCTGGGACACAGCTAAAACAGTGTTAAGAGGGAAATTTATAGCACTAAATGCCCACATCAGAAAGCTAGAAAGATCCCAAATCAACACCCTCCCATCACAATTAAAAGAGATAGAGAGACAAGAGAAAACTAATCCAAAAGCTAGCAGAAGACAAGAAATAACTAAGATCAGAGAAGAATTGAAGGAGGTAGAGACAGGAAAAACCTTCCAAAAAAATCAATGAATTCAGGGGCTGGTTTTTTGAAAAAATTAACAAAATAGACAGACCACCAGCTAGACTAATAAAGAAGAAGAGAGAAAAATCAAACAGACACAATAAAAAATGATGAAGCAGATATCACCACTGACCCCACAGAATACAAACTACCATCAGAGAGTACATAAACACCTCTATGCAAATAAACTAGAAAATCCAGAAGAAATGGATAAATTCCTGGACACATATACCCTCCCAAGGCTAAACCAGGAAGAAGTCGAATCCCTGAATAGAAAATAACAAGTTCTGAAATTGAAGCAGTATTTAATAGCCTACCAACCCAAACAAGCCCAGGACCAGATGGATTCACAGCTGAATTCTACCAGAAATACAAAGAAGAGCTGGTACCATTCCTTCTGAAACTATTCCAAACAATTGAAAAGGAGGAACTACTCCCTAACTCATTTTATGAAGCCAGCATCATCCTGATACAAAAACCAGGAAGAGACACAACAAAAAAAGAAAACTTCAGGCCAATATCCCTGATTAACATGATCCAAAAATCATCAATAAAATACTGGCAAACCAAACGCAGCATCACATCAAAAAATTTATTCACCATGATCAAGTCAGCTTAATCCCTGGGATGCAAGGCTGGCTCCACATACACAAATCAATAAACATAATCCATCATATAAACAGAACCAAGGACAAAAACCACATGATTATCTCAATAGATGCAGAAAAGGCCTTTGATGAAATTCAACATCCCTACATGTTAGAAACTCTCAATAAACTAGGTATTGATGGAACATGCCTCAAAAACAAGAGTTATTTATGACAACCCCACAGCCAACATCATATTGAATGGGCAAAGACTGGAAGCATTCCCTTTGAAAACCGGTACAAGACAAAGATGATCTCTTTCACTACTCCTATTCAACCTAGTATTGAAAGTTCTGGCCAGTGCAATCAGGCAAGAGAAAGAAATAAAGTGTATTCAAATAGGAAGAGAGGAAATCAAGTTATCTCTGTTTGCAGATGACATGATTATATACTTACAAAACCCCATCATCTCAGCCCCAAAACTCCTTAAACTGATAAGCAACTTCAGCATTCTCAGGATACAAAACCAATGTGCAAAAATCGCAAGCATTCCTTTACACCAACAATATACACGAAGAGAGCCAAATCATGAATGAACTCCCATTCACAATTGCTACAAAGAGAATAAAATACCTAGGAATACAGCTAACAAGGGATGTGAAGGACTTCTTCAAGGAGAACTACAAACCAGTGCTGAAGGAAGTAAGAGAGGACATAAACAAATGGAAAAGCATCCCATACTCATGGATAGGAAGGATCAATATTGTTAAAATGGCCATACTGCCCAAAGTAATTTAAAGATTCAATGCTATTCCCATCAAACTACCATCGACATTCTTCACAGAATTAGAAAAAAAAAACTATTTTAAATTTCATATGGAATAAAAGAAGACCCTGTATAACTAAGACAATCCTAAGCAAAAAGAACAAAGCTGGAGGCGTCACACTACCTGACTTCAAACTATACTACAAGGCTACAATAACCAAAACAGCATACTACTGATACCAAAACAGACATATAGACCAATGGAGCAGAAAGGAGACCTCAGAAATAACACTACACATCTACTACCATCTGCTGTTTGACCAACCTGGCAAAAACAAGCAATGGGGAAATGATCTCCTATTCAGTAAATGGTGCTGGGAAAACTGGCTAACCATATGCAGAAAACTGAAACTGGACTCCTTACTTACACCTTATACAAAAATTAACTCAAGATGGATTAGAGATTTAAATGTAAAACCCCAAACCATAAAAACTCTAGAAGAAAACCTAGGCAATATCATTCAGAACATAGGCATGGGCAAAGGCTTCATGACAAAAATGCCAAAAGCAATGGCAACAAAAGCCAGAATTGACAAATTGGATCTGATTAAACTAAGGAGCTTTTGCACAACAAAAGAAACTATCATCAGAGTGACAGGCAAACTACAGAACAGGAGAAAATTTTTGCAATCTACCCATCTGACAAAGGTCTAATATCCAGAATTTACAAGGAATGTAAACAAATTTATAAGAAAAAAACAACCCCATCAAAAAGTGTGCAAAGATATGAACAGACACTTCCAAAAGAAGACATTTATGTGACCAAGAAACATGAAAAAAAGCTCAACATCACTGATCATCAGAGAAACGCAAACCAAAACCACAATGAGATACCATGTCATGCCAGTCAGAGTGGTGATTATCAAAAAGTCAGGAAACAATAGATGCTGGTGAGGCTGTGGAGAAATAGGAATGTTTTTACACTGTTGGTGGGAATGTAAATTAGTTCAATCATTGTGGAAGACAGTATGGTGATTCCTCAAGGATCCAGAACCAGAAATACAATTTGACCCAGCAATCTCATTACTGGGTATATACCCAAAGGAATATAAATCATTCTACTATAAAGACACATGCACATGTATGTTTATTGCAGCACTATTTACAATAGAAAAGAAATGGAACCACTCCAAATGCACATCAATGATAGACCAGGTAAACAAAATGTGGTACATATACACTTTGGAATACTATGCACCCATAAAAAATAATAAGATCATGTCCTTTGCTGGGACATGGATGAACCTGGAAGCCATCATCCTCAGCAAACAAACATAGGAACAGAAAACCAAACATTTCATGTTCTCACTCATGAGTGGGAGTTGAACAATGAGAACACATGAACACAGAGAAGGGAACAACACACACCAGGGCCTGCTGAGGAGTGGGGGGTAAGGAGAGGGAACTTAGAGAATGGGTCGATAGGTGCAGCAAACCACCATGACACACGTACACCTATGTAACAAACCTGCACATTCTACACATGTATCCCATTTTTTAATACAAGAAATAAAGAAAAATAATAAGAAATAAATAAAAAAACAAATACAAATACAAAGATTTGCTGGGTGTGGTGGTGCGTGCCTGTAATCCCAGCTACTCAGGAGGCTGAGGTGGGAGAATTGCTTGGACCCAAGAAGTGGAGGTTGCAGTGAGCTGAGATCTCCCCAACACACTCCAGCCTGCGTAATGGACTGAGACTCTGTCTCAAATGTAGATAAATAAATAAATAAATATTAAAAATTAAAAATTAAAAAAAGAAAAGAGCACAGGAAATGGCATTTGGGTAATAAAGACCAAATAAGGGTCAGTTATTTTTTTTGAGATGGAGTTCACTCTTGTTGCTCAGGCTGGAGTGCAATGGTGCCATCTCAGCTTACTGCAACCTCTGCCTCCCAGGTTCAAGTGATTTTCCTGCGTCTGTCTCTCAAGTAGCTGGGATTACAGGCATACACCACCACACTTGCCTAATTTTGTATTTTTAGTAGATACAGGGTTTCTCCATGTTGGTCAGGCTTGTCTCGAACTCCCGACATCAGGTGATCTGCCCCCCTCAGCCTCCCAAAGTGCTGGGATTACAGGAGTGAACCACCTCGCCCAGCCAAGGGTCAGTATTTAAAGGTCAGTTGGTTGGCCAGTCCATTAGCTGGCTGGTTAAATAATACTACCGGAATCTCAGCACACTCAGATGCTCATGCCATGAATAACACCCAGAAACTGAGGCTGAGATTACAGCTTTACATCACCCTTCTCATTCTCATGGCAGAGCACATGCTCACTGGGTGACATGAAAGGCACAGTCATTTTCTATATGTAAATTCTTATTTCTTCTCAAGTTGTAGTAGAATCTGCATGTCTTAAATGGGCATATAACATGAATCCATTGTGTCAACAGAGTTCATTCTTGACAGCATAGCTTTAGCATTCACTGGGTCGTAGAAATCAGGAAAAGATCCATGTATTCATGAACAATTAAGAACAATTAACAACAAAGAAAATATAGATTAATATTTCTTATGAATCTCTTTTTTTTTTTTTTTTGAGACAGAGTCTCGCTCTGTTGCCGAGGCTGAAGTGCAGTGGTGCAATCTTGGCGCACTGCAGCCTATGCCTTCCAGGTTCAAGAGATTCTCCTGCCTCAGCCTCCTGAGTAGCTGGGACTACAGGCCATCATGCCTGACTAATTTTTCTATTTTTAGCAGAACGGGGTTTCATCATGTTGGGCAGGCTGGTCTCAAACTCCTGACCTCAGGTGATCCACCCACCTTGGCCTCCCAAAGTGTAAGATTACAGGCATGACCTACCAAGCCCAGCCATGAATTTTTTTTGTTTGTTTGTTTTGAGACAGGTTCTCACTTTGTCACCCAGCTGGAGTGTAGTGGTGTGATCACAGCTCACTGCAGCCTCAACTTTCTTGGGCTAAAGTGATCCTCCCACCTCACCCTCCCAAGTAGGTGGGACGATAGGCATGTACCAGCAAGCCTGGCTAATGTTTAGTATTTTTTGTAGAGATGAGGTTTTGCCATGTTGTCTATGTTAATCTCAAACTCCTGGACTCAAGCGTTCCATCCACCTTGGCCCCCCAAAAGTGCTGGGATTAAAGTGTGAGCCATCATGCCCAGCCATAAATTTCTCATAGTACTTTTATTTTTAGTTTGTTTTTCCTCTTGTCTATTCCTCTTCTCTTCCCACCAAATGGAGGAGAAGATAGGGAGTAACCCATCAGAAAAAAGACTGGGCTGAATTAACATGGTTCTGGTATAAAGGATTAAATTTAAGGACACCAAAATGTATAAATACAAATTCTCCTTATAATTTAACTTGGGAAGAAGAGTCGGTGTGTAGTGGCACTTCAGTTCCAAGGCAAACATGAATCCTCACCCTTCCATTCTGAAGACTTCCACTTCCCTTCCCTCTTCTTTATGGTTCTTCCTATTGCCAATATCATCATCTTGCCCATTTGCTGTCCAAAGTCCCTCATGTTTACCAGAACAAAAGAAAAACAAGCAACACTTCTCTTTCCAAATCCCTACCTTATCTCCTTTGGATAGAGTTTTTATCTGATGAATAATTCACATTCAGTTTGGCCAAGAAAAATACTACAATACCACCTGGGTAGAATTTGTAGTTTAAAATAATTTGCTACTCAAAATAGTCTTTGCTTATAGAGGAGCATGCCTCAGTTCTAGGTTTATTCGTTGCAACCCCAACACATCCTATGCTATGTTTTCATGCACACTAACACACACACATTGTAGTAAAATCAGAACTAAATAAAAACAGCTATTCTTTCAGGAGAATATAATAACTGGCTCAAAAATGCAAGTCAAAAATACAACAGTAAGGAGAGCCTTTTAGACTTTATTTCTGGCAAACCACTTGAGCCAGAGCCCAGAAAAAAACGCCATTACATTTTTTAGTCTAGTATTTCCTGCTAAAATTATTTCAAATAATAAATGTAAAGGAAGCCACCAAATTGATTTCTTCATCCAGTTTGGGGATTTTGACCAACTTCTATATGGCCGTACAATCAATCATGACTCCCATTATGGATGTCCAACCTCACTATTATCATAGCTAAGTGGTTCAGTTAATTCATACTCAAATCAATATTTTAGTTATAAACCATCACCTCCGGCTCTTATAATTTTATCCTGTTTCTCTCCATTGTCATCAGTTTTCTGGTAAATTTCATAATTCCCCATAGCTTGAACTTGCCTCAACAGCGGCTCCATTTTTAATTGCTAACATTATTAGAGAGATGGACTTCATTATTGAAAATTGAAAAGACAAATAATGAAAGTTATTAATTAAAGTGAATTTGCAAGATGTTAAACATATCGACATGTAGTAGACATTGAATAAATATTTGATGAATGTATAAATGAACTAATGAATAAATGAATGAGAAAATATTTCTAGGCTTTAATATAAAGAAATGATACTTTCAGGAGGATTACACCTTTTTCTTACCTGAGCATAACCATACACTTTGACAGTGCGCCTCTGGTTTTCCTTTATAATTATAAATATATTCCAGTTTGAATTATGCACCAGAAATTTACTTCTCTCCATTTGTTCAAGCACCACACTTAGGTCAGACAGAACTTACTTTTTGCAAACCTCATGCTCAGGCCTTGTGGAAATTGCACGTCAGTTCTGTGCATACACAGGAAAGAGAAGATCCTGTGGCACTGAGCTTGGAACCAAGTTTCATTCTTGTACCTGACGCCCCACAACCCAGCACCTGTGCTGATATCCACAGCTTTCCTTCCTGGAATCTTTGACCAGGCTTCTTGATCTTTTCTTCGCAGCCTGTAGGTCTAGACTCTGGGTTCACCACACATTTCCTCTGGGTTTCTGATCCGTTGCCTGACTTCCCCATTGCCTGCCTTAGCTGCTGAGACCCATTGTGCACATTGACTGCTCCACGATCAACTCAATTCTATGAGCCAGAAATCTTGACCTAGTCCAAATTTCAGAACCAACCTCCTCATCCTATTATGTGCTTTTGCCATGTCCAATGCCACCTAGTATTTTAGCTGTTCATGAAAGGAAAACCAGGGCAGATGCACTGCCTTTATGAGTTAGCCCCTGAACTGGCCTTTCTCTTGTCTACAATAGAGTTGCATCTCTTTCAACCCCATTCCCACCCTTACTACAATTTCTCAGTAGTGAAACTTGCTTTCTCAGTAGTGAGCTTTGTTTTCTCAGTTTTCTCAGTTTGATGAACCACTTATTCAGGTCTTTCCAGTTCCCACCAGCCTCCTTTATTTCCCAATTATGACTTTGTCCTCTTTTTTGGCCAGTGATTATTTGGACTGGTACAGTAGTGAAAACAAACAAATAAAAATAAGCAAGCAAACAAAAACAAGAAAAAGGCAAAAAATGCTTCTTTACTTGGATCAAAACATCTCATCCTTACAACCTGCATAGATAATACTGACTAGGCACAATTCCACAGAGATCTCTGGTGTAAAAAATGCTTTTGCTGCAAAGGAGGTGGAGTGTGATTGTCTTCAATTCCTCATGTTCTGAGAGCAGGTACCGCACTTTAGTGCAAATTAGAAAATTTCCCTGTTCAGGTGGATGATTCCCCCCAAAAAAATACTCGCTCTGAGTGTTTGATGCATTGCAAGTTGACCCAATTCTAGCAAACAGAGCCCAGACTACCCTGCCACACCCTAAGCTAAGCGCTTCCTAATTACAGGTAAACTTTCGTGTGATATCTAGAAATCCAGAATCCAGTGGAATAACGTTCTAAAGTATAATAGAATTTATAAAATGTGTGTGTGTCCATGTAAAGCAGGCTTCTTGATTTTCTGTTTTCCTCCACCTTAAATTCTGATTACTTATTGCTCCTTGTGGCAGACTATTTTTGGAAAAGGCACAACAATTGCTTCATATTTAATACTGAACAGGAAAGGCGAGATGTTGACCTGAAATTTTTATTTTTCTGTGTACATGTCATTACATATTTGTCTAAACCCCTAAGATATACAACTCCAAGGAACCCTAAATTAAACTCTGTGCTTTGTGTGATAATCATGTGTCAGTATAGGCTCATGCATTGTAACAAGGGTACCACTCTGGTCAGAGGTGTTGATAATGGGGGAGGCCAGGTGAGGGGGACAGGAGGGATATATGGGAAATCTCTGTTTTTTTCTCTCCATTTTGCTATGAACCTAAAAGTGTTCTTAAAAAATAAAGTTTTTAAAAAATGTTTTAAATTATTCTCATTCTGACCATCTAATTCCTAACAAAAGACAAGCATGGCTGGAAAATGGCATGGAAGATGCAGACAAACACACAGGAAGAAAGCATGCTTGCTGCAAGTTTATATGTGTCTACTTGAGAATTTCTGTATGCAAACATAAAGAGAGAGATTGCAGACTAATCAGATGAATTCATTTTATTTTACATTTTCACAGTTGCTGTGTATTCTTCCCCTCAAAGTAAGAAAGAAATCCTCATCAGTGAGAAGCGGGAAGTTGGAAGAGGAGTGATATAAAAATCCTAGATAACTGACTTCAAGTATTCCGATTTATAGTGTTTCAAACAGTTGCAAGCATTTTTTCTCTTTTCAGATAGGGCAGGCTGAAGACTGATTTCCATCCAAATTTTGAAAAATAAAGCTGATCCTCCAACCGGGTGAGACAAGAGAGAAAATTCTTGTTTTATAAATTAGAAGGCGTATGACAAATGGAACAGTTCTAACCAAAGACTTTTTTTTGCACTATTTTATATTTGGTATTACAATATGGAAGTGTCTTGTCCTTCACATGCAATTAGTGCTGTGGGAAAGTTGCTCTGCGATTTCTACTCACATTCCAGTCTTTGAAGGGACTCAAGACAAATATGACCCATGTGACTCATTTTACACTGCTGAGAGAAATAGGCTGTTCAAAATCCATCCTTAGATTTTGAGAGCCATGATTATAAAAAGTCACATGAAAACAAATACTTGAGAAAGACTTCCCTAGAAAATGTATCAATAATTGAGAGAATGAAAAACTTTAGAATCAAACATCATAATTAAAGTGAATAAAGTACACATTTTAAGCATAATTCATAACTGAATTGCAAAAATAATTGTCATCATAGTTTCACTGCTTAATCAATTTCCATACTCAAGTACACTAATTCCCACCTTCTTTTTTGTATGACTTTTTTTTCCTTTGAAGCTACTTAATCTTGATGTTTTTTTCAAATTTATTCCATGTATCTCATTTATGTGAGATCATGAAAATATTATTTGGTCTTTCTGCTCCAATGGATATGAAAGAGAAGGAAATACCAAAAAGAGGACCCTTAAAAGGAAAACAGAAATCAAAGCAAATAACCCAGGAAAAGAGTAAAATATTAATGCTGATAATTAAAAAAGTAAATAAAATAGGAAACTAACAAAAACTCCTCAGTAGAAATTATTCACAAATTGCTCAATATCAAGGGCTTACACACATTATCAAAATCCGTTTGGTCAAAGGGTACGTGTAAGCCTTTGGGGGTGTTGGAAGTGTTTTGGGTCTTGATGGTGATGGTGATCTTACAGGCATGTTAAACTGTCAATATTCATAAAACTGTACACTGGATGCAATCTTTTACACATAAATAACACCTCAATAAACTTGATTACAATAAGAAAGCAAAACACTTCTTTATGGTGCTTAGATAAAAGTTAAATTCACTGAAAATAAATGAACTATGAGTGATAGCAAATATTCATATTTCACAGAAGCCATTGCTTTAAATGTACACTTACACTCCAATATTTCTCAGTGAGACGTTTCAAAATTCGTGATATGTAATAAATGTGAGGCACCATATTCATCTGCAATCACAAGGACAAGCAGATGTAGTAGTTTTTGACTTTTTTGTTATTTCATCTATGTATCAGTCTGTTTTGACACTGCTGATAAAGACATACTTGAAACTGGGATGAAATAGAGGCTTAATTGGACTAACAGTTCCACATGGCTGGGGAGGCCTCAGAATCATGGCAGGAGATGAAAAGCACTTCTTACATGGTGGCAGCAAGAGAAAAATTAGGAAGAAACAAAAGCAGGAAACCCTGATAAACTCATCAGATCTCGTGAGACGTATTCACTGTCACAAGAATAGCACAGGAAAGACCAGTCCCCATGATCCATTTACCTCCCCCTAGGTCCCTCCTACAACACTTGGGAATTCTGGAAGCTACAATTCAAGTTGAAATTTTGGTGGGGACACAGCCAAATCATGTCAATCTGCAACTTAGAGTTCCATCCTCTCAATGCGGAAAAGTTGGGATGTTTCATATTTTATGGTAGAATAGAGTCTACGGATTGGAAGATAAGACACTAAAGTGCATTAACCATCAAAAACTGTGAAGGAGGCCTGGCGCCATGGCTCATGCCTGTAATCCCAGAACTCTGGGAGGCCGAGGAGGGTGGATCACGAGGTCAGGAGATCGAGACCATCCTGGCTAACACGGTGAAACCCCGTCTCTACTAAAAATACAAAAAATTAGCCGGGTGTGGTCGCACACGCCTGTAGTCCCAGCTACTCGGGAGGCTGAGGCAGGAGAATCGCTTGAACCCAAGAGGCAGAGGTTGCAGTGAGCTGAGATCACGCCACTTCACTCCAGCCTGGGCAATAGAGCACTACTCCATCTCAAGAAACAAAACAAAACAAAACAAACAAATAAACAAACAAAAAACTGCAAAGGGTCTGAGAGTTCACCCTTCTTGATACTAACCAGTTAGCCTGACAAAAGTTTCATGAATGCTGGTAGAAGACACAAGACTCCTGGGTCACAGACAAAGAATAGTTTAGTACTCATGACAATAGCAGTAGCAAAAGTATTAGCATTTTTTGTACCAGTTAACCAGGACTCCATTTTTGTAAAGTGATAAAAAGAGAACCAGATGGTATCTACATGTTCAATGATTGTGCTATAGAAGAGGAATGTTTAATTTAGGGAATCTGAATGCTTCATAATGGGCAATGAGCATGCCTGGCCTTTGCTCCGGAGAGAGACACTGGCTCTATGTTCCAAGACTGTTCACCACACAAATATCCCTGAAAAGATAGTTCAGAATGAAGGACAGTTAGTTGCTCACTCACAAGAGATGCAGAAATACAAAAAGTCTGTGGAGAATTGACCTCCAACAATAACAATTCAATCATTAGAGAAAGTACTTCAGGGTACCTTGAATTCTTCAAAGAAAATGTTGGCTAACTTATTAGAAATCTCTGCTTTTCCAGGTCCAAGTTTTACATTAATATGTGTATATAAAAGTGTATACATTTTCTCAATTTGAGTCAGAATACCAAAAACTACACAACAACATTTGTATTAATTAACAGAAAACAGACGTGGCAAGTATTAGCACACTACATGCATGTGCTGGACCTCCCTGTAAATCACCTCACGTAATCAATGACAATCCAACTGTTACCATCTATTTCAAATGATGAGTTCTTGTCCATGAAATTTATTTCTTATTTATCAAGGTAACAGGAGTAGAAATGAATCAATCTTCAAACCGGCTGCTCATAATCACAAAGTACATTTTATTAACGTGCTAGAAGAACCAATGTTGGAAAGTTTTATTTGGCTTCCAACTTGACCCTACTTAGAAATAAGGTGACAGTATATTCCACTTCAAAAAATATATATTCCCCATCAGCTTAATAGCCCAAGCCAAAATATACATCATCCTAGATTCCACTCTCCTTGTTACTTTTCTCACATGTGGTCAGTTGCCCACTTCTGCCGTCTTTGTTTAATAAATAGTTATCATATCTGCTTCTGAACAAGACTGTGCCTTTTATTTGTATCAAATGCACCTCCCATTATGCTGATGCATAGTAAGCATACAATAAAGTTTTGTGAAATGAATAGATCTACTGCTTTATCGATGTCAGAAAATAATGCACATGGGAATGTAAATTGGTACATCCGTTATGGAAACCCATATGGAGATTCTTCAAAAAATTTGGAAAGAGCTACCATATTATCCACCAATCTCATCTCTGAGCATACCGCATATATCCAATGGAAATGAAATCCATGTGTCAAAGAGATATCTGCACTCCCATGTTCATTGCAGCATTATTCATAATAGCCAAAAGATGGAATCAGCCTAAATGTCCAACAATGGAGGGATGGATAAAGGAAATGTGATATATATGCACAGTGGAATACTATTCAGCCTTAAAAAAGAAACTCTGTCATTTGTGAAACATGGGTGAACCTGGAGGACATTATGTTAAGTGAAATAAGCCAGGCACAGAAAGACAAATATCACATGTGGAATCTAACGAAGTTGAACTCACAGAAGCAGAAAGTAGAATGGTGGTTACAAGGAACTGGTGGGGAGAGAGGTGGAGGTTGGAGACATGTTTGTCAAAGTATACAAAATTTCACCTGGACAGGAGTAGTAAGTCCAAGAGTTCTATTGTGCAATATGGTGACTACAATTAATAACAATGTACAGTATTGTATTCTGGAAAATTTCTAAGAGAGTAGACTTTAAGTGTCCTCACCACAAAAATCATAATTATGCATATGAAAATTAGCTACATTTAGCCATTCCAAATATATGCATATTTTAAAATATTACATTGTACACAATAAATGTATACAATTTTTGTTTAATTTTTTCAAATAAGCTTTTTTAAACAGAAAACACCATTAAAAATGAAAAGGAAATTGTAAAACCACAGTGCACAAAGAGAGATATGGAAAAAATGGATTTTTCCTGGCAAACGTGTGCTTTATCTTTCTAACAATTATAGATATTTTCACATAATCGATAATACAGGCATACATTTTGTGTGGTAAAGACAAACCCCATTCAAAATGGTGAAATTTTTTCCTGCAGCTCCTGTTAGCAATCTGGTTGCACTTATCGGTTAAACATCAGTTTCCTAGAGAAGAAGATACTATCATTTCAAACTGCAGCAAACAAAATATTCTACATGACACATAAATCCTGTATAAAACCTGAACTTTGAGCTATGAAATTCTGGTGGCTTTCTCAACCCAGTTAGTTTGACACTGTGAAATCTAAGACTACACCAGAAATGCTCATTCATTTTAAGGTATGTGTGTTTATTTAAGGCTATTTTGCTTTTAACCAAGTGGTTATCCTCAAAATATACAGCTTCTGTCAGGGAGGATAAAAGGAGAAAAATCAAAGTTTAATCTCCAGTTCTCATGGGAAACATCTGAAGAGCAGTTGTCCTCCTTTAAAAAAAGTTAATAAAAAATGTTTTCATGAAAAGATAAGATCCTGGCATGTTAAGACAATTTAACCATTTTAATCTGATGCAATAATTTCCTCTAAAATAGATACTGCATTTGCTATCCAATGGGCAGTGGTTTGGGAGAACATTTCTGAAAGATCCTTTGGTTAGTAGTTGCCTAGGACAGAATATACCTCGGAAACAACAATATCCACACACAGTGATTATTCCCACTATTCTTTTGACTACACAGCTTACGCTAAGGTAATAAAAACATCAGCTATATTTTCAGGATGCAGTCAAGACTCCATCCAAAAATAAAATAAAACTTACATTTTAAATTAACTTAAATGTCTGTATTTTATTCAATTTGCTTCTTCAGTGCTAATGTTCATCTGTCAAATAAAAACTGTACAATCTATACAGTCCAAATAAGAAGAAAATGAAGCACAATGATCAGGAAGCTTCTTCAGACAAGTTACATTCATAACTCCAACAGTAGCATAAAATGTTTGAAAATTAATTTTTCAAGTTTTGATGCACTTTTCCAACGTAAATGTCTAATTTTTATATTTTAAATCACATGAGCACTACAGGAACAAATATAAATAATAAATAAAATAATCTTTCAGCCTACCTACCCTGACTTCATACCCCCAAACACTTTTTTCTACACATTTGCATAGAAAATACTAGAATATTTGACTGCCTATTATATACAGTATCATTTATTCAACAGAAAGAGCTACCAAGTGAAATGGTACACATTAGAAGAGAGTGATTTTGCAATTGCTGGATCACTTGACTGTGACTTGAGAGAAGGTTTCTAGAAGAAATTCAAAGTTTGGATTAATGCCTGAGGGTAGTCTCTTCTTACCTTAATCTACATGTTTCTAACCCATCATTATCTCAAAGTTATGACACACACATACACACACACACACGCACACACGCACACACCCAACACAGTTTCTCGACTTCACTGAAACCCACTGTCCCCTAAGGATACTGCTTCTCCTCTCAAGTGGGGGCTGGGAGATGTTTTCCATCAAACTCCAAATATCCCAGTATCAGAACCAAGGCATTGTCCTCCTGACTACCCAATGCCACTTGCAGACAAATGACTGCACTCTCTTTTGTAAGCTGCTCCTTTGAGTGTTGACAATAAGAGCCTCTTCTCCCTCTAGTCCTCACTTAATCATTTGATCATTCCTTAAAGAATTTAGCACCCAACTCAAAGTCTCCTTTTCACCCAACCCTACCATCGTGCTAAGCAGATTTAACACCACTTAGATGCACCATCAACACACTGCCCAGCAGTTCCTTACCCTGATACCCACTGATAGTCGTCATAATTCACCTCAAGCACCAACTTCCACAGTCACACCATGAATTTTGTCAACATTGGAAACTGCACTTCAGATAATTCTGCAATAATATAAATACCTTCACAAACACCACCACCACCTTCAACTTCCCTTTCCAATGGCCTTGTTTTCGTCCCCTCATACAACACTTCTACCTATCAAGAACTGCAATCCAGTGACACTTCAACTTTCTCTACATTCATCAGCCTCCTCAGCTCTCCACATCTCTCCATCAGTACAATGTCACCTCCCTCCCCCATGTCTACCTCCCACTCCTGGCTTCGTATTTTATCTGGCCTATTCCTATTCATCCTTACTCATAGCACTTTCTTAGAAAGGGGCTATCCAGACTTCTAAGCTAGATGAAGTTCTTCTGTTAAGCCATCTTGTAAGTTCTTTGTGTTTTTCTTAGCTATTCTTCAAACACAACAATGATCATATTGCAATTAATGTCATTGTGGATTTGAACATGGAAGGTCTATTTTATCCTAGATTGTAAATTGATTAAGAGCAGAAATCATGACTGTTTTATTCTCAATTACATATGTCAACCAACACCATGTCTGGCACATAGAAGGCACTCTAGAAATATATGTGGAGTCACACACACACACACACACACACACATTCTTATGCATACACACTCATACACTTACCCATGAAGATTTCTTCTAGTAAATGGGTATCTGTATTATGCAAGCAACGTGAAATAAAAAAGAACATTTTGGGGTTTTTGCTGCCTAACACCAAAACTAATTGCAGCCACTCTTCAAATAATGCAATAACTTTATAAACAGCCACATCCTGATTCTTACGGTAGAAAGCTCTCCATTCTCTGCTGAATATTCATCCGTTGGGAAGGACACTCGCCTAGGAGCTCAGCACTATCTGAAAAGAGAAGCAGCATGAATAGAAGATGTGTGGAGAGGAAAGAAAGTCAAAGGCAGGCTCCCGCAATGGAAAGGTGCCAGGAAAAAGGATGCAATCCCAGGCTGTGTAACACAGGATGGAGGAGGGAGATCTCACTTTTATTGTAAATTGCAGAATTATTTAAAGGTAGCTACATTAGCAATCAGACCTCAAAGATGGTGGAAACAAAAACACCTCCTTTCTCATTAAGGGTAGGGGGCTCCAGCATAATTTCTCTGGACCAGGAAGATGGAGGAGTCTTACTTCTCTTCCCTTCCAACTGCATCCCCCACTGAATCCTAGATTGCACAAGGAAGTCAACACTACCTCCCCCAACACGCTCCAAATCCCTGTCTTCACAGCATTGTCAATTGATTCTCTTCATCCAATCTTGGAAACAGTCTGGAAAAAGAAGCAGAAGAGAGAAGAAAGGGGAAAAGTTCAAAAGTACTTTAAACTGTGCAAAAAAAAATCAATTAATACCAATATACACTGAGAAATGAATGATAGAAATCATCGCAGCAAGGTATTTCCTCATGACTCCTTCAACTGGCCAGAGCCAAACCAAGGTGTGCAAATAATCTGAGCAACTGTACACTTTGGCACACCTTTGTGTGCATACCTTCAACATGTATTTACAGAAGCTGGAAATTGCACAGGGCCGGACCAGGAAAGAACTGGCAGAAATGTTCAACTGCATGGCCAATATCCTGAGCTTTAGCCCCAGAGTGTGTGTCCTACTCTGAAGCCCTACAAGTCACAGGACCCACTCACCCCAGAGCCAGTGTAGCCTATTTCTTTGAGATCTCAGTCCCATCCCTCTAATGGTATCGAAGTACCCTCCATTTACATATATGCTCTTTTTGAAAGGAGCCATGATAGACTTTAATCCAAATTTACAAAAAGAAAAACTGGAGTCCAAAGAACTATGTAATTAGCATAAATACTGGGACTACACACTGCCACATAATAAAACAGAAAGCATCAAAATATATAATTAGGCCGGGCGCAGTGGCTCACGCTTGTAATCCCAGCACTTTGGGAGGCCGAGGCAGGCGGATCACAAGGTCAGGAGATCGAGACCACGGTGAAACCCCGTCTCTACTAAAAACACACAAAAATATTAGCCGGACGTGGTGGCGGGCGCCTGTAGTCCCAGCTACTCGGAGAGGCTGAGGCAGGAGAATGGCGTGAACCCGGGAGGCGGAGCTTGCAGTGAGCCGAGATCGCGCCACTGCACTCCAGCCTGGGTGACAGAGCGAGACTCCGTCTCAAAAAAAAAAAAAAAAAAAAAATATATATATATATATATATTTATGCATAGCACCTATACACTAGCATAGGTCAAACAGCTGAATGATTTAAAGGAGTTTTGTTTTGTTTTGTTTTAATCACTCAACTCGGTACTTCTTAATGCAGTCACTTTGGCATGATACAAACAAAATCTTTCAAACTACAACACATCTTAGAAACAGCAAATACTACTGCTGTTCACATAGCAAGGAAGGTTACAAGTAAATCTCCCAATATCTCAGGTGTAAAGAAGTGTTCTAACAAGTTCCATTTGTATTAAATCAAATCACCAGACTAAAGCATCTATTTTTCACCATTTACTCAGAGCAACAGACAGAAAGACAGGGCTTTGGGTTTATTTATATAAACATTCTTCCACAAGTAGTCAGAGGAGGAAGGAGTACAATGTAATTTGATGGTGGATGAATTTGCACAAAAAGGAGACTAAAAAAGAAAGGCTATTGTGACCCAACACTCACTCTTTACTTTTTAAAGTTGTGAGGAAAAGAAATGGCAAAGCTTTCTATTACGGTAAGCTTTTGTTCTAAAGAATTGAACCAAAAATAACAATACCTAATCATCTCTAAATTACTTCAACTAAAAACACCACTAAAGACCTTATAATGTTTTTTTAAAGAATTCATTTTCATAATTTCTTCCTTGGCCCTGAAAACGATTGTTTAAAAATAGCTTGATTTGCATCTTATAGTGACTTTCTACAAATATATTTTGAAATGCTTACTTATGGAAAAGCTGTTGCCTGCTTAGATTTCACCATGTATGAGATCGCACTACTTCGCTCACCTGGAACTGTCCTGTTCTCTGTTCCCAGCAACATGAAGGACTGCCCGATAAGGAGCATCCTTGCTAAATGTTATGTTTAAAGTATGTATAGCTGCATGTATTTTCAAATGCATAACCGATTTCTCAAGAGAGAAGGAAACTCATGCCAGAAGCAAGGAAAAGATTGAAAGGCAGGGCTGGAAACAGAGCTGGCCCAGTAGCAGCTCCAAATATGGCAAAATGCTAGTGTTATTTAAGACACCAATACAATATCCCTGATGATGAAACAGGAAACGTTCCCTTGTCCCCCTCGCAGGCTGTGCAACAGGAGGAGTGACTCGCTTTTTCTGTGCCCCGCTGCTCAACCTCTAGGAGAGCATGCTGACGACTGGGTTGTGGGGCCCAACCCAACAGCAGTGTCTAGGGGTGAATGTTTACAGCTGAAGCCCCAGTGGGCACACGTGTGCTACCGGGTGCTCTTTTAGTTTTGCCATCTGTAGGAGACTTGTGTTAGTCAGCTCAATTAGACCCCCTGGCTTATCTCAAGGACAGAGGACTTTCTGTATCCCAGGGTCCTTGCCTTGGTGTACAGGAAGAATCAGATCACACGTGGGCTTGGAGAATGAGTGCTAGGTTTTATTGAGTGGAAGCCGCTGTCAGCAGACAGGGGAGGCAGAAGGGAGTTGGAGTGGGAAGGTGTATTTTCCTGGAGTCAGGCCACCTAGCGGCCTGGCTCTCCTCCGACTGCCCAGCCAAACTCCATATCCTTCCGCCAGTCGATGGCCTGCCAGGGTCAGCCTGTCGGTGTGTTCTTCTTGATGTCCTCTGGATGTCCAGCCGCTTGTGTGAGTGCCCACTAGGGTTTCGGGGTTTTTCTAGGCACAGGATGGGTGCGTGACGGGCCAGGGTGGTCTTGGGAAATGCAACATTTGGGCGCAAAGGCAGGAGTGCCTACCCTTACCTAGGTCTGTGGGCACAGGCACCAGGGTGGAGCCCTCGCCAGAGACCTGCCTTTCTCCTCCCAGCACTTCCCTGCCCCCCTCCCTTACCAATAACATCTCCATTTGTAGCTGGGTAACCAGGGTATTCTTCATATAGCTGCAAGTGTCTGGCTAATATATTGATAGAGTTTGGATCTGTGTCCAGGCCCAAATCTCATGTTGAATTGTAATCCCAGTGTTGGGGGTAGGGCCTGGTGTGAGGTGATTGGATCATGGAGGAGTATTTCTCATGAATGGTTTAGGACCATCCCTTTGGTGCTGTCTGCAAGACAGTGAGTGAATTCTCAAGAGAGAGTTCTGGTTGCTTAAGAGTGTGTGGCACCTCGCTCGCTCTCTTTCTTGCTCCTGCTTCGGTCACATGAGGTGCCTGCTCCCATTTCACCTTCCACCATGAGTCAAAGTTCCCTGAAGCCTCCACAGAAGTAGACCCAATATGTTTCCTGTACAGCCTGCAGAACCGTAAGCCAATTAAACTTCTTTTCTTATAAATTACACAGTCTCAGGTATTCCTTTATAGCAATGCAAGAAAAGCCTAATACACACATTATGTCTTCAAGTGGGGGTGAAGACATGCTGAAGATTTACTTCTTGAAATATCCACTATATGATGGTCAGGGTGTTGTATGTTTAAAGCATGTATGTGTACAGCTTACATTATTAAAAATTATTGTTTTAGAATAGAAAAAGGAAGAGTGATAAAATATTAGGCTGAACCATATGAGATTGCTGATATTTTATAATTTTTAGGCAACAAAATTCTCGAAGGAGAGCTTTGGGTCCAATACATTTGCTTTGCTCCAGGCAACTTGCCCCACTAGTGTAATTCAGGGTCAAGCCGTGTTCAAGGCCATCAGACGTTTTGCACATCCAAGCATGACCACTCCATGCTATATTATGCTAAGACAGTCTCTGTAACTTTCTCTGCCTTGTGTTAAGTTACTTAAGTCCTCTTTCTGTTACCCAACCTTTGTGGGTGCCAGGTCCCTGAAAGGAAGCTATAGGAGCAGGTAGAATTTCTTTCCACGTTTATTTGTGTGGAATTTTTACTTTTTGACTGTATACCAGATGTAAGGAAGTGTTCTTGCTCTAGGGACATCTGTCATTGCAGAGGTAGGATAGATTCACATAATGATAGAGTAGAAAAAAATAAGTAAAGTGACCCAGGTTTAAATCCTGTCACTTTCTGTTATTGGTTGTGTTTCACTTCTTGACCTACAGAATCCTTGTCTATAAAACTGAACTGGGGACTGTACCTAGTCATGAAAGTTCATTGTAAAATTCAAACAAAACAAAGTCTGTCAAGGATTTTGAAATGCCAAGATACAACCATGTGATCAGGGAAATTTACATAAAGAACACAGTTGGGATAACATGATGTTAGAAAAACCAGAAAGCAGTTAGACACAATGGTTCACATCTATAATCCCAGCACTTTGGGAGGCCAAGGCAGGTGGATTGCTTGAGTCCAGGAATTCAAGACCAGCCTGGGCAACAAAGCAAGAGCTTACCTTTATAAAAAAAAATTTAAAAAAAAACAAATGGAAAACCAGAGTGGGCCAAAGTTAAGGACACTAGAGGTTCAATTCCAAAAGGAATATGTATTCAGAACACATCAAAGGGTCTACTGGAATTGGAAACACGTCATCATTCTTAAGGATAAGGACAGCCAGTTCCTTCGATGCAGGTCCTCTGAGTCAGTGGACTCCACACACCTGGGCTTGCATCCAGATTGTCGACTTCTGTACTGATGCTTGCAGGGGAGGCTCCGTGGACTCCCTGTATCTCTGGACACACAGAAAAAAAGGACAGTCAAGTTTTTCATGTGGGACAGTAAGAATTTAATTTGTAATCTCTATTTGTCACATATGTCCATACTTTTCTTTGTGATAGTCTCATCTGAAGCTTCTGGAAAAATAGGGGAAGATCTTATGGACTGTTAGGTTGGAAGGACATAGCTGCACAAGGCTTCTTAAAAGTTGACCCTAAGGGGACTTGTGGTTATGAATAGAATGCCTTTGGTTGCAGGAGAACACAATCCTGTTAGACTAACTAAAAAAGATAAATTAATTGCAAAAAAAATCCATTTAAAGAGATCAGTGAATTATGGAAACAAAAAGAATTAAAAGAACAAAAATTCCAGAGAGCAAAGTGTTTTGCCAAGATTATCTACCTTTCACAGGCTATTTTCTTTCTTGGGATATTTGCTGATTTGAAACACAGATCAGATCTGGTTCATGCAGAAGCACTGTAGGAAGGCAAGAGAAGCCAGCAAAGCTTGTGGCATTCATAGAAGCAACCACAACAATTTGGAAACAAAAGTATCCCCAAATGCCTTGCCAATTTTCCTCACAGTACCCTTGCTAAATTGAGACTGAGTAAAAGGTTAGGAGTTTCTGCAAAGTAAGTTAAAATCTTCAGAAGTCCCATAATAATTGGGAGGAAAACTTCCACTGGAGGAAAGGAGTCTGCTCAGAACATGGCTGGTCTCCCCAAGATGCTCATCAAATTTGGATGGAGCATATGGCAGGATACTAAACAGCCTGAAACTTCCACTGTCTTTCAGAGCTGTCAGTCAACAGTGTGGAAGAGACAGGCCTGAGGAATAAAAACATAACTAGAAGTGGAGGGGATCTTACTAAAATGTCACCCCAGTCTTGATCTAGCTCAGCTTCTTGGATTGGGGTGATGATCTCCTCACCTTATCTGCCCCACAGAGAAAGCACAGATTCCTGTCTGGTCGAAGTAGCATCATACAGAGCTTTGACATGTGCTTTGTCCACAATATCTGGCATATAGTCACATATTACTAACATAAAATCAGTCAAGAGATTGTGATCAATTACCAGGTAAAACATACAAACAATATAAGCAGATGCAAAGAAAGAAAATGATATTTTCTTTAGCATCTTAAAATTACATTTTGATACAATGATCAATATATTAAAGAGATTGAAAGACAATATGAACGAAAGTGATGAAAAGATGTGGGGTTTAATCATTGAATCAAAATCTGTAAAAAGTAATCATTCTAAGACTGAAAAATACAATACTTGAAATTAAGACCTCATTGGATGAGTTGAACAGTATAGCTGAAGATTGGCTCAGTGATCCCAAAGACAGATCAACAGGAAATATTTGAGTAGAGCACAGAGAATACAAAAGA
Source organism: Symphalangus syndactylus (assembly GCF_028878055.3). Lineage (NCBI taxonomy): Eukaryota > Metazoa > Chordata > Mammalia > Primates > Hylobatidae > Symphalangus > Symphalangus syndactylus. The sequence goes on from NC_072443.2 coordinate 2,239,860, forward strand.
ATACACATATCAGTCACATGCAAGTCATAGTGCAAATCCCTTTATTCCTATTATCGGAGTTACTAAAGAAAAAAGAAAGAATAGGGTGAGACAAATATGTAAAGAAAACATAGTCAAGAATTTCCCAAAACTCTTAAAGCTAGAAATCTTCACATTCAAGAATCTTAGCCAACTCAGGATAGCTATAAAGAAAACCACAACTAGGCATTTTACAACTAAACTGCTGAAGATGAAAGACTTGCTGTTTCTAATGGTCTAGATGATCAATGTGCCACAGTCCTTATTTTAAATCCAAATAAAATATTTCACAAATTATTTGAATATCGCTAGTTTAAAAAGGAAATTCATTTCAACAAAGTCAAAACAAGGAACAGATGAAAGATGGATAAATTGTGTTTATAATTTGAAGGTTGTAGCTGCTTTTCAAAACAAATAGAAACCATTTGTTTCTAACTGTCTCATAACTGAGATAAAATAAAACCAATTTTACGGAGAAACCTTATGCCTGACGAGTATGAGTTAATTGGAACATTGAGAAAATAATTCAAAAGAAGTAGAGTTTAGAACTTTACATCTTAACTCTTACTTTGTTGTGTTTTGTTTTTTGTTTTTGAGACAAAGTTTCCCTCTTGTTGTCCAGGCTAGAGTACAATGGCGCCATCTTGGCTCACTGCAACCTCTGCCTCCTGGGTTCAAGCGATTCTTGTGCTTCAGCCTCCTGAGTAGCTGGGATTACAGGCATGTGCCACCACGCCCAGCTAATTTTTGTATTTTTAGTAGAGACGGGGTTTCACCATGTTGGTCAGGCTGGTCTCAAACTCCTGACCTCAGGTCATCCACCCGCCTTGGCCTCCCAAAGTGCTGAGATTACAGGCGTGAGCCACCGCACCCGGTCTTAACTCTTACTTTGTATGTTGACTTTAGAAAGCACAGACATACACTGCAGAAAGCTTGACTGAGATTGCTCACATACCAGAATAATAGAGAATCAGGTATAATTGTGGGTAGAATCAGAAGTGAGAAACCAGCATTCACTGAGCCCTTAACAGTGCCAGGCATTAGACTACATTTCTTACAGAGAGCATTGCAGATATGAAATGAACTTCACATAGATCACACATGGATGTGGAAATAAACTCATTCATTAGCCTGAATGCCCATAAGGTAAATCATTTCAGACAGTATAATGTCTTCAGCTCCATCTCAGTTCTTTTTTCATTCCATTGAGAAATAAACATTCATTTTAGCTGCCAGCTTCTGGATTTGTCTGAATTGTTGCAGATGCGAGTGGAATCAGCCTGGATTCCCATCGATTTCTTTCCTCAGGAACTAAGCTTGTGTTCCTCTTCTTCTTCCTCCTCTCAGAAACTACCAAGCCCTCTCTCTCTTCACTTGCACCATCCCCTCCCCACCCACAAGCCTGACTATGAAATGGGATGTAACCCTACTTTTGCTTCTCCTTCCAGCACATATATTCATTTTGTCTTAAACTGTTTCCGCTAATCACTTTGGAAACAGAGATAATTAAAATCATAACCATGAAGGCAAAAAAAATGAAATCATAAACATGAAGGGATTCAAAAACTCATCATTTTCCTGGAGCCGTGCTTCCTGGAGCACTCTTTATTCTACATCTCAAATTATAACTAAGCACAGTGGGATTCTGCCCATCTTCCCACACTGTCTCAGCTAATTTATTTCTGGGTCCTATTCGTTGATTGAATTAAATCCTACTGATGTCATGAAAACATCCAATGTTTCCCTGTTCCAAGTGCGCAACTCACAACTCTGAGGCCCACCAGAAAAGGTCTCTGCTGACTCTACCAGCTATTTCCTCCATAAGGTGGAAATCTCCAAGGTAAACAATCCACCAGAACCTAGTACCTCTCCTTACCCTGCCTCCTTGGAAGAAAGGGAAAAGAGAATTTAGCAGAAAAAAATTCCTCAAACTTAACAAAGTGTACCAGCCTCTTTGGACAGACCTATTTACCCATCTGTCATAGGTAAACCCATACAACAAGAATGTTGCCATGTCTTTAAAAATTCTTGAGGTCCAGCTGGGCGCAGTGGCTCATGCCCGCAATCCCAGCACTTTGGGAGGCCGAGGTGGGTGGATCATGAGGTCAGGAGACAGAGATCATCCTGGCCAACAAGGTGAAATCCCATCTCTGCTAAAAATACAAAACTTAGCCAGATGTGGGGGAGCAGGCCTGTAATCCCAGCTACTCAGGAGGCTGAGGCAGGAGAATCACTTGTACCCGGGAGGTGGAGGTTGCAGTGAGCCGAGGTCAGGCCACTGAACTCCAGCCTGGCGACAGAACTACACTCCGTCTCAAAAATAAAAATAAAAATAAATAAAAATTCCTGAGTTCCTGGCTTTCAAACCCTCAATGTGTCTCCCCTATTCACTCAATTGAGTCATTATCTTTCCAAGCTAGACACATAGGAGCTATCTTTTCCTCCTTCCTTATCCTTTCCATTTGATCTATGGTCATCACTTATTCCCCTATTTATTTTATTGCCCCTTTTATCCTCACTCTTTTTCTCTTGTATGTTGAATGTATTTGCTAGTTATATGTTAGTCACCCTTGAACTATCTTGAAAGAAACTGACAACAGCTGATGTTTCAAAGTTTGACTTTCTGTACCTGTTCTGTACTTTCATTTTAGTGATCATTTATTCTATTGTTTTAGCTTAAAACTGTTGTTTTCATACCTTAAATAACTTTGTTTCCCACAAAGTAAAGAGTTTTTTTTTTTTTTTTTTTTTTTTAGCATTTCCTATTTAACGCTTTATAAACACAATAACCTAGGAAACGGGGTTACTTTCTATCTACCTTCTGCTCCTCCAGCTTTGATTCCTGGCACACAGCATGAAAAGCAAGCAGAGGAACATAGCAGTTAGCAACTTTCGCCACTTTTCATCTGTTCTTCCCCATTATTGAATCTATCTAAAGAAGACATCACTGTGACTGCCAGGAGATGTCAGACCTCAGAAAGTTGAAAATTATGTAAGAAATGAGCCTGGTGACCTCCATTTCCTTGCCTCCTTGATAAATAATTTGTGGTTTTCCGAAACTGGAGGCATATTTTAGAGTTCAAGCAAGCTTGGCAGTAAATTGTCCCAAGGCTCATAAAAATGTGCACACAGGGTTTTGCAGACACCAAATCAAATAACTAAGGTGAAGTGAAACCAAAACAGAGCAGATGCGTGTATGCCAGACATACCCCAGTCCCAGAACTGCAGACAGAGTTGTCTATCTTTTACTGTGTAACATAAATTCTAGACTATTAAACAGTTCAGTGGTAGGGAGGTTCAAGTCGCTCTTTCTTTAACCTCTAAAATAATTCTAACATCCAGTTTTGACTGTTTTCATAAAAGAGATAGCTAATGGGTTAGAACTTCGAACTTCAGAACAATTCAGGACTTAGTAAAGCCATTGTCCACTGTTCTCATCTTCTGCATGTGCTAAGAGAGATTGGGAAGGGAAGTCAGAGCTTTTAGTAAAGAAACTATGAGGACAGAGGTGGGTCAAGCAAAGGCACATGCTCTGGTGTTGGAAAAAAAGAAAAACAAACTTGAGGATCCTAGCAGGCTACAGATGACAGGGATTAGGAAGAAATTGGCTCAAACTTAAATACTAAGTGTTCACTTCTATTTCCCTTCTGAATAAAACATGAAGTGATTGTGCCAATACCCTCCAGCAGTTAACAGAAGAGTTCCAACTAGAATACAGAACTCGAGACAGTAAGTTCACGGCTCAGTGGACATATACTCAGATCGCAAACCCTTACAAATAGGACTTTCTACATCCTCCCAGTCCCTCTTATGTTTTTCTCAAGGCACCTACCAGAGTGATCCTCTTCAAGAGAAACCAGGTCATAAGGCTTGTTCACTTCTCAGCTGCAACCATGCAATGGAACTTGAAATCACACAGAGGGAGAACCAGAGCCTCACAATGGCCTCCAGGGTGTCCACCATCTGCTGAGCTTACACATCCACCTGCCCTGCCACCCTCACCTCTCAGGCCCCTCCAGCTGAACCCCTCTTTCACTCTGTCCCAACCGGATGGGGCTCATCGCCATCTCTGTGTCTTTGCACTTTCTACTCCTCCCCCAGAGATCTTCTCACCCTGTTCTCTCTCCTCCCATAAGTCTCTGCTCAGACATTACCTTTTCAGGGAGGCCTCTCTGACCATATCATCTAAATGGGTAAATGACAACTCTTCAAGACTCTTGCCCCCACCTGGCTCTGCTTTTGCATACACTACTTACCCCCTTCTTTTTTTTTTTTCTTTGAGATGGAGTCTCGTCCTGTCACCCAGGCTGGAATGCAGTGGAGCGATCTCGGCTCCCTGCAGCTTTCACCTGATTTCAAGTGATTCTCATGCCTCAGCCTCCCAAGCAGCTGAGATTACAGGCATGTACCACCACACCTGGCTAATTTTTGTATTTTTAGTAGAGACAAGGTTTCACCATATTGGCCAGGCTGCTCTTGAACTCCTGACCTCAAGTAATTCCTCCACTTAGGCTTCCCAAAGTGTTGGGATTACAGGCATGAGCCTCTGTGCCCAGCCCTCACCATCTTATATTCTGTATATTTGTTGTCTCCCTCACCAGAGTGTGAGCTCTGTGAAGCCAAGAGCTTTCCTCCCTTTCCTTCACTGCTGAATCCCAGCATAAAAAATTATGTCTTGTACACAGTAGGATTCAACAAGGAGATCTATGTGTTATTTATATATAATATAAATATATCTCATTTACATATATGTTGTTTACATATATATCTTTCTTTCATGTATCTCATATAGGTATATACACAAATGGTCCCTAACTTATGATGGTTTCAAGTTTACAATGCTATGAAAGTGAAACACATTCAGTAGAACCTGTACTTCAAGTAGCCGTACAACCATTCTGTTTTTCATTTTCAGTACAGAATTCAATAAATAACATGAAATATTCAACACTTTATTATGAAATAAACTTTGTGGTAGATGATTTTGTCCAACTGTAGACCGACGTAAATATTCCACATTTACATGTTAAGTGTCTAAGCACATTTACAGTGGACTAGGCTAAGCTATGGTTTTCGAAAGGTTAGGTGCATTCAATGCATTTTTGACTTGGAATATTTTCAGCTTACCGTGGGTTTATCAGAACACATCATAAGTTGAGGAGCATCTTTCTCTCTCCCTCTCTCTCTATATATATATACATACACACATATACATATATATACACACAGATATATATGCTCTGTATATATATATATATATATAAAGAGAGAGACAACTCTGTTCTCTGAGTGTGTGTGTGTATATATATATGCACAGAGAAGAGACAGAGAAATCAAATCATCCATGGCTAAATTTGAGAATAGATTTGTGTAATGATCTTTATTTTCCCAATCAAAAACTTAATGAAGAAATGAAACGGACAAAAACAAGTACCAAGCAATATTGTACTTAATTAAGGTTTTTCTCTTTGGATTTAATGACTAGACTTATTATAACTTCTTCTTATGAAATGAATTATTGAGCAGGACACAGCTTTGTTGGGGACTAGGACTTTTCAGACATTCAGAAGTCTATCCTAGTCTATCCTCTGGGTCTAATGGACAGTTACTTGCTCAATGTTTATGTGAGCCAGGAACCAGCAGAAGTGGGTGGGTAACTTCAGTCAAAACACAGGGAGATTTTAGAGGATGATGGCTGTCGGAAGTCCAGTTGCATATCTGGAAGCCATCTCTTCCTTGATTCATGACTTTAAGGACGACTGGACATTTTTGAAAAGGTACATGGTGGTTTCTTTATAGTTTGGCACTGTGGACTCAGGCACTGTGGACTCAGGGTGTCCCAGACACAGGAAGCAAAGTGGTTGGCAGGGGAATCTAAGGGTGGTTCGTGATGACTGTTTGATCTAGCAGACACTTTTTAGACTTCTAAAAGTTTGGCATTTTATGGCCTATTTAGTCATTTAAATCCTCATGGGCCTTTGACCAGCAGAAGTGGGTGAATAACCACAGAGCAGTTCAACCTGAACTTCCAATTACAAAAAAGAAAAAGCGAGGGGGCAGGGGTTTGCTGGTGAATGATAGTCTCTTCCCTGAAAAATAGAACAAAAGTTAAAATAAAACAAATTAAAGACTACTGAAAACTAATCTAATAATATTGACATTTCTTCCCCCAAAACATCAGCTTTAAAGAACTGAATAGAGAGTGGTGGAGAGACTGAGCTTTCCTTTGTTATTGTTCTCTTTTGATCATTTCACTTCTCCTACTTTATTTTAATAATGCGTCCAAAGACTGATTCAACCTCTCTCTCCCACTTTAATAAAGGTACATTAGTGGATTAGGAGAGATTTGAAACCGAGCCCAGTGGAGTCAGCAGAGACAAGTTCCAAACGGTCATTCAGCACATTTTGAAAAGCGCCAAGCTAGCAACCTGGAAAGGAGCCACCAATAAAATGTAGGTGTGCTTGTGTACATGGAGCCCCAGTGGAGAGACAAAGCACCCCCACTTCCAAGAGGGGTAACATGGCTCATTGAAAATGTCCAAGGCAAAGATTGTTGTGTCTACTTTGAGCCAACCCCAACAAAATAAATATAGCCCATCCATATGGAAAATAAGGGAGAAACTAATGACCACATACATTATTATAATCAAAATAAGTGAATAAGTGCAGCCACTTGTGCTACTCTGGGATCCCAGCATCCTCTTTGAAATCTACAAGCCCTTCTCCATAGTAGCAGGTCCCATAGTCCTACCTGGCCAACAGAGAGGGTCCATCACAGGTGTTTGCAAGCATGTAGGTGGTTTACATATCAATGCTTCACTTCCTTCTAAGCCTTCTCCAAGGGTGAAACTAAGGAGGGAGATGTTTTTTTTTTGTTTGTTTGTTTAATTTTACCCTTTTCTTTCTTTTTTTTTATTTTTTTAAATTAATTAATTTATTTATTATACTTTAGGTTTTAGGGTACATGTGCACAATGTGCAGGTTTGTTACATATGTATCCATGTGCCGTGTTGATTTCCTGCACCCATTAACTCGTCATTTAGCATTAGGTATATCTCCTAATGCTGTCCCTCCCCCCTCCCCCCACCCCACAACAGTCCCCGGAATGTGATGTTCCCCTTCCTGTGTCCATGAGTTCTCATTATTCAATTCCCACCTGTGAGTGAGAACATGCGGTGTTTGGTTTTTTGTCCTTGCGATAGTTTACTGAGAATGATGTTTTCCAGTTTCATCCATGTCCCTACAAGAGGGAGATGTTGACTTCAATCTTTTCCCCCTGTTTCCACAGGTCTTATCAAAATTATTTCTGATTATATTTTCAATATGTACATAAAAATTCTACTTCTATTAGTATTACCAATGATAAGAAGCTAACAATTGAGCACTTGTGAATTTTTCTAAGAATGTTACAGCTGTTAGCTCATTTAATATCCAGAATCCTGTAACACACTATAACCCACACTCTTGATTGTCTGACTTAAGCCCTATCTATAATCTCCTTTCTCTCCCAAATTCAAGCAAAGGTGGTCAGGAGACACAAATCAGGCCCGTAAGTGAGTTTCTGCTTATTGGAAATTTGAGAAAAGCTTTGATTTTCTGATAAAAAGACCAACTCAGCTAAAATTCTCCCATGTCTCTTTTCCCTTCTTTTTGTATGAAAAGTAGAATCGCACACAAAGTATGGCAGAGAGAAAAAACCTCATTTCTCTCACACTATTGATCAGCAGCACCCGCTCTTTGGGTTTCTTTTTGTTTAAGCTACTGTAAGTCATACTTTCTGGTACCTTCAGGTGAAGATATTCCTATCAGGTGCCATTTACAGGTGAAGAAGCTGAGACATGATAAAATGAAGCCATCTGTCCAAGATCACCCAGGTGGGAAATGCAAAAGCTTAGTTTAAACTCAAACTCTTTTTTTCCCAGAGCCCACATTACTAACCACTATGACATGCCGTGATGCCCCTGGCAGCCATTAGATTAAAAATATGAACATTCTAGGCTGGCCCAGTGGCTCACACCTATAATCCCAGCACTTTTGGAGGCCCAGGTGGGCAGATCACTTGAGCTCACAACTTCGAGACCAGCCTGGACAACATGGCGAGATCCCATCTCTACTAAAAACACACACACAAAGAACTCAGGCATGACGGTGTGTGCCTGTAGTCCCAGCCACTCAGGAGGCTGTGGCAGGAGAATTGCTTAAGCCCGGGAGGCAGAGGTTGCGGAGAGCTGAGACTGCACCACTTTACTCCAGCCTGGGCAATAGAGCCAGAAAGGAAAGAAAGAAAAAGAAAAGGAAGGGAAAGGAAGGGAGGAGGAAGGGAAGGGGAAGGGAGGCTGCGCGCCACCACGCCCAACTAATTGTGTCTTTTTAGTAGAGATGAGGATTCACCATGTTAGTCAGGCTGGTCTCAAACTCCTGACCTCAGATGATCTGCCCGGCTCGACCTCCCAAACTGCTGGAATTGCAGGTGTGAGCCACTGCACCCAGCCTATTGTGATTCTTTTACTCAAGTTCTCTATACAACTTTCGTATTAGCTACAGAAACACAAAGTCAAGTTCTGGATCCTCCTGCCTCTGCTTGCAGCTCCATTGCCATCTCACCCATCCTGGATCTAGCCAATTCCTCCCTTTAATTCTTTACTTTTAAATTATTTTAATCTGTGGGATATGCCAGTATGCCAGAAGTTTCCTAACTGTAGTCATTTATATGATGCCAAGGGAAAATGGAAAGAGGAAGAAAGGAAAGGGGGTGGGGATGGGAAGGGGAAGATGAGGGAAGAGAAGGAAAGAAACCATTTTTATAACTAATTTTACCCAAAGTGATACATTGTGTTGGGATAACCTTTCTAACTGTCTATTTGGAAAAAAATTTTAACATTACAAAAAAGTGGCAAAAATAAAAATAGTACAAAGATCATCCATCCATTTAGCCTTTACCCAGATTTTGCTGCTGTTAACAGTTTATTCCCATTTGCTTTGTCATTTGCAATAGATGGTAGATGATCAATAGATCAATAGATTCGTAGGCTGACAGATGATTGATAGACAGATAGATAAATAGATACTTTTTTTCTGAACATTGTTTTTTACCCCTAAATACTTCAGTATATCCTACAGGATATTCTTTTCTACAACAACAATGACCATAGGCTTATCAACTTCATACATTTGCGTCGATACAATAATTTTTTCTAATCTAACAATCATATTCTAGTTTTGTCCATTGACCAAATAATGTCCTTTCTTGCATTTTCTCCCTCCAGTACAGAATTGGTAGAGCTTCATTATAAAAGTGTTTGTTGCTGCTGTTGCTGCTGCTGCGACTGTTTATATAGTAGTTAAATTATTTGATGGAAAACTTTTAGCCCTTGAATAGGGGCCAACCTGTGGACAGCCCTTATCAGGACTCAAGCTTCCAAAAGTAGTTCATACTTGACCTCATCTCTTCCATGCCTAACCTCTGTTTTATCCTTTCCACCCTTTTTGTTGCAGAAATAAAAAAACAGCAGGGCTCACTTTAGACCCTGATGAGCTGGGCTCCTCCCTCAGTCCTCATGATTCAGGGGCCCATGAAAATATCTTTCATGATAGTTTCTGAGACCCGCACCCCTACCCCCAACCCTCTGGTTCCTGGGCCTGGCTGGAGCTGGTAGTGTGGTCTAGGCAGGTTTCCTGAGCCCAAATGGGGATTTGCTTGGACCCAGTCCTCCTTTCTTCCCTTTAGAGTTCTTTCCGACCCACTTTCTTATGCATGGGGTGGGCTTGACATTCCAAAGAGCTCCAGAACTCATGCCTGCAAGGTCATCCTGGGGCCCTGGGGCTGACCTCCACTTCCAGAAAAGCAGCCTAGTGAGTGGATTGATTCTTCTGACTGGCACAGGATTGCTCTCATGGGATGGTGTGTGACTGGGCTGCCAGAGTGGTGCTGACATCCTGATTTTGAATGATTCTCACTCACTTGGTCACAGGATGAGTTCAGGACTCTGGGCTCCCAACAGCCATCAGCCAGCTCTTGGGTTCGAGCTGATGTGAGGTTCCCTGCCTCCTCAGTTATCCCCCTTGCTGCTACTGTGGTGCTGTCTCTGCTCTGCAGCATCCGCGGTGGCAGGCAAGGTTTATGCTGTGCACCCCCTGCTGCTGAAACCCAGGGCCATCCCCCATCCTTCCAGGCTGCATCACAGTGCTCGAGGGTGGCTGCACCCACCTCCTCCAAGGGCTTTCCAGATTGTTGTTCTGCAACACCAGCAGGCTCTTCCAATCCATGTTCATTCTTTCCTCCAGCTGATGTGGTGACTGTGCCCTCCCAGGTTAAGCTGAGCCAGATAAGGGTCAGGGATTCCTTGCATAAATGGGATCATTCTTCTTCCTCCACCACTGGAAACAGTGTGAGGAAACCAGGGGTGCAGTCAACATGAAAAGAGATCACATTTTAGGAGTGCTGTGATTACAGCCTCAAGGGTTCAAGAGAAGACATGGTTGGAAAATGTGTTGTTCTATATTTATACCATAAAGTTCCAAAGGGTAAATTTAACATAACCATAAAATAAATGACTGTGCGCATTTTCCTGCATACTCTGTGCATTTGTGGTCGCCTTCAAAGAAGCACTGGCACAATCTCTGAAAAAGCCATTGGAAGCCAGTATTCACAGCATCATGAGTAATGATGTAGCCAGCATGAAACAAATAGCACTGGGGACTTTAGAGGCAAGAAGCATCAGAATTTCTCAACACAGACAGGTTCTGACAAGCTATAGGTCTTGAATAATAACAAGAAAATGCTACCATTTTCTCACAGTGGGAGATATGAATTACTCAGGAACAGCACATTTGACAATAATTAATAGGAAGAGATGATTCCTGGATCCAGAAGGAAAGAGGTGGTGTCAGGATGCTACAAAGAATTATCAAGTAGTCTGGACAACAAACAAATACACCAGTACCTCTTTACCCATAATTCTAAATCTTCAGTGATCAATCACTAAACCTTATATATGTTTAAAATTTTGCAAAGCATTTTTCAAAGGAATTGCTTGTATAAATGAGAGACCCACAAAAAATATACTTGCCCAGAGTCCCACATATCCTAGTGTGGGCCCTAAAGAGGTAGGGTAGACACGTTCTCCATGTCCTAATTCTAAGAATGGCACCACAAAGTGTGAAAGTATTCCAAAGACAACTCTGAGTTTTCTTACATGGTGATCAATTCCCATTGACTTTTAAGCATTGTAGAAAGTTGAAAAATTACAACCGGAAAATGTGTCTGGAACACAGGCAGATACACACTGAAACTTGAGACCAGATTAAGAGAGACTGACTTCAGCTCAAAACAGTGAAGTCTCCAAGGCCTCATGCACACCCTTTGAACAAAGAAGAAGATATGGCTGTGCAATAGCACAACTTGAGGAATAGCACATGGGGGATAGGCTGCCAGTCTAGCTGGAGAAGGAAGTATACAATCCCATTACTGTAAGCTAAGGAGAAGCACAATTCATCATGACAAGGTTCTGTGGCAATGTACTTTATTCAATAGTAAAACAAAACTCAGAAAAGAAGTTGATCTGTTTTCACAACTAGGTGAGCCCTTGTCACCTGTTCCTTGGAAACGGCTTCATTTTCTTTCTGCTTCTTTTGTGCTACACCCACGTTTTCTTCCCCTTCCCCGCCGGGTCTCCTGTTCTGCAGGATTAGAGCTCAGCCCAAAGCGGTATGTTCTGTTCCTCCCTAGCAGCAACGCTTCCACATTCGGAAGTGCCAACCTATGCGCAATTCTTCTCATGTCAGTTTCGTTGTTCTTTCCCTCCTTCGCTTTGTGATAATTATGCCTATTGGTATCTCCATTTATTTTTCCAAAGAGCACTAAGAAATGTATAACCCCAGAGCAACAGAAGCACAACCCACCACTACTTCCTTTTTTTGGAGTCTTTGGCTTGGATCAAGTTACCATTTGCTGTATTCATATGTGGGCAGGAAGAATTACAGAAATAAATAAGTTAACCCTCACTTCAACAATGACTGGAAACCATGATTAATTCAAACGAAAGATATGTGCAGTGACTTTAACATTTAGAAGGGCCAAATTATGCTATCCTTCCTTTATTGAGTAAAGCATATTCTGCTAAGGAGAGCCTAATTTCTGTATTTCTGTCACTTAATTGGTAGTAGAGGATGTCTACAGCTCTTTTTGGAAAAACTCAGATGTGACAGGGAAAAAGAACAAAAAATTAAACAAAACAAAGAGTATGGTAAAACTGAGAGGAAAAAGAGGAAACAGAAAGAAATGAAAGAAAGCGCTATGTCTGATATGATGGAGAAGGAGTCAGTTCCATGTAGATAGAAAGCCTCTTGGGATATGATTATTGGCCAGATGCCATATATGTTGTATATGAAACTGGGATAGCAATAGCAGAGGTTCTTTTGAAAATGAATTGGCTAATGGGAATTTGCTGCACGCCTATCTTGCGCTATGTATAAGCCCGGTTGTTACACATCAGTACTTTCTCTTATTGTTACATGTCAGTGTCCCTTTTTAAATCACAGTGAGGGTTGCGATGCAGGAAAAATGAAGCCTGGGTTCACCTAGCACAATACCCTTTTTTCTCAGCAATTCTATTAACATGACAACTGCACCAAATGTCATAATACAAATGCCAACAGACAGCTGGACACGGGGGCTCCTGTAATCCCAGCACTTTGGGAGGCCAAGATGGGAGGATTCTTTGAGCTCAGGAGCTCAAGACCAGCCTGGGCAACATAGTAAGACCTCATCTCTACTAAAAATAAAAAAATAAAAATTAGCCAAGCATGGTGGTGTGTGCCTGTAATCCCAGCTACTCAGGAGGCTAAAGTGGGAAGATCACTTGAGCCCAGTAGTTCAAGGCTGCAGTGAGCTCACACAATTGCACTCCAGCCTGGGTGACAGAGCAAGGCACTGTCAAAAAAAAAAAAAAGGCTAACCAAAGAATTTGAACACATTGTTTTTATTCTGGCTTTACAAGGAATTTCAGTATATGAAGAGATTTCCTCGCTTAAATTATTTTGCTAAAATATTTAAATAATAGCTGGCATTATTGAGTGAGTGTGATGTTCTAGGTATACTTTCAGGTACCTTAAATGTAATAATTTATGGAAACCTGACAATAGCTCTACCCTCATTTTGCAGATGAGGAGACTGAGGCTCAGAGGGACTAAGTAACCTTCCCAAAGTTTCCCATCTGGTAAGAGATGAATCTGGGTTACAACCACAAAGCAGCTTATTCAAAGCTACTTTTGAACTCTCAGATATTCCAACACATTAAATCAATTAGCATCAACTAGCATTTTTAATGACTTTTTGATTTGGTTCTACTTGCTACATCTGCAGTCATTGTCATACATCCACAAAATAAATATGCTTTCTCGCTCTCCTGATTTTTAAAGTGCTCTGTTCTCCTGAACTTGACAAAAGCTGAATATTCATTCAGGAAGCAAATAACTGGTGAAATCTATTAAACCATCCGGGGACTTTTCCATGCCATAGATCTGAAACTGTCACGGGTAGTTTAGTAATTTTTGAGAATCCACAATGCCCTTAGAACTGCACAGAAGATGAAAGAATATTATCTCTACCTCACCCTCTTAAAAAAGCCAGAGAAAAACCAGCAGAACTTCTTGTTCCTGTTATCTGGTGGCACATCATATGCTTTTAGATATGATCATCGAGACAAGCAGAGTTTTAATTTTCTTTTTAAGCCCCACCCTACAACCAGCAGAAGAGAAAGTTTTCTAAATCATGCAGACCCATGTTACTTTTACAGTGGAGCTGGTGAGGGAGTAGGGTGCTGTTTTTAATTCTGGAAACCAACACACACAGTGGAAATCTGATCCTACAAAACCATACCTCTGGGATAGCATCACCTTTCAGTCTCATAATATTTAATTGCCTATATAATTCACACTTTTAGAATATAATTATGGGTTAATATCACATTTGCACACAAACTTCACACAGACATAATAAATCAATTACAGCAACCTGAAAAATCAAAGACACGTCTCTGAGGTATCTACTTATCCACAGGCCTGTTTAGAAAAATTTTCCCTCCCGTTTTAGTTTGTCTCCAGGGCTAATACCTAAATCCAGAAGCCTGAACCATCCCATCATTTCCATATCTCTTTTACTCAAGGAGCGCTCTAAACTCCGTTTTAGGACCTTTTCTCAAACAGGTTATCTTAATGGTAATATTCAAACAAAGGTAGAAATATTTCAATATTAATAACTAGTCTTTAGTGGGCTTTATCATTTGCAATTTACTACCTCATGTATTTTTCTTGTAACACACCAAGCAACCCTGTGAAATGTCATGTGAGTGACATGCGATTATCAGCATTTTACACATAAAAAATGTGACCTGAGAGAGGTGATGTAATATTATTACTGGTTACATGGCTGGGAGATATTACAGTCAAGATTCATACCTAGGTTTTCCGAGGCTGAAATGTTCAGCAAAAATCCACTTTAATTTGAATCAGGTCACATGGACATACATTTTATTAAGCAAAAATCTAGAAAATATCCCAAGAGTAGATTGTAAGCATTCCCTGAGGTATTTTCTATGAATTCAAGTATACTACAGCTACCACCACATAAAAGACAGACATGAAACCAGACTGGAAATGACAACCAACAGAACTATTTTTATTACCCATGCTTTGTATAAAAAGCAAGAGGAGAAAAAAGCCTGAAGATCAAATGACAAAGAACTTTCTAAATCTGTCACTTAGTAATATATTGCTAAATTCTTGTTTTCTTTGTCCCAATATGTTAAAAGTCTGCCTTCTACAGAAGATTTTATATTCTTTCTCTCTCTCTCAACACTCTACCTTCTTGAGTGCAATGGGAGAATGACAGGGTGCCTGATTAATACATGCATAATATGAAAAATGTGTAAGACATGTGTAAAGAGAATTTTTTTTTGTCTTTGACACTGCCTGTGTTCCTCCCATTTTTACTAATTTTTCAGCTATGGGTATTGTATAATGAAGATCCAGGATACTGCAAAGCCAATTAAACATAGGCAATAAGTGGCAAAGTTCGTATACGAACCCAAGTCATGTTACTTGAAGTTAGGTGACCTTTGCTAAGATGAGAAGTGGCTACAGGCTGCTGTACCATTTAATAAGAAGTGCACATCTAGAGTCTAGCTCCTTGCTCTATAAAGTGTGATCTACCATCCAGCAGCATCAGTATTACCTGGGATCTTGTTAGAAATGTAGAAATACAGCCCATCTCAGACCTACTAGAAGAACTAAATTTAACAGGATACCCAGGATTGGAATGCATAGCAAAGACTGAGAAGCAGTAAATTAGATCATATATACCTTGGGAGTCTTACAGAATTGCTATTGCCATTCAACTATGATATGGTATTACCCCACTGACTAATATAGAACACTGTATTTAAATAACAATAGCTTTTCTATAAATCATGTTTTCTCTACATCGTCCAACGCAATTTTCTGCAATGATGAAAATCTTCATATATGTGCTGCACAAAATGGCAGCCACTTGCCACATGTGGCTGTTGAGCACTTGAAATGTATCTGGAGCAAATGAGAAATTGCATTTTTAGTTTAATTAATTTTAACTGATTTATACATATGGCAAATGACTATCATACTAGATAGCAGAACTCCAGGGGAATTGGTTACTATGTCACAGTGTCATCTCTAGGAGAGTCCTTAGGACAAATTTGGAAAGTTCTAGTCAAGATAATTCTTCTGATTAACTGTACTTCTTCTCCTTTTTTTTTTTAATTTGATGAAGTCATATTTACCATCTTACACTGGCTAAGGGCAAGTTTGCATCTTACCTCTAAGGAAGCATAATAAAAGTTACAACATGTGCTTTTTGTGTATTAATATTATTCCAGCTTATCATCAATTAACAATACTAATATCCATACCTGTACAGTCTTTTTAATTCTGTGAGAAGGACCTGGATACTCTGCAGAATACAAATCTATGAGGAATAATGAGTTGATTAATGTCGACTTTCCCAATCCACATTCGCCTAAAAGAAATAAGGGAAAATATCTGTTAAACTCACCCACTTTACTCAACCTTAAATATTCAACAGATGCTAGAATCGAACTGGCATTATGCAAGTACTTCTTGGTGAGACAATGAAATGACTTTAGAAAATATGCTACAAAGAATAAGTATCTTGTCCTCAGTTTCTTAGCTATCAAATTAAACTAATGTTTCCAAGGATTCTTTCCAGCCTTCTAATTATACCACTTATATTCATTAAAAATAATGTATCTAATAATCTACATTTTTAACAGTAATGTATTCCCAAAGAGAAAAGTCAGTCATTATTAAAAAACCTAACTTGGATTATATATCGCTGTTTCAGTGAAATAAAGTTTTTGTTTATTAATATACAACAATGAATGAATCATAAACAAGAAATCATGCAGTTATAAAAAGCAAAAATCTGCTAATTCAAAGAATAATTAATCACAATGAACATCTCCGTATAAAATTCTAAATCACAAAAAATACTTTCTAATTTAGCCACCCATTAGCCTAAATATAAGGGTGCTTCTCCACAAACCAGAATCCAAAAAATCTTAGGTAATTACTTTTTCTACTGCTTCTACTTGAGGTAGGAGGTAGACACGAAGGAAGCTAGGGCATGAGTTCTACTCTGATCACATACTCTTTTTGACTCTCCATGTCTAGTCCAATACACATAGTCTAGTGTATAGTAACCATTAAAAGTATACCAAAATATAAATGGCTTCAAGGTACATATAACCGAAGGTTAAAACAAATCGTAAATCATATTATGATAATTAACATGGCACAGAGTTAAAGTATTTATTGTTAATAATTCACTTAGCATAATAGGCATGTTTAGCCTAAGTAACTGATGTCACAATGCTTATATCTAGGAGGAATTCTTTTTATATTAGCTCTCAAGAGAGATAAGATCCTTTCCACGTGGTTTGGGCTTGCCCCTTTGACTGAGAGCATGCCACTTTTTACTAGAGGTTGATGTATGACTCAACTCAGAGTTGAGGATGGAAAGTGGGGATAACAGCACCTGCCTGTACCCTGGTACAGATGATATGATGTTGACTTATTTACTTGTGGACTCAGCGTCTCGCTCTGTTGCCCAGGCTGGAGTGCAGTGGCACGATCATGGCTCATTGCAGCCTTTAACTCCTGGTGTGGTGGTGCGCACCTGTAGTCCCAGCTACTCGGGAGGCTGAGGCAGTAGAATCGCTTGAACCCAGGAGGCAGAGGTTGCAGTGAGCCAAGATCACGCCACTGCACTCCAGCCTGGCGACAAAGCAAGACTCCATCTCAGGGAAAAAAAAAAAAAAATTAAATTAAAAAGTTCTAGTATCTAAAATGAGCAAAATCACCGGGCATAGTGGGTCACACTTGTAATCCCAATACTTTGGGATGCCAAGGTGGGTGGACCATCTGAAGTTAGGAGTTTGAGACCAGCCTGCAGTGAGCCAAGATTGCACTACTGCACTCCAGTCTGGGAGACAGAGTGATACTCCATGTCAAAAAAAGAATTAGCCAAGTGTGGTAGCATGCACCTATAGTACTAGCTACTGGGGAGGCTGACGGGGAAGGATTCCTTGAGCCCCAATGTCAAGGCTGCAGTGAGCCATGATTGCGCCACCTCACTCCAGCCAGGGCAACACAGCAAGACCCTGTCTCAAAAAAGAAAAAAACACACACACATACATGCAAACAAAACACATAACAGGACAGAACAGCATCATTTCCTTATCATTAGTTTGAAGAAGTGAATTGCCTGTAAAAGTTTCCATTTTCAAAAAAAGCATTAAAATATAGTGTAAGGCGAGGCACGATGGTTCGTTCCTGTAATCCCAGCACTTTGGGAGGCTGAAATGGATTGCCTGAGCCCAGAAGGTGGAGGCTGCAGCGAGGATCGAGGCTCAAGCGATCCTCCCGCCTCAGCTCCGCAAGCAGCAGGGACTACAAGCGCGTGCCACCACGCCCAGCTAATTTTTTGTATTTTTGTAGAGACAGGGTTTCACCATGTTCCCCAAGCTAGTCTGGAACTCCTGAGCTCAAGCGATCCGCCGGCCTCGGCCCCCCAAAGTGCTGGGATTAAGGGCGTGAGCCACGTGTCCTGGCCCAATTATTTTCTTCAATCTGAGCATGAGCGCTGGAAGAAAAGCTTTCACTTACATATAATTTTTTAGAGACAGAGGCTCCCTCTGTCACACAGACTGGAGTGCAATGGCACAATTTCGGCTCACTGTAACCTCAACCTCCTGTGCTTCATTGCTTATATAATCTCGGCTCACTGTAATCTCAACCTCCCGGGCTCGATCGCATATATATATAAATACATACATATATTTGTTTGTTTAGACGTTATCTCAGTCTGTCCAACAGGCTGGAGTGCAGTGGTGTGATCTCGGCTCACTGCAACCTCCGCCTCCCGGGTTCAAACAATTCTCTGCCTCAGCCTCCCGAGTAGCTGGGATTACAGGCGCCCGCCACCACGCCCGGCTAATTTTTGTGTTTTTAGTAGAGACGGGGTTTCGCCATGCTGGCCAGGCTGGTCTTGAACTCCTGACATCATGATCCACCCGCCTCAGCCTCCCAAAGTGCTGGGATTACAGGCGTGGGCCACCGCGCCCCGCCGATCGTTTGTATTTTTTAAAAGATGTTTTCTTCGTTTTCTAGCCCCTTCTAACTCGCTACAAAGTTTCAAAGGCTTAATGCTATCGCAAAGGGCCTTCAGAGGTCAAGCTCGGGGGTGCAGCTCCCTAATGACGGGCAGCCTCAGAGGGGACCGACCCCGCCCAGGATGAGCGGCACCAGGTAGCGGGGGGACGCTCCCGGGGGTCCCCGGGCCCTGGCTGGGGGAGGTGTTGTGGGGCGCACGTACCCAAGCTCAGGTGAGGCTAGTGCGCGGCAGCTGCTGCAGCTGGCCCTGGCCATTGAGGAGCTTCTGCGCCACCGTGCGATGGTGCCCGCCAGGTGCCGGCTGGTTGGCGCGTAGCGTCTGTTCGCGCAGAGTCTGGCCTTTGCTGCTCCCGGCCAAGTCGTAAAGCTCCTCCTCGTAGCTTACAGGCGACGGCGGCCAGGCCGAACCCTCCTGACACAAAAGCGCCAGTCCAGCGGCGGGTTACAGCCAGCCCGGCCACCTGCAGCCAGCCGTCCACACATGCGCGCTCCTGGAATCCCCCAGCAGCCCCTCCGCGAGTTCCGATTGGCTCCGCGTGAGAGGCGGTCCTTCGTGACGCCATAGATGTGGGCCTTCGGCGACGTCACAGGCGCGGGCGTTCGGCGACGTCACTGGGGCGGTACGGTTTTTGCAGCCGGGCAATCTTCTCAGCGTGTAGCCTGGTAACCCTTACCTCTCTGCCAGGTCGTGTGTGTTGCTGGCTGGAGAAGGGTAGTTGAAAACTCAGACCAAGCACAGTGTTTATGTTGGTCAAAACTAGAAGACTATGTCCGGGCGCAGCCGAGGCTGGAGGATCCCTTCAGGCCAAGAGCAGCCTACCAATATGGCACGACCGGATCTCTGTAGTCCTACCTCAGCCCCCCAGCTACTTGAACCCCAAGGTTCGAGGCTCCAATGAGCTATGATCCCACCACAGCATTGCAGCCTGCCAGACTGAGGTAAACCCTGTCTAAAATAATAATAATAAAAAAAAACTATCCAAGTGTGCAACAGGGAGGGACTGCTTAAATAAAACATGAGGCTGGCTGGGCCTTGTAATCCCAGCATTTTGGGAGGCCGAGGTGGGAGGATGGATGGCTTGGGCTCAGGAGTTTGAGACCAGCCTGGGCAACATGATGAAACCCAGTCTCTACAAAAGATACAAAAATTAGCCAGGTGCGGTGCGCACCTGGCCAAATTTTTGTACCTTTTGTAGAGATGGGGGTCTGGTGATGTTGCTCAGGCCCGTTTCGAACAACTGGGTTTAAGCGATCTTCTCACCTTGGCCATCAGAGTTGTCGGGATTGCAGGCATGAGGGACCACGCCCTGCTTTGGTTAGGCTATTTAATAACATAAAATGCTCGTCCCGGCTCGTTGGCTGACGCCTGTAATCCCAGCACTTTGGGAGGCCGAGGCGGGTGGATCACCTGAGGTCAGGAGTTCGAGACTAGCCTGGCCATGGTGAAACCCAGTCTCTACAAAAAACACAAAAATTATCCATATGTGGTGGTGCATGCCTGAAGTCCCAGCTACTCGGGAGGCTGATACAGGAGAATTGCTTGAACCCAGGAGGCGGAGGATGCAGTGAGCCAAGATCACACCACTGCACCTCAGCCTGGGCGACACAGCGTGACTCCAGTTTGACACCAGCCTGGGCAATGTAGTGAAACCCTATCTCTATAAACCAAACAAAAAACCGAGGTGTAAATGTGTCCACCTGTGGCCCTAGCTACTTAGGAGGCTGAGGCAGGAGGATCACTTGAGGCCAGGAGCTCAAGGCTGCAGTGAGCTATTATCATCCCACTGCTCTCCATCCTCAGCAATAGAATGAAAGCCTGTCTCTAGATAGCTAGCTAGCTAGATAATTGATACGTAGTTTTCTTTCTTTCTTTCTTCTTCTTTCTTCTTTTCTCCTTCCTTATTTTTTTTTTTTTTTGAGACAGAGTCTTGTTCTGTCACCTAGGCTGGGGTGCAGATCTTGGCTCACTGGCTCACTGCAACCTCTACCTCCTGGGTTCAAGCGATTCTGCTGCCTCAGCCTCCTGAGTAGCTGGGAATTATAGGCACACGCCACCATGCCCGGCTAACTTTTTGTATCTTTATAGAGATGGGGTTTCACCATGTTGGTCAGGCTGCTCTGGAGCTCCTGACCTTGTGATCTGCCCGCCTTAGCCTCCCAAAGTGCTGGGATTACAGGCATGAGCCACCTCGCCCAACCAATATGTAGTTTTCTATCAGAAATTTTTTGCCTAGATTTGAACAGGTTTTTCTGAAGTAGCATTCAACACATCAGCATTTTACAGTGTTATTAGTTGTTAATATGATTATGTTTTTCTGAAATACGGTATCCTTTACAAAAGCAGTTTTGTCTTTCAAAGCACATAGATAGGTCCTCAGATGAATTTCTCTGATGTTGACGACCTTGGTACCCTTTTGTCCACTTGATTGGAACAGTTAGTCAGTAATTTCAGGTCACTATTGGCCTTAGAGGAAGAGCCCAAAGGCAACAAGCAAGGGCGCTGGTGTCCAGTTGCCTTCTAGAAGCATTTTCACATAGAAGTACTGTATGTAGAATTGACCCAGTGCTGCCCTGGAGACTTTATATTAGGCCAAATTTACATTTCTTACCTTTATGAGAGGCACCCTGGTAGGCTAGTGGAGTTACACACGAAGTCTGATCTCAGCTGCACTGTCCAGAAATGCAACACTGTCCAATGAAATAGCATTCTCTGAACCGGTTTCTTTAGCTGTAAAATAAGAATAACAAATATACTCATCTAAAAAGACAGCTTATTGTATCTGAGTGGTCTTTTATTTTCTATGAAACTTTAACACAGTATTTTCATTGCCATACCACGTTTTTTGTTTTATTTATTTTTATTTATTTATTTATTTTTGAGATGGAATCTGTTTTTGTTTTTGCAATGGAGTCTCACTGTTGTCACCCAGGCTGGATTGCAGTGGCATGATCTCGGCTCACTGCAACCTCTGTCTCCCAGGTTCAAGTGATTCTGCTGCCTCAGCCTCCTGAAAAGCTGGGATTACAGGTTCCCAACACCACAACCAGCTAATTTATTTATATATATCAGTAGAGATGGGGTTACATCATGTTGCCCAGGCTGGTCTCAAACTTCTGACCTCAAGTGATCCACCCACCTCGGCCTCCCAAATTGCTGGGATTTTCGGCATGAGCCACTGACCCCAGCTCGTTTTTAAAAAAGGATTTCTTGACCAGTCTTGGTGGCTCACACCTGTAATCCCAGCACTTTGGGAGGGAGAGGTGGGTGGATCAACTGAGGTCAGGAGTTCGAGACCAGCCTGACCAACATGGAGAAACCCTGTCTCTACTGAAAATACAAAATTAGCCAGGCATGGTGGTGCTTGCCTGTAATCCCAGCTACTTGGGCCTGGTAATTGAACCCCTCAGACCTGAGGATGAGAAACCTTGCCTCAGTTCTTCCCCAGGTGATCAGCCCAGGGGTAAGGAAGGAGAGACCGGAAAAGAGGACCCATGAGAAAAGCCCCCTCCTGGAGTTTGAGGCCCACTCCCTCCTGCCCTGGCCTCTCTTCTGTCTAGGACCCCTCCCTGCTCTGCCCGACTCCTGGAGACATGATTCATGGGAGGCTGCGTTTAAGTACACGCCTCAGTGACATCCCTAAGCCCAAAGTGGGCAGGCTTACCTGCAAGGGATCAGAGTAACATGGCAGAAAGGGAGGGTGAAGGCCACCCTGGAACCGCACCTCTCTACCTCACATCACTCGGGTGCATTCCTCCCTCACCTCACTCAGGCAGCGGCATGAGTTCAATAGGAATGATGCCCTGCTCCCTCTGCTGCCTCTTTTTAGTCTTGGGGCTACCATAACACTTTCTCTTTCCCAGCACTGCCAACCTGGTGTGACATTGGGCTTCCCTCTCCCAGGGTCCTGGGGACAGGCCCATCCCGTATCATACCTGCAGAGAGACACTTTTTCCCCCAGATCAGCCAGGTTTCATGAGTTAAATGCAGACCTGAATCATACCAAGCTGAGACTGGGGTACACACTCTCCTCTACTGAAAAGTAGTGAGGGATTCCAACTTGGTGAGAGGAAGAGTGGGGCAGAACCAGACCAGACAAGAGTGCTCACCTGGAAAAAGCCTGCTATCAAAGGCCTTGGTGAGTGCTGGGTGTGGTGGCTCACTCCTCAGCACTTTGGGAGGCTGAGATAGGTGGATCACTTGAGGCGAGGAGTTTGAGCCCAGCCTGGGGAACATGACAGAATCCTATCTCTACTAAAAATACAAAACTTAGCTAGGCATGCTATGCTCCTGTAATCACTGCTACTCAGGAGGCTGAGGCAGGATAATCGCTTGAACTGGGGAGGCAGAGGTCGAAGTGAGGCAAGATTGTGTCACTGCACTCCAGTGTGGGTGACAGAGTGAAACTGTGTCTCAAAAAAAAAAAAAGAAAATGTCCTTGGCAGAAGGACTGGCCTGGCAGTGCCTTCCCTTGAGTTTCTCCTGGGTAGGTCCCTGCCATGAGGAGGCGCTTCCTTCTTCCTGTCCATGGCCCACAGCAAAGGAATGTGTGCTTCTAAGGGGTTTGGTGGGGCACTGTTGACAGAACTGAAAACTTTCTTCAGGTGGGTTTTTTGTTGTTGTTGAGATGGAGCCTTGCTCTGTCCCCAGGGTGGGGTGCAGTGGCACAATCTTGGCTCAATGCAACCTCTGCCCCACCCTGGGTTCAAACAGTTCCCATGTCTCAGCCTCCTGAGTAGCTGAGATTATAGGCATGTGCCACCACGCCTGGCTAATTTTTGTATTTTTTTTAGAAATGGAGTTTCACCATGTTGGCAAGGCTGGTCTCGAATTCCTGACCTCAAGTGATCCACCCACCTCAGCCTCCCAAAGTGCTGGGATTACAGGCATGAGCCACCATGCCCGGCCCCTTCAGGTGAGTTTTGAGGCTTCACTACAATACTAGTTTCCCGTGGCTGCTGCAACAAATTACCGCACACTAAATGTCAGTGCTTTTTATAAGGTGAAACAGATTAGCCTGTGGGGCTTTTGTTGTGATGGTGATTTATTAGATTATTTAAAGACAGTAATGCTCAGGTGTTGTAAAATTATGAAAACAATCTTCACATTTCATAATTTTTTTTTCAGACAAAGTTTCACACTTGTTGTTTAGGCTGGAGTTGCAATCTCGGCTCACCACTACCTCTGCCTCCCAGATTCAAGAGATTCTCCTGCCTCAGCCTCCCAAGTAGCTGGGACTACAGGTGTGTGTCACCCCGCCCAGGTAATTTTTGTACTTTAGTAGAGACGGGGTTTCACCATGTTGACCAGGATGGTCTTGATCTCTTGACCTCATGATCTGCCTGCCTCGGACTCCCAAAGTGCTGGGATTACAGGTGTGAGCCACCCCTCAGCCCACATTTTATAACTTTAAAGCAGTATTAATGGTAATTGCCTTAGGGAAAGATAATTTTGTTGTGATGTATAAGTATGATATTCAAGTATATTGTACAGCAAAGGACGGTAAACCTAAGTCAGCACTAATGTGTTATATGGTACACTTAAAACTTTAATACAAATATTAATGTTTAGCAAATTGACCTTAACACAATGATAGCAAAAAAATGGAGCTGTTTTGTTGAAAGACCACTGGTTCTGTCTGATTTTAATACTCCCCATGCTCTTGACTTTTTCTTTTTTTCTTTGAAACAATCTTGCTGTCTCACCCAGGCTGGAGTGCAGTGGTGCGATCTTGGCTCACTGCAACCTCCACCACTCAGGTTCACGTGACCCTCCCACCACAGCCTCCCTAGTAGCTGGGACTACAGGCGATTGCCACCATGCCTGGCTAATTTTTATATTTTTAGTAGAGATGGGGTTTCACCATGTTGGCCAGGCTTGTCTCAAACTCCTGACCTCAGGTGATTCACCTGCATCGGCCTCCCAAAGTGTTTGGGTTACAGGCATGAGCCACTGCACCTGGCTACCTCTTGACTTTTTATAGCTGTTATATTATTTTCATCTTAAGTAAATAAATGTTAGCTGAAATGATACAGTTCAGGAGAATCTTCTGCTTCTGTTACTAAAAAAAATTATTTTTATAAGTCCAATAAGGTTACGCTAATCTTTATGTTTGGAAAATACTACCTTTTCTGGCCAGGCCTGGTAGCTCATGCCTGTAATACTAGCACTTTGGGAGGCTGAGGTGGACGGATCTCCTGAGGTCAGGAGTTAAAGACTAGCCTGACCAACATGGTGAAACCCTGTCTCTACAAAAATACAAAAATTAGTAGGGCATGGTGGCAGGTGCCTGTAGTCCCAGCTTCTCGGGAGGCTGAGACAGGAGAATTGCTTGGACCCAGGAGGCGACGGTTGCAGTGAGCTGAGATCCTGCCACCGCACTCCATCCTGGGTGACAGAATGGGATGCCATCTCAAAAAAAAAAAATACCTCTTCCATTTAGTACTATCTGTATTAAATAATATTAGACGGTATGTTTTTCTGGCTTTGTAATGTGGTTCAGATTTCTGTAGAAATTCTGGCTGTATCTACATTGCCTTAAAGTAATGGGATATTTCTTTTGTTTTTTTCAGCTGGAGTTTCACGTTTGTCGCCCATGCTGGAGTATGATCCTGGCTCACTGCAATCTCTGCCTCCGAGGTTCAAGCGATTCTCTTAGCTCAGCCTCCTGAGCAGCTGGGATGACAGGCACCTGCCACAACGCCTGGCTAATTTTTGTATGTTTAGTAGAGATGGGGTTTCACCATGTTGGCCAGGCTGGTCTTGAACTCCTGACTTCATGATCTATCTGCCTCAGCCTTCCAAAGTGTTGAGATTACAGGTGTGAGCCACCATGGCCAGCCTTTCTTTTGTTTTCAAAGCCACCCTTGGTGATGAAATGTAAAATATGCACCAGTGAATATTACTTTGCTGAATATTGCCTAGTGAATATTAAGTATTTATTCTCACCTTTCAGACATGAACTTATGAATTCAACACATGAAGACTTACAACTTGATAAACCAGCTTTAGGAGGTAGGTCTTCGGTCTTAAATCAGATTAGAAGATTATGTGAAATAATTATTTAATGCTTATAATGATTTTTTTAATGGTACATTTCACATGAAATAAGATCCCTTTTACTTTTGATTATGTTCCAGGACAGGAGAATTCATGTTATCAAAATTCTAATACTCCTTAGAACAATAAACTCATTTTCTTTTTATTAACCCCTTATAAATATATGTAAATGTTGCATTTATGGGTAGACATAACTAAAAGCACAATAGTTGCCCTACTTTTGACATGCAAGATTTATCTGGCATAATGCATTGAACAGTTTATAATTGAAGTCTACACTAGTCAACTGAACAAGCATTCACCAAATGTCTACGATACCCAGAACATAAGAAGGTTCCTTTCAGAGTATGGAGCCATGCATATCATCTCTTAATTGTTAGATGTGTTTTGAAACAAATAGAAATATAATGGATTTTCTTACTTGTTTTGGCTCTGGAG